>NC_092525.1:5177489-5477489 GCF_037038585.1 Patagioenas fasciata | reverse complement strand
GTGACCCGTGGCTGGGACGGGGACGCCGAGGTTGTCAATCTTGCCCTGAATCTCTCGCTCCCTCTCTTGCAGCACCCGAGACCGAATGGAGGAGCAAGTGTACGGGAAGTTCCTGCGCCACGACACAGATCACATTTATCGCTCTCGCCCTGAGAGACCCGGAGAACCAAACCGTTCCCATCGTGCCTTGAAGCAGCCTCTGCTCACGCGCTTCTCCCAGGGAGAAGGCAGAATGGCAGTAGCTCGCCACGTTATACCACAGGGTGCACACTCTGCAGCTTTCAAGCCCAGCTCTGCGTTAGCTCACCCCTGCAATTTTGCACCGCCCACGCAAATTTGAGTTGTCGCTGGTTGTTGCAGCGTTTGGCTTTGGTGAGGACAGCGTGTGTTTGTCAGCAGTTGGTGTAGGGTGGAATCTTGAGGAGAAAGTGATATTTCCGTGCCAGAACTGGTTGGTGTTTGCCTGGTATTGTGGTAGTTGTTCCCGCAGGTGATCAGTGCTGGAGTATTATTGCAGGATGAGGGGATTTTGAAGGCTTGTCTGTGAGATGCACTAGAGGCAGCAGTTGCAAGCGAAAGGCTGAGATTTGGAGAGTTTGTTGGTGGGTTTTGGACAGTTGTCAGTTGAAAGTTGGTTGTTTGCAGGTGAGGTGTAGAGCAGAGGGTGAAGCTGACTTTGCCTGGGCGGCGCAACTGGATGGGTGTGCAGAGCTGAGGAGAGCGGGCTTCTGCGGGTGACCCTAAAGCTGGAGAACCAGCCAGCGGCAGCTCCAGACACTCCCGCAGGGCCGGGCAGGGCCAGTGTCCTGGGGCACAGGGAGTGTGACCCTCCACAAGCACCAAACAGCAGGTGAGGACCGTGGGGATTTGTACTGAGCTATGATATCTCTAACCCATGAAACTGGGGTCCAGCCTGAGCAGGGCATGTGCGGAAGCTGTGCTGCAGCGGAGGGGCAGAGTTGAGGGGAAGGGCTGTGTGAGGGGCCGGGGCCAAGGCAAGGCGGGCACACTGTGGGGTGTGGGGAGGTGTCAGCCCCCAGATTCAGCCCCCGTCTGACTGTAGTGCCCTGGGGCTGATGTAGCTCAGTCCTCTGTGTGTTTCTCTTCAGGTGGAGCAGCGTGCAAAGGAAAAGCAAGGAAGGAGGCGAACCTGTGAGGAAGAGTGATCGAGAAAGAGGATTGGAGGGCACCTGTGAGTCAAGAGGGATCAAGAAAGAAGACAACGGTGGTGGAACCGCAGGTCAGGAGAGCTCAAGGAAGGAGAAAGGTGATTGTGGCAGTATTCTGACATTGGGCCTATGAGAAACTGTGAGAGTTGACAGCGTGAGAACAATCATTAGTGGAATAACACAAGAAGCATGTACTGTATGCTACGTGATACATCGAGGACAGAGGGATTGGTACAGGAATGATACATCAAGGGGGATGACGGGGGTAGCTTGTGGTATAGACAACGATGCTTTTATGGCAGTACCAATATATCACTTATGTTATGACGAACTTACCAAATCAGCAAATGCTTGAGCAAGCATCATAGCGAGTATAAATGCAAACCTGAGTTTGTAACAAATGTCTCTTGTCTCACCTTAAAAGAGAGTTGGTGCCACATTCACTACAAATGGCACCCGAACAGGGACTTTGAGTGCGGCTGTAAAGGCAGCAGCCGTTCTGGTGGCAAAGCCCAATTGAACAAGGACAGGGAAACAGAGCCAGGAAACAGAAACCACAGCGTGCACCCATCAGCAAGAAAAGATGAGCAATTTGGAACCATAGGAGGGAAGTTATCCCTTGAACCAAACAAACCCTAGATGTCCTTCAACTTTTATTAAGAAAGCAAAATCACAATGTACCAGTAGTCCGATTAATGACTTTATAAGAAAGGCTTGCTGATCATGTGCTGGACTTTCCTACAACTGGTACATTTTAGTTGGAGGCATGGCAGAAAGTTGAACGAGAATTATATGAACAGGCAGCAACTGGAGATAAAGCTGCTTGTGAATATTTATCTACTTGGGCAAAAATTATGTCTGCTTTAATAGCGACTCAGAAGGAAGTAGTTGCGCGGGTTGCAACTAATTGTGAACCTTCTGCTCCTCCCTTGCCAGGGAAGGAGGGGGATCCTGTAGATAGATTAGGCAAAAATGCACTGACCACAGATGTAGTAGTGGATAAAGGATTGGCTGATAACAAAGCCCCTGCATGTACACTACAGTGAACACTTTTGGCAAATGATGGTTTGTGGGAGTCGCCTGACAAGCCCCTTGATCCTGGCCCGACGGACCCAGAGTAAGAGCCTGATTTATTCCCCCCGGATGTTACTTTGCAACCGAAAGTGCGCACTAATTAAACCATGTGGGATAAATGTAGAGAAGAGGCTTTGAAAACAGGAGACTCGAAAGTGGTTACGGCATGCCCAGTGATCTGTTGTGAACAGCAATCTCCAGGCTTTCAGCAGCTACCATATGATGTTGTAAAGGAATTACCAACATTAGCTAAAGAAAATGGGGTTACTTTATCATTTGTTATACATTTTTGAAGCATTAAGCTCCTCTTACGAACTTACTCCACATGACTGGCGTTCTTTGTTGAAAATGATCTTAACCATACAGTATATTGACTAGTAGTTATCTGATTTTTGGGAGAACTGTACTATAGAGACCGTTGATAATGCATATCGGATGAGATGGATTGATTGCAGTCCTTTAGCTGGGGAATGTGCCCATGCTTTGCCAGATAATCAAGTTGCGTAACCCAGAGAGATATATATGTGGTGTAATAGCAAAACTAGCAATGAAAGTGGTTCGGAAGTTACTGGAGGTTGGGAGAGATGCCAATACGTCCTTTTCAAAAATCTTGCAAGGATCACAGGAACCTTATGCGCTGTTTTTAGACCGCTTGCAAACTGCTTTGGAGAGACAAATTGATAATGACACAGCGCATGAGTTGTTACTAAAATAATTGGCTTTTGAGAATGCTAATGCTGATTGTCAGCGTGTGTTGCAGGATTTGGGGAATAGGGAAAGGTGTACTATAGCAGATATGAGAGTGTGTCAAAACATAAGTCAACTGAACATTATACCAGCTCTCTAGCTGCTGCTTTAGCAGCACAGTTACAAGTATTGGGAACAGAACTGAAATCGAATTGTTTTTGTTGTGGGACACTGGGTCGTGTAAAGAAAGATTACACAAAGTATGCACGCCAGACTTCGAAGGCTGTACCTCCTAGAGATCGTCCAAAATGGGGAAAGGGCAAGCACTGTGTGAGTGAACATCATTCAAGGATTAATGTAAAGGGGGAGCCAATTAACCCTTCCCAGGAGGTGGGGGACAGGACTTCCCCCACCCCCATCAAATAAATTCAAGTCTAAACTCATGACCCGAGATCTCTTCCCTGGAACAGCTGGAAGTGCAGGGCTGGACTTGGCTGCCAGCCCGTCAGTGATGATAATTAATTACTGCTGTGGTATTGCTTATTCCCAGAGGAGTGTGGGGGCCTTTAGTGCCTAGTGTGCATGCTTTGTTAATAGGTTGATCATCTACTACCAAATTGGGTTTGTTTGTTTTACCTGGAGTAATTGACTCTGATTATCAAGGTGAAATCAAAATTATGGCATGGACACCTGTGCCACCTTGCTACATCCTGAGGATGCCCCCAGATTTGCATTTTGTGTTCCTTCACTTAATCAAGAGGAGCCTATGAAGAGATAGCATTGGGTGGTATCACCACAAGGGATGAGAAATAGTCCAACCATTTGCAAGACAGTAGTTGCAGCAGCTGTACAACCTGTGAGGAAGCTGTACCCCTCAGCTTGTATCTGTCGTTATATGGATGATATCTTGCTTGTCATGTTATAAGAGCAGGAACTACAACAAGTAATGCAAGTCCTATGTAACGCTATACAAAAGGCTAGATTACAAATTGCACAAGAAAAAATTCAGAAAACTGCTCCATGGAAATATTTGGGGTGGCAAATAACAGAACAAGAAATCATTCCTTAGCCAGTAACTCTTAAATTCCATAATATCATGACCTTAAATGACTTACAAAATTGCTAGGAGCCATAAATTGGCTCCGACCTATTTTGGGCATTGCCACAGAGGAACTGTGTCTACTTTTTACACTTTTGAAAGGAGACCTGAATTTATTGTCTACTCAGGTATTGGATGACAAAGCTCAGCAGGCCATATAGAAAGTATTCGATGCTGTTGAACAAAAATAGGGATGGGGACGCAATTTGCAGCTGCCAGTTTGGCTGGCACTCATAGCCAATACCGTCCAACCGTTTGCAGTACCGTTTCAATGGGACAAGTCATTAAGTGATTCTTTAAGAGTTGGAATGGGTTTTTCTAGCTCACACACCAATGAAAACAGTTTGGATAATAAAAGAAATGTATGCAAACCCAATAATTAAAGGCAGAGAATGTTTGTATGCTATGTATGGGACAGACTTTGAATGTATATTTATTCCTACAACAAAGGAGAATTTGCAATGGTAATTAACTGAAGATGTGAATTTCCAGATTGCATTGGCAACATATGCAGGGAACATATCAGTTTATTACCCCCAACATAAACTGTGGGCTGAAATTGGTAATTTACCGTTGTAGGGCAAATGCTGCTGTCAGCAACGACCAGTAAGTGACAAGACTGTATTTACTGATGCCTTTGGTCGCTCACGTAAAGTTGTAATTATGTGGCTAAACTCAGATACCCAGTGTTCCAAACACAAGGTAGAAAAAGGAGACCAAGGGTCAAACAAGTTCTTGAGCTGACAGCTGTTAGGATCGCTTTTGAGTGTTCTGTAATGAGCCTTTGAATGTTGTAACTGACTCATATTATGCAGCTGGCATACTTAACCGCCTGGAAGCTTCTTTTCTGAAGGAAGAGGATAATCCTCTTTTGATGGCTGAATTGAGAATGCTATGGTTCCTAATAAATCATAGACGTCATGGTTTTTATGCAGCGCACATCCGCTCTCGCGCTGCCCTTCCAGGACCTCTTGTGGAAGGCAATAGGAGGGCCGATGCACGAGCTGTGCCGCTTACTGTGCCTAAAGCCTTGGAGCAAGGTAAATTATCACATAAACTCTTTCACCAGAATGCAAAGTCGTTAAAACGACAATTTCAAATTACAACGGATCAGGCCAGGAGCGTTCTTATGTCCTGCCCTGATTGCCAACAGTCAGTACCGGTGCCATCCAAAGAGGGTGTTAATCCAGGAGGGATTACTGACAAGTACGGCCAGCTGATGTAACGCGTTGTTCTGAAGTGGGTAAATACGTATGTGTTTCTGTAAACGCTCATTCCAGATTTCTCGTTGCGGCTGCACGCACTGGTGAAAGAGCACGGGACGTCTGTAAACAGTGGTTGGCGTGTTTTGCTGTTTCAGGAGTTCCAGGATATGTAAAACCAGAGGAAAGCGGAACGCACGCTGGATTAGAGGAGCGATCCCCCGAGTGCCCAGCGCGCCGTAATAAAAGTGCCTGCTTTTTAACACTTTCAAAACAGTGTTAGAGAGTCTGTTTGCCGACTTTTCGGTATCGTTTTCTGGCGACGAGGATGGGATAATCTGCCTGACCTCCCGTGGACCCCAGGATCTCTGGGACCTTGTGCCGGCACCGGGGAATTCCCGGAAGGGATCACGGATCCTCGGGCCAGCTCGAGACGTGGGTAAAACCCCATCAATGAGATAAGGCACTTTCATAGTCTGGTTTGTTTGCAGGCTGCCTGCGCGAGACGTGGGCAACACCAGCGCGTTGGGTCTGCGCATTTTGGTAAATTGGGTAAATTAAAAAGAAATAAAAAACTAAAGAGGAAAATGAGAAAACAATAAATAAAAGAGAAAAACAAGGGAACAGTAATTTGATAAAGGTACCTTTAGTGATTTTGCTGTTTGTGCCTTAGCAATTGTATAATTGTTTGTGTCTTTAGTGATTTGTTGTTACTTGTGTCTTGGGTGATTTTATAGTCCAATACTTACGGTTAACCAATTGTTTGTTATTGTGATTGTGAAATAGGTAGTGGACAAGGGACAGGAGGGATTTGAAAGAAGTCCCCCCCGGCTGTATTTTGTGACATTGGAAAAGGATCGTTTGACTCCCTGGGGAAAGCTACCAGGGGGAATCTGATTGAATATTGTAATTAATGGTGGCCACTGTAAAGAATATTAATATGCTGCACAGGTCTGGGTGGGTATACCTTGAGATGTGTAGTATAGCAATGCACTACATGTAATATATAGTAAGATATATGTTTTAAATCATATATTGTCTATTATATAATGCATATTACACAATACAAAATGTTACATACGCATTGTATTTGAAAAAGGACAATCAGGGAAAGAAATTGAAACCAGTAAAAGGTTTGTTGACGAACAGATATTGGTGTAGAATACACAGAGAACATTAGATCAGGATTGTCCCTTGGTGAATGCAGGGTGGCATCCTGATGTCCTTATATCGGGGGACAGGCTGAATTGGTATGGACAGTGCATTTTATACGGGATTGGACACGCTGTGCCTAAAGCTGTAAATACGCCAAAGCCTTCTGAGATAAAACAGGATCGTCTGTGCCTCATTTGCTACACCCCTTTACCTGTTTCCCAAATTGATTTAGACTGTATTTACCATTGTAAAAATAGAGCTTTCCCCCTTTAATTTTTGTCATGTATTGTAATTCATAGAGATATTGGAGCCCGTCCTACCTAAACTGTAGAAAAGACAGCAGCCATGTGTATTTTTAAATAAAGATTAAATCAAGTCTGCTAGCTCATTATCTTTAAGCGTTCTACTGTGATCACCTCCCTCCCAAGGTTTTGTGTCTATTGTATCAGGGCCTGACACCCACGGCCACAGTGGATGAATCACCATGGGCACAGCACCAGGACCCGCTTGTTGGTGTCCAGGGTATCCACTCCAGCAGACACTGTTAGTAAAAGAGCACATCATGGAACTGGAGAACCATCGAATTGTGTCATTATACACATTCACTGCTCTTTTTTCTGCTTTATACCCCTGGTAGCTTTTTAAAATGGCACAGTTTGAAAAGGATTTCTGTTTTGGCCCTGCACACGGAGGCTGATTTTCGTTTTCTAGGGCCTTCCACCCGGTTCACCGCACCCGTGTGATCACTGCGCTGCACGTGGGCAAAATCAGCTGTGCCCTGTGTTTCTCCCGTAAAATAGTAAGAACGCTAATACAATCGTGCCAGGAACTACCTTCACTGTGAATATTTGAAGGAACCCACTGCTAATGTATTGTTAATGGGTACTTGCATTGGGGATTAGATGCAACAAAAATCCATACTTTCTTTTATCCTTTGCTGTACAGGAGGTGGTTGAACTTTTCTATAGCAGATTCAATCACCTGTTGTAAAGCGAGATGGTTGTCTCCTGTGAGGAAGCAGGGTAGATTTACCCATGCTCTATAAGCACCATGGATGAGCTATATAGAGTAACAGCTTAAAAACAAACCAACCGACAACAAGAAGCTAACGATCAAAACAACAAAAGGAAAAAAACCCCAAACAAACCAACCCAAAAGCGCAGAGGCTCCTGAACGCCCCCTCTCAGTGCTGTGATGTCCGTTTCCAGGGAGCCCGTGGGGTGTCCCCACAACCGCAGACACAGGTGACCCGGCTGGGTGGTGCCAGCAGAGAACAGTTGGTGTGACCCAGCCCGCTGCGCTGCCCTGGGAAAGCTGGGGACAAAGGGCCGGGCCGGGGCATGGGGAGGTTGGTTCCAGCTCACGGATCAGCTCACAGCGACTGCGGAAACAGCCCCGAGCCGGGACGGGCCCGGCCGTGTGCTCCTGTCCCCCGCCGCGGGGGTCCTGGCTCTGGACATCGTTGCACAGGATCGTTTGAGAACCGTTCCTGAAGGATGCGCAGCGCCCAGAGCAGCAGCGCCTGCCCGGCTGCTGCTCAGCCGAGGGTAAGGGCTGGAACTGACCCTGTAGCAGCAGCAGAGCTGCCACAGCTGCGGGCGAGCCGAGTTACTGCTGCAGACAAGACACGGGGCACAGGGAGAGGCAATGTATTTTATTAGGACAGAAGGCATCTTTAGGAAAAAAACACATTTTAGCAATGTCGGGCTATTATCTTTTATCAGTGTGTCTGCCATGTGCGCGGCTCTGGGAAAGCGCGTTCGGGGAGCTCAGGCTGCCCACGGGTCAAGAAAAAGCGCCCGCACTGCGGGGCCCGGGGGGCGCTGCGTGACCGCGCTCGGTGCTGCCGTCTGGTGGCCACCGCCCGGAACTGCAGCTGGGGAGCGGCGCCCGGTGCCCGTGCCGCGGGTAAGAGGGGGACTCTGCCACTGCGGGCGGCGTCCTGCCCGTCAGAAAGGGGGGGGCAGCGGTCGGACGAGCAGCCGGGAAAAAACGAGGCCCCCGGCTCTCCCGGGGAGGCCCCGCTGCGAGGGGAATGGGCGAGGCGGCGGCAGGAGGCGGCGGCGTCTCCTCGGTCCCGGGCACAGGGGAGAGAAACCTGCCGGCCGGAGCTCCTTAGGGCTCTCTCTGTTCACAATGAATTTAAGGGTAGGTGACCACCCGCCCCCCTTGTCAGCGTAAAGCAAAGGAGCGCGGTTTGTTGTTTCCTTTCAAACGCGGCTGCTGGAAGCCACGCGGGCAAAGGGCGTGGGGGTCCCGGCAGGGCGGAGAGCAGACGGGTGAGGGTGCAGAGCGGGCCAATCAGATGGCGCGGGAAGGCTGGGGGGGGGGGCGGATCGCTGATAGGCTGCCAAGGCACGTCAATTGCCATTCTGTCCGCCACTGAGATTGCCGGAGGGGCGGGTGTCGGAGGCTCCGTACTGCGCATGAGCAAACTGCGAGTACTGATGGGCCGAGAGAATGGTGATTGACTGGTTCTCGGCAGCCAATCGTGTTGCGGAAGGGAGCGGGTGCTGCTGCCTCCCTACTGTGCATGCCCAAACTGCGAGTGCTGATAGGCGGAGAAAATGGTGATTGACGTGCCTAGGCAGGCTATCATTTTGCCGGAGGGGCGGAGCATCCAATAGAGGGACAGTGTGGGGGGGTGGAAAGCAGCCAATCAGCGCGGGTCCTGGCGAGCGGGTCCGTGGTGTCTCGGGGTGGGTACCGGGAATTAACGGGAACGGGGGTCGGGGCGGTTGCGGAGCGGTTGCTGCAACCGGCGCCCGGGGACCTGGAGGTAGGCGGCTCAGGGCAGCCCTTCGTGAGGTCCCCGGAGGCGGCAGAAAGGCAGAGGGGAAGGAGGCGACAGCCGGGAGCCTCCCGCCGCGGGACGGTGGGAGAGTGCGAGGGGAACGGAGCGGCGAAAGAGGCGGCAGGTGACTGCGTCCGCGGCGAGGGTGACCGTGCCGTTGGAACGGGGGGAGTGGGATGGGCCGGCGCGGTGAGGAGGCGTTCGGTTCGGTTTCCCCGCTGCCCTTACGGCCGAGCTGGCGAAGCTGGTGGGAGCGAAGGCGCGGTTGCAGGCTCGGTGGCGTGGCGGGTCGGGCGCCGCTTCGCCGGGAGCTCGGGGCGAGGCCCGGCGGGTTCTGTGTCCTGTACGTGCGGCTTTCGTTCCGCGGCTCTCTGTGTGCTTTTTTGTTTTGTCGCGTTTGTTTTCTGGGGTTTATTTTGCGGGGTTCCCGCGAAACGCGGCACGACCGCTCGCCCGGGGCTGCCGCGGCGGTCTCAGTGCTGCCGCCCTGTGGCGAAACTCGGGTACTGCAGCGCACGGCCGGGGGAAGAGGCGCCGTTTGACCAGAAGCGGTCAGAAGTGCCAGAAACCAACGCCAGAACCGGCAGGAGCTGCGGCTTCGCAGTTCTGTCAGCATTGATCTTAGGACTCTGATTTTGATGCTAGTCGTTTTTACTTACATTACGCTACAGTGTTCTGTTTGGTACTGCTAGTGGGTAACAAATAATTGTGCTGTACCACAACGCGAGATGATAATATTTCGTAGATTTATACTGCCAAAGAGTTTGCAAGTATATTGAAAAGGGGGGAATTCAAGAGAAGCTACCAAGTTAATGTATATTGCGATGAAGTTATAGAAGATGTACCCTTCATTAACCGGTTCACGTGGGGTAAATGCTTTCTGACCGCCTGCACGATGAGGGGATGTTTTTCACGTTTTAGATCCTTCTGCACGACAAGAGGGAGACAGAAGATTTAATAACACATTGTTTAGAAGCTGAGAGCTTAGTTTATATTTAACTAATAGATGTGTTGTGAGTGAGAAACTAAACATTTATAAGTAACTTCATCAATTATTTCTTAGGCTAGATATATAGTATGTTCAAAATTTAAAACAATTGTAATTAATATGTAGCAGCTGTGTGACTATAAGCAATGCAAGAGTATCCAGTCGTGGGAGCACTTACAGAGGACGACCCCCAGAGCTCCCCAGTGCAGATGAAAGAAACATTGCCTGCTTAACGGTGTAATTGACTCTGCTGTCAAACTTATTTCTCCGTTTCAGTACGAGCCCATCCCGTGGCCTCACAGGGCTGTGTCCTGTGGCGGTGCTGTGGGGAAGGGGCGAGATGCTTTCCTGCACCGGTGGATGTGTTTGCTTTTATGCTGAGCGTGTCCTAAACGGTGTCAGTTTGTCTTAATGCTGTCTGGCGTTGCTGCAGTTGCTCTGGTTTTTTGAGGATGCCTTGTGTTTTGAGGTGGCCCGTTTCCCTCGAATCCTCCGTTAGCTCAGCTGCTCTCCTGTCCCTTCTTCTGACTAATTCCTCTGCTTTCTCCTGCTCTACTTTTTTCAGAGGCTGAACTCTAATTTGGAATTTCTGTGTTTCTGAGGGGGAGCTGTGAACGCCCGATGCTCAGCAGACCCCCCAGCCCAGGCGGGGAATGGAACCTGGGGAGCAGCGCCCAGGTGGGAGACGCGGCGCCGTCCTCCGTCCCCAGCGTGCGGCAGAGGAGCAGGAGGCGACAGCCGGCTGGGGGCAGACGCCGGGTGCGTCCCCAGCTCGCCAGAGCTCCCGCCGAGCCTCCTCCCGCGGCCCCGCTCGCCCCGTGCAGCCGCCCCCAGCTCCGGCAGCTCCTGCGAACCCGTCCCGTGTTCCTGGGCCGCTCCCAAGCCCCGTTGTGAAGGCAGCAAGCCGGCCCTCGGCACCTCTCCGGTGGCCCCTGCGGAAGGAGCAGGCTGGGGCAGGGGTGAGCTACGGTGCTAACGGCCGCTGCTTCTTCTCTCCCTCTCCCAGAGGCCGCGCTGAGGATGTGGCCGTTCACTCCCAGCCCGGGGGATGCCGTTGGCTGCGCCCGCCTCGGGCTGGCGAGGCTCGTCTGGCAGCGTGGCGGGAGAAGGGACAGGGGAGCACGTCCCGTGCGTGGACGGGGGCTGCTGCTGCTGGAGCCAGAGAGGTTGGGGAGAGGTAAAGAGGAAGAAATGCGGGGCCGTCGGCCCAATGTCCGCTTCCTGCAGCGGGCGAGAGAGCGAGCCCCTCTCTCCGGGTGGCGAAGGCTCCCTCTGCGCGGCGTGCGGCGGGCCGGGGGCCAACGTGCGCGGCAGGGTCCGTGCGCGTATCCTGGAGCGGGACGGCTGCCTGGCGAGCGAGCCAGCGAGGCTCCATGTCCCCGAAGCCTCGTCTCGTAGGAGCCCTGACACCCCACCGTGTTCTCCTAGGCTGAGGACGGCCGAGCGCCCCGAGTTACCGGAGAGGAAGGGAGGAGAGAAGGAGACGGGAGCGTCTGAGCTGTTAGAAGCCTCCTGGCAGCCACCGAAAGCGAGAGCCGCTGTGAGTCCCTGGCCCTCGGGGCCTCGTCCCCGGCTTGTGTGTCCTGGTGCCTCCCTGCCCCTCCTTGGTGGTGGTTTTGGTTTATTATTATTATTTTAAAATTTTGCTTCCCTATACCTCTCCTTTTCTCTCTATTTTTGTGTCCTGCTCCATCTTCTATAGCTGTTTTTCCCTTTTCCATATCTTTGTCTTGATCTGCATCAGTCTCTTTTTTTCCCCACAGTTTCTCTGGCCTGTTCCCTGCTGTTCTTTTCTTCTCAGTACCTGTACGTGCAGCTCTTATCTCCCACCTTCCTATCTCTCTTCTTCCTGCCTTGCCCTTCTCTCTCTATTCGTTTGTCTTGCTCACTGTTGCTGGCGTTTTTTGTTCAGCATCTCAGCGTTCCATTCCTCCTTCCTGTTCATCTCTTATTCTTTCTGACCTTTAATGCTGCTCCCTGTCCCATTGTTTCTCGCTGTATCCCTGTGTCCTGCTCCCTACCCACAGTCATATTCTTCCCTGTCCTGTTGGCCATCCCAGGTTTCTTCCTCCATCTCCATCCTCGCCCCATCTCTTGGTCCTGCTCCCTACCCACCCCGGTTCCTGTTTCTCTGCCCTTCTCCTTGTCTTACTCCTGGTTTCTCTGTCTTCTTCCCTCTTTGTTTTTGTTTCTCTGTCGCTCTGCCCTGCTCCCTGTCACTGCGTTTCCTCCTTCCTGTCTCTGTCCCGCAGCCCGGCGCCCACTTCTCCTTTGTCTGTCTCTCCCACTGCCCATTCTAGGATTTTTCCCACCGTCTCTGTCTCCTGCTCCTTGTCTCTCATTTTGGCCTCTTCTTCCCTTTGCCCTGCTCCCTGGCCCTTTTGCCCCTCTCTCTGTGTCACCTTGTCTTGCTCCCTGTCCCTATCTTTCTCTGGCAAGCTTACCCTCCTTTTCAAAGGAATCACAAAATCACTTTGTTGGAAAAGATAACTGCAATTTAAAATATCTTTACCCTTTGAAGAAACAGCCTGGAAAAGATAATTTTTGTTTTTTTCCAGTGGGGCGGTTCACGAGGACGGATGGGCTGCTGGGCTCTTCAATGACAGCATCCAGGGCGAGGAAGGAAATCTTGGCTATACTTGGGTGATATCTGTGTCTGTGTTCTGTGTGTATCTGGGAAAATGTGTTCTAGGGAACTCAGACTGCCAATGAGTCAAAAATGGCCTGGTTATCCAAAAAACGCAAACGCTCCAGTGGCCGTATCAACAGCTGTACTGAAGATGGTGCAAAATACTTTTTTCTCCACTCAACTGTAGCCTTCACAAGAAAAAAGGAAGTGTCAGGTTCCTCTCCAGCTTTGTTCTGAAGGGCTTTTCCTCTTTCAGCTGGATGTCTGCTGCCACCGTTTCACCGCGGTTGCCCCGTCTTCTGCTACAGAAGTACCAGACAGACAGAAGGAATCCAGAGCGGTCTGCCCGTACAAGGTACGGCTAGGACGCGTGTCTGCACTTTTCCTGAGGTACTTGTAGAGTGGACTTTAAAGTTAACATTAAGAATGCACCGACTCTCCTTCTATATTTTTAATACGAAATATTTTACCAGGAGTACTAAAAATAAGGTCTGTTCTGGAGCACGGTACACCTGTGCAGAGCTCACCTCCCTCTGGTTATTTTCTCTTCCTGAAAGCGTAATCTTCTGTTTCTGTGGGCTTACTATTGAATGATACTATGGAAATGATTTTGTACTAAAAGAGGAAAGGAGGTGTTTGTAAGAGTTCAGATGTCCAGAAGAAACAACCTGATTCAATGACAAATGCTTTGTTCTTTTTCACTCAATAGGTTTTTAAAATATCTTAGAATAGTACTCAAAAAGCTGACAGAGATACAGGCACCTGGGCAAATCGGTTTTGTTCTGCGTGTTTGCCAGGTGTTCCCAAGAAGCACTTTCAGCCTCGTAACTGGTGGCGGTGAGTCCATGTGTGATTTGGATGAGTTATTGTTTCAATAGTGACTTTTTTCTCTTAACCTACAGTGTGTAGTTCTGACTTCAGTTGGTAAGAAATCTTCCAAAACGGCAGCATTCCTCATTCCAAGAAGCTGCATTTTATGAACCTGCCCTCCGAGTGGATCTTCCCAGGTGATGTAGTGGGCAGTGGCCTCATCAACAACAGGACTGTTCATTTTCTTTGAAACAACCAACCAAAGTCCATTTCCTTCCGCAGAGCCCAGCACAGCAGGCCTGGCAAAGGTTGGTGGCACCGCTGGGCTTTGGGTTCCCGGTTGCGACAGTCGAGCTGTCACGGTCACAGAAACGTGTTCCCCTGTGTGCTGCAGTGCAGCCAAAAGTGTTCGTGAGTCTGACGCTCCTTTTTCGTAGCCTTATGCTGCACTGCAGGAATGGGGATATTTATTTATTTTTTAAAGTAAACCCATGTCTTCTATCTCACTGATTTTCCTATCAATGAAACTTAAAGCAAATAAAATGGTCTAATTTACATGTTGACTTCCATAGTTAAGAGTAATTGTTGAGTAGGTGCAGCATATAATTTATTAGGTGTACTTAAGCAGATGGGTATTTGTTCTAAAAACTGAAAAAGAGAGGCAACTGGATGCTATGAGTGTTTCCCCAATATCTGACAGCGTGCTCTGACGTACTTTGTTTCTGTCTGGCTCTCAGTGGCGCTTTTCCCTGGCAGGTCGGGGTGTCCCTCGTGCTTGAGCCGTGCAGCTGGCCACGTGTCCCTGCTCATCGTGCCACACGCCAAGTGTGAATCGATAGCTCTGTCTAAATATACATAAATGTAATAATATGATTGTAACAATATGCCAACATCTGCAAGTCTAGAAAGATATTTGTGTCCAAAGAGAAGGCTAAACAGGTGCGTAAGTATAAATGGATATTCTAGATAATAAGTGGTGATATATATAAGCATAAACAGATATTCTGTATAAGTTTAAGCAGATATATACATGTAAATGCATACGCAAGTGTGTAGATGTCTAAGTAGATATACATTACAGTGGAAATAGATGATATATATGAATCAAATATATTCCCTAAATACATACATATGTGTAAAAAGAGACATAGGAGTCAATGTCAGTGATGTACAAGGTTTTTAAAATGCAAAGAAATTCTGTTTATAGAAAGGATTAAAAAACTCATCCTTACCCGGAAATGTCTCTGGCGGGTGCACTTGAGGGAAAGGCCTGAGCTGCCCCCAGGGAGCAGAACGGCACCCGCACCTGGTCAGCGGTGGGAGCAGGGGCTGGGGGGCTCTGTGTGCGAGCCAGACGCTTCGTTCCATAACTGCGGCAGCCGGGGAGCTGCTGCGAGCTCTCTGCTGAATGACTGACTGTGTGGTGATGGTTTTTACTACTCACAGGGCACTGGGCGAGCCCCATTTAGTTTTCTTGTAATCTAACTTAAGTAAAAGCGTACTGAATAGAATTAATCACCCGACTTACAAGGCTGTGTGTCGTCTTTGTGTTTGTGGTTTGTTTTTTTTTTTTTGTTTGAGTACGCTCTCTGCTTCATGTTGCTGGGAAAACCGTGTGCTGTAAAGTTCTGCTCATATTTACCAAAAGCAGCTACAGGTTACACTGGACATCTGTGAGATCAGGTGTGGTTTGTACTTCGCAGGGAAAGAAACAGAAAACAGGAAAAGAAATAGAACGAGAATTAATAGAAGTAGAAATAATAGAAATAGATGGGGTCGAATAGAAACAGAACAGAGCAGAGCGTCGTGCCGGATATGCAAATCTCCTCGGGGCTTGGGCAGGGAGGTGAGTAGGCGGGGAGAATGCAAATTGAGATTCGAAGCCTGCAAATCAGATTGCGAGAGATAAGAGCAGGGGCGGGGCGCATGGGAACGGCAGGCGGGGCGAGGATGGGGCGGAGAAATGCAAATCAGAGGCGTGGCTACGCAAATAGGGCACTAGAGAGCTCGAGCGGGCCGCCGGGAGGTTCCGCCGAGGAGGGTTCTCTGGGTGGGGTGGTTCTCTAGAGCGGATTCTCTGTTCCGCGTTGTCCCGGGTGACTCGTTTGCTGTGGGTGATCCCGGGTGGTCACCCCGGTGCAGGTCACCCCCGCACGCACGCGGACGTTCAGCCCCGGTTCCGCGCATGCGCGGTGGCGCCCCGGTGCTCCCGCGGTGCACCGCCCGCCGGGTGTCGCTGGTGCTGCCGCCCGGTGGCCACAGCGCGGTACTGCAGCCCGGCGCGGGGAGTGCGGCATCGGGCTCAAACCAGAGCTCAAGCCCTGCGCTTGTGGGACGGCCTAGTAGAGCTGGGCTTCGGTTTGGAGGAGTTTTAATGCACGTGTTAAATTCCAGAGGAAAACTTTGTCTAGTCAGTTAATTGATGCGGTTTTAGTGGCATGTATTACATGTTAATATACAAAGCAGGGTTACAGTGTTCTGTAACATGCATAGGAGGACGTATATTTAAGACAATTCTAGATGTAAACAAGCATTATGGTTCTTATTGGGATATTTTGGCATCTAAACTCTTAAATGGGGGAAAACGTGTGAAGCTCCTGCTAGAACCGCTGCAGGCTGGTGAAGAATGAATGTGGGACAGATCACGTTTAGATGCTTCACTCCTGTCACTTTCAGTCCATAAGGAAGCCAAATAACATGTTTGTGATTTATAAACGTTACTTTAATGTTCATGGTTTTTGCAGGTCACACATCCCAGGGTCTCAGCTGCTGCAGTTCACATAATGTACAGTGAACAGGAGGCGCTGGGTGTCCCCAAAGCGCGCTTCAAATCTGTAGGGTACTCTTACCTGGAACCCTCATTTGACATTTACCGTCTTTGGTTTTCTGAGTGTATTCAACTAAGTAGTAGTTTATTTTTAATGCATCATATTCAATTTATGTTAAAACACTTTCTTTCTAATCTGTGAAAGTATGCAACGTGACTCAATATGTTTGAATTGTAATTATTGGCCGGGTGACACGTAGTGGAAATAATCTTTATTATGATAGTGATGTTTTTCTCAAGGATTTTGCTAAGAAAAGCGAATTTCTCAGATTAAATGGGTAGAAGTCAGCCAATACCTTTTTCAAAGAATGTGAGTTTGTCTCTACCTCTGTGACTAGTTGGAAGTATTCGGGTGTACATAATGTATACATTAAAAACAAATAAAGGCATCACTGATGTTCTGTTGTTGTGTATGGGTGTTTTTTCCTGTTGCTTCATAGTGGTCCAGACAAACTAAACAGAACACAACAGCAGAGTATGAGTCAGTGCACCTGGAGCTGGATCGTGTCATCTTGATCTTTATCACAAGAGACGTGTGATTCAATCACACTAAAAGAATATTACCAAATTGATATATGTCCACCTGTAAAATAATTGCTACATGCTTCGGTACAGTCTGTGTAGTTATGACAACATAATTTAGATAGCAGCAATTTTTAACCTGTTTTTTCCCTGGTAAATAATTTGTGAAGATAGAATGGAAGAAAAAGATTAACAAAAGTTTCACTAAATAATTGTGTTCATAAAAAAAAAAAAATAGATTTTGTTATGATTTCCATTCAATTTCTGATCTGTTTACTTTTGTTTTACAGTTATCTCAAAATTCCTGGATACAGAGCAACTACTTTCCATTTCGGCACAGGTTCCAAAGCAGGATAAGGTATGTTTCAAAATGCACCTTAGATGAGCAGTTACCTGGCTATATATAAGTGTGGCACCTATGCATGATATGGTAGGAAAAAGACTGCGCCTTACAAAGACACGGACTAATGTTGTCATAGTCTGAGAGTGTATCTTATTGTACAGCAGCAGGAGATTCTATAGGAGAACGTTAGAAACATTTGGGTTTGCTTCAATATCACGTTTATCTTAATTTATATAAACTGACTGCAAAAGCTGTTGACTTTTTCGTCACTCCCCACTCTCATTCTCTGTAAATGTTCATCCTGTTTGACAGTACCAGGATGAGAGAGGAATTTTCTTCACATCAGCATAAAAGGAAAAAGTGTTAACAGACATTTACTCTCTTATTTTTGGAGGTTAATACAATTTTTAATAGCCAAAAGAAAATTAGGCATCTTTCTTACTAGAAATTAAATACTTTCTTAGCTTTTAGGTAAGACAAATTAAGATAAATCAGTCTTTATTGTCTAGAAAGATCATTTTGAAAATGGTTCTTAAGAAGCACTCTTGACCTGGCTCGGCTGTGCTTGTAATGCAGATAAACCTGTATCGATCACTGAGTCAGCTGTGTGAACACGCGAGGTCAGCGATGAGACGTGGCTGTCGGTTCCCGTGACACAGATGCTGCACGAGCCAAGCGCAGGTTTTTCGTGCAGATGTTCCGTGTTCCCCCCGCACAGCACCGGACAGAAAACGAAGCACGTCCTGGCAGAGCATCAGCCAGAACAGTGTCTGGCAGCCCCTTCTGCGGGCGGTTCTCACCTCGGCCCGTGCTTTTCTGCTGGCCTGTGAATGCAAGGAGCAGCAATGTAGTGAAGAACTGATTCCTGTGAAGTTTTCCCAGGGTCCTGTCTTAGGGATTAAAAGAGTGCCCTGCTCTTATCTGTCACCTTCAATCACATGTCTTACCAGGTGCACCAAAATGAAATGTGGATAAAAGCGCTTATTGCTAAAAGCATAAATAGACAATAGAGCTATAAATGCTTATAACAAGATAGTTTCCTTGAAGGACAAGCAATAGTTGGTGTGTTGATGTTAAAGCTTCATCAGGAAGGCATTTTCTCCCTCAGCGCAGGTTCAGTCTGTGAGCGCGTTGTGCCCCGTGTTGCAGCCCCTGGAGCCTCAGGAGCTGGTGAACAGGGGAGGCTCCGTCACAGAGCGCCCGGGAGAGCTACTGAATGTTCTTCAGGTTCATGTTCCTTACAACCCCCTCTTTCCCCCTCAGGATTTATAGAGAATTTCACCTCTGAAGTCTTCTGGGAGCTGGAGACAGACAGAATCTTTGCCTTGAAAATCACTCCAGTGATCACTTCAGGATCTTTCAGAGAGAGATTTTGTTCATCAGACCTTGACTTGTATATTGATCTGTACGTTAACACGTGCACTACAAATATCAAACCAAGATAAACACGTGTAGCTCACTACTGGATCTGGGTTAGACCAGACACAGCAGTAACCGCTGTGCGCCTGAGGCAGCGGAACCTCAGCTTTTTTCTACCAAGCATATTGTAACCGTTCCATTATAAGTTGCATTTGTCTGCTGTACCTGAGTAGGATATTTCTGCCAATGCGTTGGAGGCTTCTGCTTGCCTGTGTTCGTGCTGGTGTGCCAGCATCCTAGGGACTTACAACTTTGTCACCTCTCCGTGTCTTCTCGCGGGCTGACTTGACTGCTTCCTCAATGACTTATCTAATGCCAGTTAAAGCAATCAGGTACAGGCTCGGTCAAGGTTGTAGTAAATGCAGAAAAATCTCTTTAATGACACATCAGAAAGCTGAATGTTTGTTGCTCCCAGCTTTCATTGCAGAGATCTGTAACACGAAGGAAAGATCAGGTGCGTGACTAAAGCTGGCTGGATGTCTTCGTGTATACAGAGGACCATGCACACCGAACTTGTAACTGCGCTGTTTCCAATCGCAACTGGCCACAATATAGCAGAGCATGTTATCAATGTTAATTCAAGAGCTAACTCTGTTGCTTTTATTAAATGCTGGATTGACCTATTCAGTGTGTTCCCCTCTCCATACAAGTTTTCATTGCAGAACGTCCCCAGCTGTCCGTGTGTGGGGAGGTGACTCCGATTCAGGTCCCCTTAGTTAGAAAAGAGTATATGGGGTACTCAAGGACCATAAACAAAAAAACCCCAACACCTTTTATTTTGCAGCTTGGCCCAATTAGCAGGAAGATTTACGCTACTTAAGCCAAATTGGTGAACAGTTTAACAGCCAAAGGGTTTACACAAAGGAGTTTTGTGGCTCTAAGCCTTAGGTTATACTGCTCATAGAGGGAGAGGAGATGAAATAAGGGTGTAGGAAAGGAAAAGAGAAGCAAAGAAGGAGAACGAAAGGCCCGTCCCCTCCCCTGTCAGCCCGCGGCCTTTGTCTGCGGGCCTCGGCTGGTGTTGGGATGTAAATCGCGATTCACCTTCTCCTGAGTGCCCCATCTGCTGCTGGACACGGTGTCCATACGGGATTGTTTTCGCTCTGAGTGACCCATCGCTGCGGGATGAGCTGTTGTTGCCATAATGTCTGAGACATAATTCTGTTGAGTCTCTGGCGCAGGAGGCAGATGGTGCTTGTCTGAAAAACCCCCAGTTTCAATCACTGCAAGTGTTCATGATTTGTTCAACATGAACGTTCTCTCATCCTAAGGGGGACTGTCAACTGGCAATCTTGGTGAGATGCGTTAACGGAGAAATCGTGTCATCGGTGAAATCAAGTGCTTCCTCTTATGAAATCTGTGTATATAAGCAAATTAAAGGTATCTGGACAAAACAAAACATCCTTAAGAGACCCTCCTGTCTCAGTCATTCTGGCTGGGGTCTGAGTGGCTGGAACATGAGGGTGGGCAGGATCAGGGCAGTGAGCAGCAGGGAACACCAAGAGTCACTCGTCCTTTCTTCTCAGGGCAGCACCGCACTGTGATCATCTGCAGTGCTCAGAATCCTGTGATTTAACAGCACAAATTCTTCTATCATGCAATAGTGCCCACATCTGGTATCTTCTCAGCCAGGAACAAGATGGGTTTAGGGAGGGGATTGCAGATGTAAAGCGTTACCCGCAGTGTGTGGAAAGAAGATGCTCAGAGCCATGAACTGGTTGAGAACTGGGGGTCCCCGGTCTGCAGTTGGTGTTTTGTCTGCTCATCAGACACTGGCGCTAAGTGCTCAAGCAAACTTTCCTTTCCACAGTCAGGCCCACCTGGGAGTTGGTTGAATGGATGAGCTGTCTTTAAAGAACACGTGAATTTATCTGATTCTCCGCTGGATTTTTTTCCCCCGTAGCTTTATGCCACCAGATTTGTTGCATTAATATGTTACTTACATAATTCCCTGCAGACCCACCTCTCAAGCCTCTTGTCATGTTACTTACCTGACACATTCAATGCCTATACATCTCAGTAACAGTGTGCATCTTTGTACAACACAAACATGTGCGTGTGTGTATGCACATAAAGGTATGTAATTTGGGTCAAATCTTTATTTGCTGTATGTAGGTATGATAACACAACTTGCAGAAAAACACAACCTACCAATGAAAACAAGTTTCAGTTCTGCCCATGGGTGTTTTACCCGGATGACTGTTGATTGTTCACCGTTACCCACCGGCGTCCTTTAAAACTCAAAAAGGTATTGGGACTAGATTTGTTTTTTCATAACATGTTTGTATACTTAATGTATAATACATTAATAAAGTGCACATTATACAGTAATTTAAGCAACAAAATAATTTCAGTGGAGATTTCTGGAAGTAAATGAAGGTATAACTGACGTATTTTATAGCTGCCCAATTTGTAGTTAATATGGTCAAAAATGTGCGATTACATGCAGTTATGTTGTGTGTAGATGTGCAGTTGTATACCTTGCTGATAAGTGCATCCTATTGTGGGTATTTTCATAAGAATTGATATGGGAAAATGAATCCAGGTGGTGTTTCTTCCACTCCCCCCTCCCATATTGTTGTGTTTGCTCTTCAGAAACTGTTTCTGATAATACGGCAAGTTGTTATTGTTGGTTTGAATTCCCTGTAGATCACTGAAATGAAACACACACAGCTTCATTTCAGCAGGTTTAATAGAAATGAATGGGAGATATCAGGAGACCCTGAGGGAAATGTATCACATGAACTACTTGTGAGACCATTTAAAACTATTTATTATGTGCTAACTACACTTATTTTGTCCAATTAATAGCTAATTGCACGCTTTCTTAAAGCTATCTTTCTGTTGAGTTATGGCTCCTTACAGAAATAATCCAAAGCACACTGATCCAGTGTCCTTCTTGAGTCAAAAAACCCTCACAAAGTGTGTTTTATTAAACATGACTACAAACATATAGGCATTTATCAGTAAGGGTGGCCTTCAAATTTACTGATTTTTATGGGTGAATTATCTACACAAAGTGACACAATGCATTAATTCTGTAATGCAGAATGGTTACTTTTAGTCCGTTCCTTGCGTTTCCAGCAGAACTGTCTGTTCTGTGTTGTCCTTGCTGCGGGTCGGTTGCTCTGCCGTCTGGTTCAGGAGACTCACTGAGGGTAATGTCGCATGTCAATTTTATGGACATTCTTTCTAGAAACTCTGTGGGGTTTCTATTAACGTGAGGGCCTAGGGGAATTAGAGTTGCATTTGACGTATTGATAAAACACACTTGATTCCATAGCTGTATGTTTAGTTCATTCTCTTGTGAAGCTTTCCTATGAGCTGTTGGCATTTGAGCTGTGTGTCCTGTGTCTGATAGCAGAATTTGACCTGAGATGACGGTATAAACTTGGAATTTGCTTCAAATAAATATGTGCATTTGCCTGTATCTGGCAGAGATGATTGCATTTTATGAGTAACCTCCTATCCTGATGTATGGAGTATGAACTTTATGAGCTTGCTTTGTTTCTCCAAGTTGTGTAAAGTGACAGTATGTGCTGTGCAACAGTTAAATCAGTGTCTCTTTTCAGAATAGTGTGTAAAGTATTGAACAAGACCCGTGAGCGTGTTCATTGTCTGTACAAACTCTGACACCGTGTCGGTGCTGGATTTGCTGCTCTCATTGCCCACGCCTGCACTCTGTCTGATGATGGTGAGTTTCTCCATTGATGACATGATCATGGCCAGATAAAGACCCTCCTGGTGGAGAATAACCAGGCTGTTTGGTCTGGTTCCCCAACTGCTAAGCCCACGCGACGACTTTTTTTGGTCTCCGTAGGCTTTAGGTGGGTGTCTCTGGTCTGTCATTGCTGCTTTTGTGCTGATCTTCTTTCTGTCTCCATTCACTGGAATCACAT
This sequence comes from Patagioenas fasciata, assembly GCF_037038585.1. NCBI lineage: Eukaryota > Metazoa > Chordata > Aves > Columbiformes > Columbidae > Patagioenas > Patagioenas fasciata. The sequence continues at coordinate 5,454,872 of NC_092525.1, read as the reverse complement.
CCTCCATTCAACTGCTGCAAGTCTGCACAGCCAGTCTGTTCAAGACAGCCAGTTTAAGCGTATTCTATTCAAAAGAAAGAAGTCTTTGGACACTCTGAGTTTACAGCTCTGTTCCGAAAGGGCACAAGTTAATACAGGTGGATCAACATTATGTAAATGCCATAGGACAAAATGTGGCTACTGTTGTTTATCTGCTACAATTTCTGCAGCATTTTCAGACAATTTTAAAAGTAGACTCTTGTAAGGAATCCAGGATCTTGTGCTTACCTGCATATTGCTCATTCTGCACATTGTCTTCAATTAATGCTGACCTGAGGTATTTATCTGCAGTACAACACAGTGTAGATACTAAATCAGGTCTGGAAGCCATCTCAGGAGATGTATTAGCTCATAATTACATCAAAAATAGAAGGAATGCTACTTCCTTGTTTCCTGTGCTTATTGTAATAAGGCACATATGTGGTAGCAAGAGTTCGTGACCCCCATACTTCATATGCTTATAGCAGTGTACAAATAAGTTATTAAAATTAAACTGGCTTTCAGATCTTCTGTTTTAATTACTTTTCCAATTTGACTCTTTGTGTTTTTCTTTATCACTGGAGTCCAACCCCACTCACTGTCCCGCGACTGGGGACTCCAGACAAGGCGACACAGACGTGGGGGTGGCTGCACAGTGGAGCTCAGCGGACTTGAGAACCACTCAGCTGGTGTGAGGATCAGAGACGTACAAAGCAACTTTGCTTTTTAAATGATGAGGATGATGTGCTTTGTTTTGGAAGACATCAGATTTTGAATGTTTAAGGAAGCTGTAACTACCTCGATGTTTCCTTCTTACCGCAGTCGGATTTCTGGTTCTGTCTGTCGAGTTGTGCTCCTCTCCCGCACCAAGTGGTGATCGTGGGGCTCAGGGTGAGGGGGGGCAAGGAGGGCGGGGGTGTCCGTGGACTTGAATAAGTTTTGTTTGGGGTTTTTTAGACGCCTCTGTTGACACATTGTATAAAAACTGATTGCTGCAGTGCTAATGAATGAACAGGATGATAAGCAACAGATTTGAGAACCTGTTTGGGTTTTGGTTTATTGAAAAATTATTATTTAACTCAAAAAGCAATAAGATCTTGCAGTGGTCTTCTAATACTTACTGGTAGCTTTTTAATGTACTGGTTTGGAACTTTGAGATTATATTTGATATGAAGTGGCTGTTCCATCGTGGAATATTGCAGGAGTAAACTCTTGCATTTCAGCATTCCTGGCAGATCTGCAGCTTGATAAAGACCTGAGGCTGTTTAGTTTAATCAGACTTTTGTAGATCCCACCTTCACTGTTCAAAGCACTGGCTGTCAATGTGTTTTCTGGTGTTGTCACTTCTTTCTGAACAAAGACGACAGAGGTACACAGCTCTACTGGTATTGTCTGGTTTATTTAAACATGGAACTTTAACTTGAAAGCTTAGAGAGCTGTGGTCTGTGGTATATCTTTGTAATGTTTGTAAATTCTTATGCAGATACTCTTATGCCAACCAGCACGAACTTTTGTGAGTGTGAACTGCTGTGCAGTTAGAAAGAAGAAAGGTGTGTGAGCTAAACCAGCAGGAAGGCTGCAGCCGTGTAACCTGAGGGGTGCAAACGGCACGAAACGGGCTGCAGCGGCGGAGCCCTCGGTCCCGGGCTGTCCCGGGCAGGCGGCAGAGCCCTCGGTCCCGGGCAGACGCAGCCTGAAAGCTCCCGGCCCCGCCCTGCGGGCGGACAGCGCCGCTCTGCGGCCGCCGGTGGCTCCGGGACGGGAGGCGAGGGGCAGGGGGGGCCAGTGCCGGGCGCGGAGGCGGGGGGGGGGGGGCGCAGCCCGGTGGCGGACGCGGACGGGATTGGCTCCTGCGCGGGATGGGCGGGGACACGCTGCGTAAGTGCGCGGGCCGCGGAGCGCGTGCCGGCGGTGCGGCGGCTGGAGCAGCGCGGGAGGAACGGCGGGGCCGGCGGTGAGCGAGGGGCGGGCGGACAGCGGGGAGACTGGACGGGGCCGGCCCGGGACCGGCTGAGGGGCGAGGCTGGAGGGTGACAGACGGGCTGGTTTCGGAAGGAGGAAGGCGAGGGGCAGCCAGCCGCAACAGCGCGGCCCCAGGCCGGGGCGAGGGGGAAACACGCGGGCGGCTGTGAGGGAAGGGAGCCCCGCGCTGAGCGCTGCGCGGGGCTCGGGCGGGGCCGTGGGGCGGAGGGGGGAGCCCCCGTAGTGACACAGGACAGAGGGAGGAAAGCGAGCGGGAGGGGGCAGCGGCGGGTCGGGAGCGCCAAGGGGGGGCGCGAGGGGCGGGGGGGGCCGGGAACGGAGGGAGCGGCGGAGGAACCTGAGGGCGGGACGGCGCGGGAGGAGCTTAGGTGGGAAAAGCTGAGGTACCTCGGGGAGGGGATGATATCGGGGGAGGCTTTGACAGGAAAGGCTGAGGTACCTCGGGGTGGGGATGATATCGGGGGAGGCTTTGACAGGAAAGGCTGAGGTACCTCGGGGAGGGGATGATATCGGGGGAGGCTTTGACAGGAAAGGCTGAGGTACCTCGGGGAGGGGATGATATCGGGGGAGGTTTTGACAGGAAAGGCTGAGGTACCTCGGGGAGGGGATGATATCGGGGGAGGCTTTGACAGGAAAGGCTGAGCTACCTCGGGAAGGGGATGATATCGGGGGAGGCTTTGACGGGAATGGCTGAGGTACCTCAGGGAGGGGATGATATCGGGGGAGGCTTTGACGGGAAAGGCTGAGGTACCTCAGGGAGGGGATGATATTGGGGGAGGCTTTGACGAGAAAGGCTGAGGTACCTCAGGGAGGTGATGACATCGGGGGAGGCTTTGGCGGGAAAGGGTGAGGGACTTAAAGGAGAGGACGGAAGGGAGAGAGGTTTTGGTGGTAAAGGCTGAGGTACCTCAGGGAGGAGATGGCATCGCAGAGGCTGCAGTGGGAAATGCTGAGGTAGCTCTGGGACGGGATGGCACTAAGGTGTGGTTTCAAAGGGAAATGCTGAGGTACTTTGAGGAAAGGATGCTGGGCTAGGAACTATGAACACATCAGATCGGTTAAGAGAATGTTGATGACAGAAATTTCTACAGTAAAGTATTCCAGCAAAGACAGGGAGATGAGCAAAACTTATATCAGGCCTCCTAGGATTCCTGCAGGTTAGGGGTCAGGGATGATGAGGTTGTTAACTCGGTCCTAACTTTTTCTTTCTCTCCCTCTCTTGCAGCACCAGACTGAATGGAGAAGCAAGTGGATGGGAAGTTCCTGCGCCACGACACAGACCACATTTATTACTCTCGCCTCCGAGACCCGGAGAACCGAACCGTTCTCATCGTGCCTTGAAGCAACCTCTGCTCATGCGCTTCTCCCAGGGAGAAGGCAGAATGGGAGTGACTCGCCACGTTAAACAACAGGGTGTACACTCTGCAGCTTTCAAGCCCAGCTCTGCATTAGCTCACCCCTGCAATTTTGCACCGCCCACGCAAATTTGAGTTGTCGCTGGTTGTTGCAGCGTTTGGGGAAAGGCAAGGGGACAGCGGGGGAGAGCGCTCCAGTTCTTCAAGTGACTTCCCAGGCAGAAGGCAGGAGCATGGCGGGGCAGGACTGCGGCAGGTCAAGAATTCTCAGTCTGGCAATAGGATGGCGGGGAGGAGCGTTCCAGCGGGAGAAGAGCGCCCTGACTAGAGGCAAGACGAGGGTGAGGGAGAGCACTCGGACGTGTCAAGAAGACTCCCCCAAAAAGTGCAAGAGGAAGGCCGGTGGGGAGAGCAATCCAGCAGATCAGGAAGTCTCAATAAATGCGGTAAGAAGGTGGCAGGTGGGAGCTCCCCAGTGGTTCAAGAGGTCCCAAGATATCCAGCAAGAGAACTGTGAGGGAGAGCGCTCCAACAGGTCAAGCGGTGTCAAGAAATCCAGCAAGACAATGGTGGAAAACGCTCCGGTGAGTCACAAGATTCCCCCAAAAAAAGGCAAGAGAATGGTGCAGGGGAGCACTCTGGTGGATCAAGAAGCACCCAGGAAAAGGGGAAGAAGATGGTGGGGGGGAGCACTCTGGTTGGTCACAAGACTCCCCCAGAAAACACAAGAGGGTGGCAGGGGGAACGCCCTAATGGGTCAAGAGGACCCAAGAAATCCAGCAAGAGGACGGCGAGGGGGAGCGCTCCAGCAGATCAGGAAGTCTCGATAAATGCGGTAAGAGCATGGTGGGTGGGAGGCCCCCAGTGGTTCAAGAGGTCCCAAGAAATCCAGCAAGAGGGCGGCGAGGGGGAGCGCTCTGGCAGATCAGGACGTCTCAATAAATGCGGTAAAAGGATGGTGGGTGGGAGCCCCCCAGTGATTCACAAGGTTCCAGGAAATCCAGCAAGAGGACGGCGTGGGGGAGCGCTGTGGCAGATGAAGAACCCTCAGTACATCTGGCAAGAGGACGGTGAGGGGGTGCTCTGATGGGTCAAGGTTGCTCTGAAAAAAGCCCAAGAGGGTGGTAAGGAGAAGCTCACCGGTGATTCACGAATCACCCAGAAAAAAGGGAAGAGGACAGTGCGGGGGAGCTCTTCAGTTGTTGAAGAGAATCCCCAGAAAAAGGCAGGAGGATGATGAGGGGGAACACTCTGGCGGGTCAAGAAGTCTCAATAAGTCCGGCAAGAAGACGGTGGGGAGGAGAGCTCGTGTGGGTCAAGAGGTCCCAAGAAACCCAGCAAGAGGACAGCAGGGGCGAGCGCTCCGGCAGATCAGGAAATCTCGATAAATGCAGTTAGAGGATGGTGGGTGTGAGCCCCTCAGTTGTTTAAGACGTCCCAAGAAATCCAGCAAGAGAACTGCGAGGGGGAGCGCTCCGGCAGGTCAAGCGATGTCAAGAAATCCAGCAAGACAATGGTGGAGAACTCTCCGGCGAGTCACAAGACTCTCCCAAAAAAGGCAAAAGAATGGTGCAGGGGAGCACTCTGGTGGATCAAGAAGCACCCAGGAAAAGGGGAAGAGGATGGTGGGGGGAAACGGCCTGGTTGGTCACAAGACTCCCCCAAAAACCACAAGAGGGTGGCAGGGGGAACGCCCTAATGGGTCAAGAAGTCCCAAGAAATCCAGCAAGAGGACGACAGGGAGGAGCTCTTTAGCAGGCCAAAATCCCACTGAGGAAAGGCAAGAGGACAGCGGGGGAGAGCGCTCCAGTTCTTCAAGTGACTTCCCAGGTAGAAGGCAGAAGGACGGTGGGGTAGCGCTGGGACAGGTCGAGAATTCTCAATCTGGCAATAGGACAGCAGGGAGGAGCATCCAGCGGGACAGGAGCGCCCTGAAAATAGGCAAGACAAGGGTGAGTGAGAGCACTCCGAGATGTCAAGAAGTGTCAAAAAATCTGGTAAAGGATGGCAGGGGGGAGTGCTGTGGATATTCAAGAGACTCCCCAGTAAAAGGCAAGAGGACGGCGCGGGGAAGTGCTCCAGCACGTCAAGATCGCACTGAAGAAAGACAAGGTCACAGTGGGGGGGAGCATTCCCGTTGTTCCAATGGTTCAAAAGGTCCCAAGAAATCCAACAAGAGAACTGCGAGGGGGAGCGCTCTGGCAAGTCAAGCGGTGTCAATAACCCCAGCAAGGCAACGGCGGAGAGCGCTCTGGTGAGTCACGAGACTCCCCTACAAAGGACGAGAGGATGGTGGAGGGGAGCCCACCAGTGGTTCAAGCAGCACCCAGGAAAAGGGGAGGAGGCTGGCGAGGGGCAGGCCTCTGTCGGGCCAAGATCACTGAGGGAAGGTGCGGGGGAGCTTGCTGGTGGCTCAAGAGACCTCTAGAAAAAGGTAAGAGGGCGGCGGGGGGTGGGAGGGCGCCTCAGCTGGTGAAGAGGAACCCCGAAAACAAGGCAAGAGAATGTTGGTGGGGGGAGCGCTCTGGCGGTTCCAGAGGCTCCCCGAGATCCGCTCAGACGGCAGCGGGTAACGCGGCAGCTCAGCGTCAATCAAAGAAGAACAGGAAGGCGGTTGACCTGCAATTCCAGAGCGAGGAGGAAGACTGGCAACCCGAACGAGGAGCAGCATGGCCTCTGAAATCCTCCTTTAATCTGGGCTCAGGTAAGCTGGAAGCAGGGGACATAGGCTGGGGTTTGGGAGGTGGGCAGGTGAGAAATGATCCGCATTTTTGATCTGCTGAGTGACTGAAGCGCCTGGGAGTTCATTTGGAGTCGTTGCCTTACTTGATTTTACACTGACTTTTGCATTATATTTTAATGACGTAGAATTTTCCGTTTTGACATCGAAACCTAAACTTCTTTGGAAATTCATCCTCTGTCCCTTCAGTCTCAGCTCGTGGCACTTCCACTGTCTCGTGGCCCGCGTTTCAATGTACATTAGATCGCTTCCTGGGCCTTGGATTTTAAGTAATGGTCCGTCACAAGTTTGTTTTTCTTGTCCTTAACAGGCAGCTTTGAGAGCTCTCTAAGGAAAAGTGATATCTTTTTACCTTGTTACTGCTCTTTCCATGTTACGAGCAGCCACCCTCTTTATGATCAGTCTCATGCTTTTCTTCCTTTCTTGCCCAGGTTCAGAATACCAGGAATTCCAAGCTTCAAGTTTCCTGTGGAACATTGCGGGAGACCTTGATAACGTGGCAATGAGGGAGGTGATGAAGAGAAACAATACCTGTTCCTTTCCCGTTTCAAGACGTTATTTTTTACCTTCCTGGTAGCTGTGAGATGATTTGCAATCTTGCGCTAGCATCTGCCTGAAAGAGAACACGGACCCTTTGGGTGCCTCCTCAAGAAATACTTGCTCTATGGTTCTGGCGATGTCCAGGCTTCAAGGGTGGGGCATAGGGGAGTGTAAATCTTAGGGGGCCTCCCGGGATGTCTGCAGGTTTGGGTGACCCGTGGCTGGGACGGGGACGCCGAGGTTGTCAATCTTGCCCTGAATCTCTCGCTCCCTCTCTTGCAGCACCCGAGACCGAATGGAGGAGCAAGTGTACGGGAAGTTCCTGCGCCACGCCACAGATCACATTTATCGCTCTCGCCCTGGGAGACCCGGAGAACCAAACCGTTCCCATCGTGCCTTGAAGCAGCCTCTGCTCACGCGCTTCTCCCAGGGAGAAGGCAGAATGGCAGTAGCTCGCCACGTTATACCACAGGGTGCACACTCTGCAGCTTTCAAGCCCAGCTCTGCGTTAGCTCACCCCTGCAATTTTGCACCGCCCACGCAAATTTGAGTTGTCGCTGGTTGTTGCAGCGTTTGGCTTTGGTGAGGACAGCGTGTGTTTGTCAGCAGTTGGTGTAGGGTGGAATCTTGAGGAGAAAGTGATATTTCCGTGCCAGAACTGGTTGGTGTTTGCATGGTATTGTGGTAGTTGTTCCCGCAGGTGATCAGTGCTGGAGTGTTATTGCAGGATGAGGGGATTTTGAAGGCTTGTCTGTGAGATGCACTAGAGGCAGCAGTTGCAAACGAAAGGCTGAGGTGTGGAGAGTTTGTCGGTGGGTTTTGGACAGTTGTCAGTTGAAGAGTTGGTTGTTTGCAGGTGAGGTGTAGAGCAGAGGGTGAAGCTGACTTTGCCTGGGCGGCGCAACTGGATGGGTGTGCAGAGCTGAGGAGAGCGGGCTTCTGCGGGTGACCCTAAAGCTGGAGAACCAGCCAGCGGCAGCTCCAGACAGTCCCGCTGCCGAGCTTGGCTGTGTAGGGCCAGTGCCCTGGGGCACAGGGAGTGTGACCCTCCGCAAGCACCAAACAGCAGGTGAGGACTGTGGGGATTTGTACTGAGCTATGATATCTCTAAGGCATGTGCGAGGGGCCGGGGCCAAGGCAAGGTGGGCTCGTTGTGGGGTGTGGGGAGGTGTCAGCCCCCGGACTCAGCCCCTGTCTGATTGTAGTGCCCTTGGGCTGGTGTAGCTCAGTCCTCTGTGTGTTTCTCTTCAGGTGGAGCAGCGTGCAAAGGAAAAGCAAGGAAGGAGAGGAAGGTGGTGAACCTATGAGGAAGAGTGTAGCGAATCTGGCGTGGACTCACGGTAAGGTGCCATGAGAGACATTTATTACAAACTCAGGTTTGCATTTATACTCGCTATGATGCTTGCTCAAGCATTTGCTCTTTAGCTAAGTTAGACATTACATGAGCGATGTAACTGCCATATACGCATTTTTTTCTATAGTAAGCTGTCCCTCTGTCCGTGATGTATCAGTCCTGTATCCTGTATCTTAGTAGTCATAATTTTTCCCCAAGTAGATGAATATTTGCAAGCAGCTTTATCTCCAGTCGTTACCTGTTCATATAATTCTCATTCATCTTTGTGCCATGTCTCCAACTGAAATGTACCAGTTGTAGGAAAGTCTAGCACATGATTAGCAATCCATTCTAATAAACTCACCAATCAGACCCCTGATACATCCTGATTTTGCGTTTGTAGCGCATGTTGAAGGACATCCAGGGTTTGTCTTTGCTTAAGGGATAACTTCCCTCCCATGGTTCCCAATCGCTCACCTTTCATTGGTGGTGGGCGCGCACTGTCCTGGTTCCCGGTCCTGTTTCCTGGTTCGATTGGGCTTCACTACCAGAGCGGCTACTGCCTTTATAGGCACGCTGGAAGTCCCTGTTCCAGGGCGCCATTTGTAGCGAATGCGGTACGGACTCTCTTTTAAGGTGCAATGAGAGATGTTTATTACAAATTCAGGCTTGCGTTTATACTCGCTATGATGCTTGCTCAAGCATTTGTTGATTAGCTAAGTTAGTCATTACATAAGTGATGTGTTTTGTGTTCCCACCAAAGTCACTGCCATAAACACCTTTTTTGTCTATCACAAGCTGTCCCTCTGTCCTTGATGCATCAATCCTGTATCAACTCCTCTGTCCTTGATGTATCACATAGCATACAGTCCTTTGTTCTTGTATTTTTCCACTAATGCTTGTTCTCATGCTGTTGACTCTTGCAGTTTCTCATGTGCCCGGTCTTCCGTGTACTGACACAGAAGAGCGATCACGAAAGAGGATTGGAGCGCACCTGTGAGTCAAGCAGAGTCAAGAAAGAAGATGACAGTGGTGGACCTGTGAGTGAGGAGGGGACAAAAGAGGAGAAAGGTGATGGAGCTACGAGTCAAGAGTGAGGAGGAAGATGGGCAGGCTGAGCCAGCGAGAAGGAGAATGTATCCTTAAGCACAGGGAACGATCTGTGATTAGTGCGTCCCCCTCCCACCCCTAGAAACCGTGCTCGGGGGTAAAGTGGTAAAATGGGAGCAGGGGCTGTTGGCTGTGTTTTGGGAGGTGGGGGTGGTGAGCAGGGGCTGGGCTCTTGGACTTGGGAGCAGTTAAGGGAGCAGGGTGGTCATCCCTTGGGAGGTGTCTGTCTGCCAGCAGGTAAAGGAGGGGGAAGAGGATCCTGCCGGGGTGAGGGCCTGGCCAGCTCTCCACTCCCAGGGCTCTTGATGCTGGTGTGGTGTGTTGCTGTAAGTGCCAGGGGTGACTGGCAAAGAAAGTCTTTGCGGGGTGCATGCTGGGAAACTGTGCTGCTACGGAGGGGCTGGGTTGGTGGGAAGGCCTGTGCGGGGGGCCGGGGCCAAGGCAAGGTGGCCTTGTGGTGGGGTGTGGGGATGCGTCAGCGACCGGACTCGCCCCCTCGTGTGACTGTACGGGCCTGGGGTGGGTATATTTTTGTTTTCTGTGCATCTCTGTTCGGGTGGAGCAGCTCGCAAAGGCGAAAGCAAGAAAGAAGAGGAAGGTGGTGAACCTACGAGGAAGAGCGATCAAGAAAGAGGATTGGAGTGCATCTGCAAGTCAACAGGGATCAAGAAAGAAGATGACGGTGGTAGAGCTGCGAGTCAGGAGGGATCAAGAAAGAAGAGGAGGAAGGTGATGGAGCTGCGAGTCAGGAGTGAGGAGGAAGAAAATGTCCCCCTTGGGACAGGGACCTCCCTGTAATCAGGACTGCGCCCTCCCACCCCTGGAAACTGCTCAGGGGCCCAGACATCCATGGGAAGGTTGTGTCCGACAACACGAGCCAGATCTTCAGCACTGGCTGCTGTTCAGCTGGGACCAGGGGCTGCTGGTGGGGTTTTGGGAGGCGGGGTGGGTGAGTAGAGGCTGGGCTTTTGTACTCGTGAGTGGTTGAGAGAGAGGGCTGGACACCTCTTGGGAGGTGTCTTGTCTGTCTGCCATCAGCTAAAGGAGGGGGAAGAGGATCCTGCCGGGGTGAGGGCCTGGCCAGCTCTCCACTCCCAGGGCTCTTGATGCTGGTGTGGTGTGTTGCTGTAAGTGCCAGGGGTGACTGGCAAAGAAAGTCTTTGTGGGGTGCATGCTGGGAAACTGTGCTGCTACGGAGGGGCTGGGTTGGTGGGAAGGCCTGTGCAGGGGGCCGGGGCCAAGGCAAGGTGGGCTTGCTGTGGGATGTGGGGATGCGTCAGTGAGCGGACTCACCCCCTATGTGACTGTACGGGCTTGGGGTGGGTGTATTTCTGTCTTCAGGGCATTTCGGTTTGGGTGGAGCAGCTCACAAAGGCGAAAGCAAGAAAGGAAAGTAAGGTTGTGAACTTACGAGAAAGAGTGATCAAGAAAGAGGATTTGAGTTCATCCGGGAGTCGAGGGATCAAGAAAGAAGAGGAGGAAGGTGATGGACTTGCATATTGAAAATGAGAGGGAAGATGGGCAACCTGAAGCATGGAGCAAGGGAATGTCTCCTAGAACAAAGGGACCTTTCTGTAATCAGAGATCCCCCCTCCTACCCTACAAACTGAACAAAGAGGACTGCGAGAGGGAGCGCTCTGACAGGACAAGAGGTATCAGTAAATCTGGCAAGAGGACAGTGGGGGAAGCGCTCTGGCGGATCAACAAGTCTCAATATATGTGGCAAGAGGATGATGGGGGAGAGTTCACCAGTGGTTCAAAAGTCACCCAGAAAAAGGGGAAGAGGATGTCAAGGGGGGAGCGCTCTGGTCGATCACAAGACTCTCCTAAAAAACACACCAGGATGGTGGTGGGGGGGAATGTCCTATATGGGACAAGGGGTCCCGAGAAATCCAGCAAGAGGATGGTGGGGGGGAGCACTCCAGCAGACCAAGAATGTACTAAGGAAAGGCAAAAGGACGGCAGGAGGAGAGACCCAGTGGGTCAAGAGGTACCGAGAAATCCAGCAAGAGGACGACAGGGAGGAGCTCTTTAGCAGGCCAAAATCCCACTGAGGAAAGGCAAGAGGACAGCGGGGGAGAGCGCTCCAGTTCTTCAAGTGACTTCCCAGGCAGAAGGCAGGAGCATGGCGGGGCAGGACTGCGGCAGGTCAAGAATTCTCAGTCTGGCAATAGGATGGCGGGGAGGAGCGTTCCAGCGGGAGAAGAGCGCCCTGACTAGAGGCAAGACGAGGGTGAGGGAGAGCACTCGGACGTGTCAAGAAGACTCCCCCAAAAAGTGCAAGAGGAAGGCCGGTGGGGAGAGCAATCCAGCAGATCAGGAAGTCTCAATAAATGCGGTAAGAAGGTGGCAGGTGGGAGCTCCCCAGTGGTTCAAGAGGTCCCAAGATATCCAGCAAGAGAACTGTGAGGGAGAGCGCTCCAACAGGTCAAGCGGTGTCAAGAAATCCAGCAAGACAATGGTGGAAAACGCTCCGGTGAGTCACAAGATTCCCCCAAAAAAAGGCAAGAGAATGGTGCAGGGGAGCACTCTGGTGGATCAAGAAGCACCCAGGAAAAGGGGAAGAAGATGGTGGGGGGGAGCACTCTGGTTGGTCACAAGACTCCCCCAGAAAACACAAGAGGGTGGCAGGGGGAACGCCCTAATGGGTCAAGAGGACCCAAGAAATCCAGCAAGAGGACGGCGAGGGGGAGCGCTCCAGCAGATCAGGAAGTCTCGATAAATGCGGTAAGAGCATGGTGGGTGGGAGGCCCCCAGTGGTTCAAGAGGTCCCAAGAAATCCAGCAAGAGGGCGGCGAGGGGGAGCGCTCTGGCAGATCAGGACGTCTCAATAAATGCGGTAAAAGGATGGTGGGTGGGAGCCCCCCAGTGATTCACAAGGTTCCAGGAAATCCAGCAAGAGGACGGCGTGGGGGAGCGCTGTGGCAGATGAAGAACCCTCAGTACATCTGGCAAGAGGACGGTGAGGGGGTGCTCTGATGGGTCAAGGTTGCTCTGAAAAAAGCCCAAGAGGGTGGTAAGGAGAAGCTCACCTGTGATTCACGAATCACCCAGAAAAAAGGGAAGAGGACAGTGCGGGGGAGCTCTTCAGTTGTTGAAGAGAATCCCCAGAAAAAGGCAGGAGGATGATGAGGGGGAACACTCTGGCGGGTCAAGAAGTCTCAATAAGTCCGGCAAGAAGACGGTGGGGAGGAGAGCTCGTGTGGGTCAAGAGGTCCCAAGAAACCCAGCAAGAGGACAGCAGGGGCGAGCGCTCCGGCAGATCAGGAAATCTCGATAAATGCAGTTAGAGGATGGTGGGTGTGAGCCCCTCAGTTGTTTAAGACGTCCCAAGAAATCCAGCAAGAGAACTGCGAGGGGGAGCGCTCCGGCAGGTCAAGCGATGTCAAGAAATCCAGCAAGACAATGGTGGAGAACTCTCCGGCGAGTCACAAGACTCTCCCAAAAAAGGCAAAAGAATGGTGCAGGGGAGCACTCTGGTGGATCAAGAAGCACCCAGGAAAAGGGGAAGAGGATGGTGGGGGGAAACGGCCTGGTTGGTCACAAGACTCCCCCAAAAACCACAAGAGGGTGGCAGGGGGAACGCCCTAATGGGTCAAGAAGTCCCAAGAAATCCAGCAAGAGGACGACAGGGAGGAGCTCTTTAGCAGGCCAAAATCCCACTGAGGAAAGGCAAGAGGACAGCGGGGGAGAGCGCTCCAGTTCTTCAAGTGACTTCCCAGGTAGAAGGCAGAAGGACGGTGGGGTAGCGCTGGGACAGGTCGAGAATTCTCAATCTGGCAATAGGACAGCAGGGAGGAGCATCCAGCGGGACAGGAGCGCCCTGAAAATAGGCAAGACAAGGGTGAGTGAGAGCACTCCGAGATGTCAAGAAGTGTCAAAAAATCTGGTAAAGGATGGCAGGGGGGAGTGCTGTGGATATTCAAGAGACTCCCCAGTAAAAGGCAAGAGGACGGCGCGGGGAAGTGCTCCAGCACGTCAAGATCGCACTGAAGAAAGACAAGGTCACAGTGGGGGGGAGCATTCCCGTTGTTCCAATGGTTCAAAAGGTCCCAAGAAATCCAACAAGAGAACTGCGAGGGGGAGCGCTCTGGCAAGTCAAGCGGTGTCAATAACCCCAGCAACGCAACGGCGGAGAGCGCTCTGGTGAGTCACGAGACTCCCCTACAAAGGACGAGAGGATGGTGGAGGGGAGCCCACCAGTGGTTCAAGCAGCACCCAGGAAAAGGGGAGGAGGCTGGCGAGGGGCAGGCCTCTGTCGGGCCAAGATCACTGAGGGAAGGTGCGGGGGAGCTTGCTGGTGGCTCAAGAGACCTCTAGAAAAAGGTAAGAGGGCGGCGGGGGGTGGGAGGGCGCCTCAGCTGGTGAAGAGGAACCCCGAAAACAAGGCAAGAGAATGTTGGTGGGGGGAGTGCTCTGGCGGTTCCAGAGGCTCCCCGAGATCCGCTCAGACGGCAGCGGGTAACGTGGCAGCTCAGCGTCAATCAAAGAAGAACAGGAAGGCGGTTGACCTGCAATTCCAGAGCGAGGAGGAAGACTGGCAACCCGAACGAGGAGCAGCAGAACTTGGCATGGCCTCTGAAATCCTCCTTTAATCTGGGCTCAGGTAAGCTGGAAGCAGGGGACATAGGCTGGGGTTTGGGAGGTGGGCAGGTGAGAAATGATCCGCATTTTTGATCTGCTGAGTGACTGAAGCGCCTGGGAGTTCATTTGGAGTCGTTGCCTTACTTGATTTTACACTGACTTTTGCATTATATTTTAATGACGTAGAATTTTCCGTTTTGACATCGAAACCTAAACTTCTTTGGAAATTCATCCTCTGTCCCTTCAGTCTCAGCTCGTGGCACTTCCACTGTCTCGTGGCCCGCGTTTCAATGTACATTAGATCGCTTCCTGGGCCTTGGATTTTAAGTAATGGTCCGTCACAAGTTTGTTTTTCTTGTCCTTAACAGGCAGCTTTGAGAGCTCTCTAAGGAAAAGTGATATCTTTTTACCTTGTTACTGCTCTTTCCATGTTACGAGCAGCCACCCTCTTTATGATCAGTCTCATGCTTTTCTTCCTTTCTTGCCCAGGTTCAGAATACCAGGAATTCCAAGCTTCAAGTTTCCTGTGGAACATTGCAGGAGACCTTGATAACGTGGCAATGAGGGAGGTGATGAAGAGAAACAATACCTGTTCCTTTCCCATTTCAAGACGTTATTTTTTACCTTCCTGGTAGCTGTGAGATGATTTGCAATCTTGCGCTAGCATCTGCCTGAAAGAGAACACGGACCCTTTGGGTGCCTCCTCAAGAAATACTTGCTCTATGGTTCTGGCGATGTCCAGGCTTCAAGGGTGGGGCATAGGGGAGTGTAAATCTTAGGGGGCCTCCCGGGATGTCTGCAGGTTTGGGTGACCCGTGGCTGGGACGGGGACGCCGAGGTTGTCAATCTTGCCCTGAATCTCTCGCTCCCTCTCTTGCAGCACCCGAGACCGAATGGAGGAGCAAGTGTACGGGAAGTTCCTGCGCCACGCCACAGATCACATTTATCGCTCTCGCCCTGAGAGACCCGGAGAACCAAACCGTTCCCATCGTGCCTTGAAGCAGCCTCTGCTCACGCGCTTCTCCCAGGGAGAAGGCAGAATGGCAGTAGCTCGCCACGTTATACCACAGGGTGCACACTCTGCAGCTTTCAAGCCCAGCTCTGCGTTAGCTCACCCCTGCAATTTTGCACCACCCACGCAAATTTGAGTTGTCGCTGGTTGTTGCAGCGTTTGGCTTTGGTGAGGACAGCGTGTGTTTGTCAGCAGTTGGTGTAGGGTGGAATCTTGAGGAGAAAGTGATATTTCCGTGCCAGAACTGGTTGGTGTTTGCATGGTATTGTGGTAGTTGTTCCCACAGGTGATCAGTGCTGGAGTGTTATTGCAGGATGAGGGGATTTTGAAGGCTTGTCTGTGAGATGCACTAGAGGCAGCAGTTGCAAACGAAAGGCTGAGGTGTGGAGAGTTTGTCGGTGGGTTTTGGACAGTTGTCAGTTGAAGAGTTGGTTGTTTGCAGGTGAGGTGTAGAGCAGAGGGTGAAGCTGACTTTGCCTGGGCGGCGCAACTGGATGGGTGTGCAGAGCTGAGGAGAGCGGGCTTCTGCGGGTGACCCTAAAGCTGGAGAACCAGCCAGCGGCAGCTCCAGACAGTCCCGCTGCCGAGCTTGGCCGTGTAGGGCCAGTGCCCTGGGGCACAGGGAGTGTGACCCTCCGCAAGCACCAAACAGCAGGTGAGGACTGTGGGGATTTGTACTGAGCTATGATATCTCTAAGGCATGTGCGAGGGGCCGGGGCCAAGGCAAGGTGGGCTCGTTGTGGGGTGTGGGGAGGTGTCAGCCCCCGGACTCAGCCCCTGTCTGATTGTAGTGCCCTTGGGCTGGTGTAGCTCAGTCCTCTGTGTGTTTCTCTTCAGGTGGAGCAGCGTGCAAAGGAAAAGCAAGGAAGGAGAGGAAGGTGGTGAACCTATGAGGAAGAGTGTAGCGAATCTGGCGTGGACTCACGGTAAGGTGCCATGAGAGACATTTATTACAAACTCAGGTTTGCATTTATACTCGCTATGATGCTTGCTCAAGCATTTGCTCTTTAGCTAAGTTAGACATTACATGAGCGATGTAACTGCCATATACGCATTTTTTTCTATAGTAAGCTGTCCCTCTGTCCGTGATGTATCAGTCCTGTATCCTGTATCTTAGTAGCCATAATTTTTCCCCAAGTAGATGAATATTTGCAAGCAGCTTTATCTCCAGTCGTTACCTGTTCATATAATTCTCATTCATCTTTGTGCCATGTCTCCAACTGAAATGTACCAGTTGTAGGAAAGTCTAGCACATGATTAGCAATCCATTGTAATAAACTCACCAATCAGACCCCTGATACATCCTGATTTTGCGTTTGTAGCGCATGTTGAAGGACATCCAGGGTTTGTCTTTGCTTAAGGGATAACTTCCCTCCCATGGTTCCCAATCGCTCACCTTTCGTTGGTGGTGGGCGCGCACTGTCCTGGTTCCCGGTCCTGTTTCCTGGTTCGATTGGGCTTCGCTACCAGAGCGGCTACTGCCTTTATAGGCACGCTGAAAGTCCCTGTTCCAGGGCGCCATTTGTAGCGAATGCGGTACGGACTCTCTTTTAAGGTGCAATGAGAGATGTTTATTACAAATTCAGGCTTGCGTTTATACTCGCTATGATGCTTGCTCAAGCATTTGTTGATTAGCTAAGTTAGTCATTACATAAGTGATGTGTTTTGTGTTCCCACCAAAGTCACTGCCATAAACACCTTTTTTGTCTATCACAAGCTGTCCCTCTGTCCTTGATGCATCAATCCTGTATCAACTCCTCTTTCCTTGATGTATCACATAGCATACAGTCCTTTGTTCTTGTATTTTTCCACTAATGCTTGTTCTCATGCTGTTGACTCTTGCAGTTTCTCACGTGCCCGGTCTTCCGTGTACTGACACAGAAGAGCGATCACGAAAGAGGATTGGAGCGCACCTGTGAGTCAAGCAGAGTCAAGAAAGAAGATGACAGTGGTGGACCTGTGAGTGAGGAGGGGACAAAAGAGGAGAAAGGTGATGGAGCTACGAGTCAAGAGTGAGGAGGAAGATGGGCAGCCTGAGCCAGCGAGAAGGAGAATGTATCCTTAAGCACAGGGAACGATCTGTGATTAGTGCGTCCCCCTCCCACCCCTAGAAACCGTGCTCGGGGGTAAAGTGGTAAAATGGGAGCAGGGGCTGTTGGCTGTGTTTTGGGAGGTGGGGGTGGTGAGCAGGGGCTGGGCTCTTGGACTTGGGAGCAGTTAAGGGAGCAGGGTGGTCATCCCTTGGGAGGTGTCTGTCTGCCAGCAGGTAAAGGAGGGGGAAGAGGATCCTGCCGGGGTGAGGGCCTGGCCAGCTCTCCACTCCCAGGGCTCTTGATGCTGGTGTGGTGTGTTGCTGTAAGTGCCAGGGGTGACTGGCAAAGAAAGTCTTTGTGGGGTGCATGCTGGGAAACTGTGCTGCTACGGAGGGGCTGGGTTGGTGGGAAGGCCTGTGCGGGGGGCCGGGGCCAAGGCAAGGTGGCCTTGTGGTGGGGTGTGGGGATGCGTCAGCGACCGGACTCGCCCCCTCGTGTGACTGTACGGGCCTGGGGTGGGTATATTTTTGTTTTCTGTGCATCTCTGTTCGGGTGGAGCAGCTCGCAAAGGCGAAAGCAAGAAAGAAGAGGAAGGTGGTGAACCTACGAGGAAGAGCGATCAAGAAAGAGGATTGGAGTGCATCTGCAAGTCAACAGGGATCAAGAAAGAAGATGACAGTGGTAGAGCTGCGAGTCAGGAGGGATCAAGAAAGAAGAGGAGGAAGGTGATGGAGCTGCGAGTCAGGAGTGAGGAGGAAGAAAATGTCCCCCTTGGGACAGGGACCTCCCTGTAATCAGGACTGCGCCCTCCCACCCCTGGAAACTGCTCAGGGGCCCAGACATCCATGGGAAGGTTGTGTCCGACAACACGAGCCAGATTTTCAGCACTGGCTGCTGTTCAGCTGGGACCAGGGGCTGCTGGTGGGGTTTTGGGAGGCGGGGTGGGTGAGTAGAGGCTGGGCTTTTGTACTCATGAGTCGTTGAGAGAGAGGACTGGACACCTCTTGGGAGGTGTCTTGTCTGTCTGCCATCAGCTAAAGGAGGGGGAAGAGGATCCTGCCGGGGTGAGGGCCTGGCCAGCTCTCCACTCCCAGGGCTCTTGATGCTGATGTGGTGTGTTGCTGTAAGTGCCAGGGGTGACTGGCAAAGAAAGTCTTTGTGGGGTGCATGCTGGGAAACTGTGCTGCTACGGAGGGGCTGGGTTGGTGGGAAGGCCTGTGCGGGGGGCCGGGGCCAAGGCAAGGTGGGCTTGCTGTGGGATGTGGGGATGCGTCAGCGAGCGGACTCACCCCCTATGTGACTGTACGGGCTTGGGGTGGGTGTATTTCTGTCTTCAGGGCA
This sequence comes from Patagioenas fasciata, assembly GCF_037038585.1. Taxonomy (NCBI): domain Eukaryota; kingdom Metazoa; phylum Chordata; class Aves; order Columbiformes; family Columbidae; genus Patagioenas; species Patagioenas fasciata. Next base: position 5,436,823 of record NC_092525.1, on the reverse strand, counting down.
TTTCGGTTTGGGTGGAGCAGCTCACAAAGGCGAAAGCAAGAAAGGAAAGTAAGGTTGTGAACTTACGAGAAAGAGTGATCAAGAAAGAGGATTTGAGTTCATGCGGGAGTCGAGGGATCAAGAAAGAAGAGGAGGAAGGTGATGGACGTGCATATTGAAAATGAGAGGGAAGATGGGCAACCTGAAGCATGGAGCAAGGGAATGTCTCCTAGAACAAAGGGACCTTTCTGTAATCAGAGATCCCCCCTCCTACCCTACAAACTGAACAAAGAGGACTGCGAGAGGGAGCGCTCTGACAGGACAAGAGGTATCAGTAAATCTGGCAAGAGGACAGTGGGGGAAGCGCTCTGGCGGATCAACAAGTCTCAATATATGTGGCAAGAGGATGATGGGGGAGAGTTCACCAGTGGTTCAAAAGTCACCCAGAAAAAGGGGAAGAGGATGTCAAGGGGGGAGCGCTCTGGTCGATCACAAGACTCTCCTAAAAAACACACCAGGATGGTGGTGGGGGGGAATGTCCTATATGGGACAAGGGGTCCCGAGAAATCCAGCAAGAGGATGGTGGGGGGGAGCACTCCAGCAGACCAAGAATGTACTAAGGAAAGGCAAAAGGACGGCAGGAGGAGAGACCCAGTGGGTCAAGAGGTACCGAGAAATCCAGCAAGAGGACGACAGGGAGGAGCTCTTTAGCAGGCCAAAATCCCACTGAGGAAAGGCAAGAGGACAGCGGGGGAGAGCGCTCCAGTTCTTCAAGTGACTTCCCAGGCAGAAGGCAGGAGCATGGCGGGGCAGGACTGCGGCAGGTCAAGAATTCTCAGTCTGGCAATAGGATGGCGGGGAGGAGCGTTCCAGCGGGAGAAGAGCGCCCTGACTAGAGGCAAGACGAGGGTGAGGGAGAGCACTCGGACGTGTCAAGAAGACTCCCCCAAAAAGTGCAAGAGGAAGGCCGGTGGGGAGAGCAATCCAGCAGATCAGGAAGTCTCAATAAATGCGGTAAGAAGGTGGCAGGTGGGAGCTCCCCAGTGGTTCAAGAGGTCCCAAGATATCCAGCAAGAGAACTGTGAGGGAGAGCGCTCCAACAGGTCAAGCGGTGTCAAGAAATCCAGCAAGACAATGGTGGAAAACGCTCCGGTGAGTCACAAGATTCCCCCAAAAAAAGGCAAGAGAATGGTGCAGGGGAGCACTCTGGTGGATCAAGAAGCACCCAGGAAAAGGGGAAGAAGATGGTGGGGGGGAGCACTCTGGTTGGTCACAAGACTCCCCCAGAAAACACAAGAGGGTGGCAGGGGGAACGCCCTAATGGGTCAAGAGGACCCAAGAAATCCAGCAAGAGGACGGCGAGGGGGAGCGCTCCAGCAGATCAGGAAGTCTCGATAAATGCGGTAAGAGCATGGTGGGTGGGAGGCCCCCAGTGGTTCAAGAGGTCCCAAGAAATCCAGCAAGAGGGCGGCGAGGGGGAGCGCTCTGGCAGATCAGGACGTCTCAATAAATGCGGTAAAAGGATGGTGGGTGGGAGCCCCCCAGTGATTCACAAGGTTCCAGGAAATCCAGCAAGAGGACGGCGTGGGGGAGCGCTGTGGCAGATGAAGAACCCTCAGTACATCTGGCAAGAGGACGGTGAGGGGGTGCTCTGATGGGTCAAGGTTGCTCTGAAAAAAGCCCAAGAGGGTGGTAAGGAGAAGCTCACCGGTGATTCACGAATCACCCAGAAAAAAGGGAAGAGGACAGTGCGGGGGAGCTCTTCAGTTGTTGAAGAGAATCCCCAGAAAAAGGCAGGAGGATGATGAGGGGGAACACTCTGGCGGGTCAAGAAGTCTCAATAAGTCCGGCAAGAAGACGGTGGGGAGGAGAGCTCGTGTGGGTCAAGAGGTCCCAAGAAACCCAGCAAGAGGACAGCAGGGGCGAGCGCTCCGGCAGATCAGGAAATCTCGATAAATGCAGTTAGAGGATGGTGGGTGTGAGCCCCTCAGTTGTTTAAGACGTCCCAAGAAATCCAGCAAGAGAACTGCGAGGGGGAGCGCTCCGGCAGGTCAAGCGATGTCAAGAAATCCAGCAAGACAATGGTGGAGAACTCTCCGGCGAGTCACAAGACTCTCCCAAAAAAGGCAAAAGAATGGTGCAGGGGAGCACTCTGGTGGATCAAGAAGCACCCAGGAAAAGGGGAAGAGGATGGTGGGGGGAAACGGCCTGGTTGGTCACAAGACTCCCCCAAAAACCACAAGAGGGTGGCAGGGGGAACGCCCTAATGGGTCAAGAAGTCCCAAGAAATCCAGCAAGAGGACGACAGGGAGGAGCTCTTTAGCAGGCCAAAATCCCACTGAGGAAAGGCAAGAGGACAGCGGGGGAGAGCGCTCCAGTTCTTCAAGTGACTTCCCAGGCAGAAGGCAGGAGCATGGCGGGGCAGGACTGCGGCAGGTCAAGAATTCTCAGTCTGGCAATAGGATGGCGGGGAGGAGCGTTCCAGCGGGAGAAGAGCGCCCTGACTAGAGGCAAGACAAGGGTGAGGGAGAGCGCTTGGATGTGTGAAGAAGACTCCCCCAAAAAAGTGCAAGAGGAAGGCCAGGGGGAGAGCAATCCAGCAGATCAGGAAGTCTCAATAAATGCGGTAAGAGGATGGCGGGTGGGAGCCCCCCCAGTGGTCCAAGAGATCCCAAGAAATCCAGCAAGAGGACGGCAAGGGGGAGCGCTCCAGCAGATCAGGAAATGTCGATAAATGCGGTTAGAGGATGGTGGGTGGGAGCCCCACAGTTGTTTAAGGCATCCCAAGAAATCCAGCAAAAGGACGGCGAGGGGGAACGCTCTGGCAGATCAGGACGTCTCAATAAATGCGGTAAGAGGATGGCGGGTGGGAGCCCCCCAGTGGTTCAAAATGTCCCAAGATATCCAGGAAGAGAACTGTGAGGGGGAGCGCTCCGGCAGGTCAAGCGATGTCAACAAATCCAGCAAGACAATGGTGGAGAACGCTCCGGTGAGTCACAAGACTCCACCAAAAAAGGCAAGAGAATGGTTAGAGGATGGTAACAGGCAGCTTTGAGAGCACTCTGGTGGATCAAGAAGCACCCAGGAAAAGGGGAAGAGGATGGTGGGGGGAAACGGCCTGGTTGATCACAAGACTCCCCCAAAAACCACAAGAGGGTGGCAGGGGGAACGCCCTAAGGGGTCAAGAGGTTCCAAGAAATCCAGCAGGAGGACGGCGAGGGGGAGCGCTCCAGCAGGCTGAGATTGTACTAAAGAAAGGCAAAAGGACAGCAGGAGGAGAGACCCAGTGGGTCAAGAGGTCCCAAGAAATCCAGTGAGAGGACAACAGGGAGGAGTGCTCTGGCAGGCCAAAATCTCAGTGAAGAAAGGCAAGAGGACAGCAGGGGGGAGTGCTCCAGTTCTTCAAGTGACTTCCCAGGTAGAAGGCAGAAGGACGGTGGGGTAGCGCTGGGACAGGTCGAGAATTCTCAATCTGGCAATAGGACAGCAGGGAGGAGCATCCAGCGGGACAGGAGCGCCCTGAAAATAGGCAAGACAAGGGTGAGTGAGAGCACTCCGAGATGTCAAGAAGTGTCAAAAAATCTGGTAAAGGATGGCAGGGGGGAGTGCTGTGGATATTCAAGAGACTCCCCAGTAAAAGGCAAGAGGACGGCGCGGGGAAGTGCTCCAGTACGTCAAGATCGCACTGAAGAAAGGCAAGGTCACAGTGGGGGGGAGCATTCCCGTTGTTCCAATGGTTCAAAAGGTCCCAAGAAATCCAACAAGAGAACTGCGAGGGGGAGCGCTCTGGCAAGTCAAGCGGTGTCAATAACCCCAGCAAGGCAACGGCGGAGAGCGCTCTGGTGAGTCACGAGACTCCCCTACAAAGGACGAGAGGATGGTGGAGGGGAGCCCACCAGTGGTTCAAGCAGCACCCAGGAAAAGGGGAGGAGGCTGACGAGGGGCAGGCCTCTGGCGGGCCAAGATCGCTGAGGGAAGGTGCGGGGGAGCTTGCTGGTGGCTCAAGAGACCTCTAGAAAAAGGTAAGAGGGCGGCGGGGGGTGGGAGGCCGCCTCAGCTGGTGAAGAGGAACCCCGAAAACAAGGCAAGAGAATGTTGGTGGGGGGAGTGCTCTGGCGGTTCCAGAGGCTCCCCGAGATCCGCTCAGACGGCAGCGGGTAACGCGGCAGCTCAGCGTCAATCAAAGAAGAACAGGAAGGCGGTTGACCTGCAATTCCAGAGCGAGGAGGAAGACTGGCAACCCGAACGAGGAGCAGCAGAACTTGGCATGGCCTCTGAAATCCTCCTTTAATCTGGGCTCAGGTAAGCTGGAAGCAGGGGACATAGGCTGGGGTTTGGGAGGTGGGCAGGTGAGAAATGATCCGCATTTTTGATCTGCTGAGTGACTGAAGCGCCTGGGAGTTCATTTGGAGTCGTTGCCTTACTTGATTTTACACTGACTTTTGCATTATATTTTAATGACGTAGAATTTTCCGTTTTGACATCGAAACCTAAACTTCTTTGGAAATTCATCCTCTGTCCCTTCAGTCTCAGCTCGTGGCACTTCCACTGTCTCGTGGCCCGCATTTCAATGTACATTAGATCGCTTCCTGGGCCTTGGATTTTAAGTAATGGTCCGTCACAAGTTTGTTTTTCTTGTCCTTAACAGGCAGCTTTGAGAGCTCTCTAAGGAAAAGTGATATCTTTTTACCTTGTTACTGCTCTTTCCATGTTACGAGCAGCCACCCTCTTTATGATCAGTCTCATGCTTTTCTTCCTTTCTTGCCCAGGTTCAGAATACCAGGAATTCCAAGCTTCAAGTTTCCTGTGGAACATTGCGGGAGACCTTGATAACGTGGCAATGAGGGAGGTGATGAAGAGAAACAATACCTGTTCCTTTCCCATTTCAAGACGTTATTTTTTACCTTCCTGGTAGCTGTGAGATGATTTGCAATCTTGCGCTAGCATCTGCCTGAAAGAGAACACGGACCCTTTGGGTGCCTCCTCAAGAAATACTTGCTCTATGGTTCTGGCGATGTTCAGGCTTCAAGGGTGGGGCATAGGGGAGTGTAAATCTTAGGGGGCCTCCCGGGATGTCTGCAGGTTTGGGTGACCCGTGGCTGGGACGGGGACGCCGAGGTTGTCAATCTTGCCCTGAATCTCTCGCTCCCTCTCTTGCAGCACCCGAGACCGAATGGAGGAGCAAGTGTACGGGAAGTTCCTGCGCCACGCCACAGATCACATTTATCGCTCTCGCCCTGAGAGACCCGGAGAACCAAACCGTTCCCATCGTGCCTTGAAGCAGCCTCTGCTCACGCGGTTCTCCCAGGGAGAAGGCAGAATGGCAGTAGCTCGCCACGTTATACCACAGGGTGCACACTCTGCAGCTTTCAAGCCCAGCTCTGCGTTAGCTCACCCCTGCAATTTTGCACCACCCACGCAAATTTGAGTTGTCGCTGGTTGTTGCAGCGTTTGGCTTTGGTGAGGACAGCGTGTGTTTGTCAGCAGTTGGTGTAGGGTGGAATCTTGAGGAGAAAGTGATATTTCCGTGCCAGAACTGGTTGGTGTTTGCATGGTATTGTGGTAGTTGTTCCCACAGGTGATCAGTGCTGGAGTGTTATTGCAGGATGAGGGGATTTTGAAGGCTTGTCTGTGAGATGCACTAGAGGCAGCAGTTGCAAACGAAAGGCTGAGGTGTGGAGAGTTTGTCGGTGGGTTTTGGACAGTTGTCAGTTGAAGAGTTGGTTGTTTGCAGGTGAGGTGTAGAGCAGAGGGTGAAGCTGACTTTGCCTGGGCGGCGCAACTGGATGGGTGTGCAGAGCTGAGGAGAGCGGGCTTCTGCGGGTGACCCTAAAGCTGGAGAACCAGCCAGCGGCAGCTCCAGACAGTCCCGCTGCCGAGCTTGGCCGTGTAGGGCCAGTGCCCTGGGGCACAGGGAGTGTGACTGTGTGCACAAGCACAGGCACGTCGCGAGAAGAGCCAGAGGCCACCAATGTAATTGCAAAGAGCAAGTTTATTTTGGTTACCTCTCTACTGGGGGATCTCCGTAGCCACACCTGAGCTCCCAGGCAGAGGCGGCGTAAGCGGGGACGCAGGCGCTGGTCAGTTCAGCCCTGCTGGAAGATCGCTGGGCCTGCTGAGCTCGCCTGTATTTCACGGCTTCAGGCAGGCGCAGCCTCCCGCTCTTTCTCACAACAAAGCAGGAATCTCAGACACAGTGATAAGGTGTCCAGAGTTTCTCCCAGGCCTGTGTTATCTAACACAGGGGTTCTACTTGTCAAGCACACAAGGTCAGTAAAACAATTAGTGTGATGTATGTGTTTTCTTTATACCCCAGCTGCGGGTCACTTGAGCGTGTTTAGCTTTCTCCTCCTCGCCAATCTTCCGCAGTTCCCGTACATTCCACCCCCTCGCCCAAGGGACCGGCTTTGCTGGGGCCAGAATAGCCATAGGTGTTCATGTGAGCGTGTAAAGTTTAGAACAGAGCATTTTACAGAGATACTCAGCAAACATATATACATCTATAAAGAGAGAAAAGGAGCAAATATATGTGTGCAATAATAGGTTGCATCTGGCGTCCCGTCTCTCTTCTCAAGAGATGAGATGAGTCTATTAGCCAGGTACTGTCAGTGGATTGCTTCATTTGATGTGTCAGTTCCACAAGATGTTATCGTCTATCCTGGCTAGTGCAGTAGCTGTCTTGAAGCCACACTTGCGTTAGAAACGTCAGGGCAGCATCTTCAGCCACTACCTACCCAAGGGAAAAAGAATCATGAGAAACATGAAAGTTAAAAAAAAAAAAAAAAAAGAAAAACCCTTGGTATAATACATATATGTAACAGGACTATTGCGGTAATAAATTGACAGCAAGAGATCTGCAGCTATTAGTCTTGTGGAGGTGTGTCCTGCATATAATGCTTGTAACGTAGGGTTACAATGCACGACGAGCCAATCTGTGATAAGGGAGGAAAACAGGGGCATCTTCTCCTTCCAATAATACATACGCTGTTGCTCCAGCTCCTTCAGCTAGTATTACTCCGGGTTTGACAACCTGGTGTGGGGTAATTACCCACACAGACTGGAAAGCCGTGGCCTGTGCTTTCTCAGGTTGAACTTCAACACGATGTTGGGTCCGCGACACCAATAACACTGTTCCAATGCTGTCTCTTCTAGACAAAGTACAGGTAGTCATTGAAGATATCTGAAATACAAGAACTCGGGAGTCTGATATTAGCAAAGGATGTAACATAAGAGGAGAAGTCGGAGTACACAGCCACACAGCATTCTCAGGGGTTATTATGTGGACTTTCACATCCAGATTAATAGGTCGTGGTCCCACTTCGCAATCCATTGGGGTAAATAATTCCATTTCCCCTGTAGTTAGTATTTTGGGAGAAATACCATCTGGAAGGATTTCAAGCCGCACCATGTTTTGTACTGGGGGTGTTGTGATGCGGTCATAGGGTGTTTGATTATGGATAATCCGACTATTAAGCAAAAAAACTGCTTTAGTCAGATGTGGGCTCCAATGTTGCAAAGTTTTAGTACTGGTTAATTTTTTCAATTGTTCCTTCAACATTCCATTCATCCGTTCAATTAAGCCATTGGCCTGGGGATGGTATGCAATGTGAAACAACCAGTCTATACCTAACCCTCGAGCCCAGTCTTGTACATTACGTCCACTAAAGTGTGTCCCCTGGTCACTCTGTATTTGATGGGGAGGTCCATAGTGATGGATGAGTTGTTCTAACGCTTCAATCGTATTATGCTGATTAGCATGTTTAGTGGGCTTAGCAAACAATAGCCCTGACACCGTATCCACAGCAGTGAATACATATTGCCACCCCCTAGATGGGGGTAAGGGGCCCACATAATCAACTTGCCAGGTATTCAAAGCCCACTGACCACGCTTTATCTGTCCCCATGGCCTACATAGTGCTCTTAGGTGTAACCGTGTACAAGTAGCGCAGTTATGTGCACATGACATATAAGCATGTAGTGGCAAAGGGGGTTGGTTATGAGCAATGTCCCATGCACGTGCAGTAGAAGCTGAGCGATGACCACAAGCAATATGTGCATGTAAAGCCTGAGCATGTATGTCAGCAGAGGTCATCTCATCTACCTCTCTGTTGTTCTGTGACTCAAGTGAGTCATCTTTTTGATGAGCTGAAACATGTCTCACCTTCAAAGGAGATGTCTGTACGTGCTGCCAAATTTGTTGCCATATATCTGCTCCCCATATTGGATATCTTTGTACATGCCAATTGTCCTGGGCCCAGCGGGGCAACCACATTGTGAGACTTTTATATACTACCCAACTATCGGTATATAAATAATGTGCCTTCCCTTCCAGGATAGCAAGGGATGCTGCAAGCAGTTCAGCCCACTGACTAGAGGCCTGTACACCCGTTTGCCATAATATTATGCCTGGTAAAGGAGCGTATGCAACCGCCCTCCATTGTCTTTGTCCAGTTGCAGTATATGTTGCACTGCCATCAGTAAACCAGGCATCCTTCTTGTGCTCTTCTGTTAACTCGTCGTAAGGAGGAGCCTCCTCCACAGGAGAGGTCGGGATGTCTCCTAGAGGAAAAGCTTCCCCAAGTGCAGGCACATGATTGAATGATATTGTACCAAGAAGGGTGGCATGTGGGGTAGTCACATGTGAGTTTCCTGGTAAAAATCGTTGCTGCAGATAGTGTTTCCACTTCCAGTGTGTAGCTGCCTGAGCTACTCCTGCATGGGCCCTAACAGAGTCATCTGCAACCCAGCCATGAATAGGGATGGGGGTGTGTACGGTTACACTATCTTGACCCGTGATACGTTCAGTTTCCTGCAGTGCCCAAACAACAGCCAGAATCTGTTTTTCCATTGGGGTATAATGAGTAGCAGACCCTTGCAGTGCTTTAGACCAAAACCCTACGGGTTCCTTCTGATTTTTTGGTCCAGTTGTCTGCCACAATCCCCAAGAGACTACATCGTCCAAAATTGTTACTTCTAGTTCAAAAGGATATCCTTGCCTGGGAGTATATAACCGGGCATGTTCCATCAAGGCACTTTTACATGCATCAAAAGCTTCTTGTTGTTGTTTGGCCCACTGCCAGATAGCTTTCTTTCTAGTTAGTTTCTGTAAAGGCCTCATTAAAATTGCCAAATGCGGAATAAAAGTCCTCCAATACCCCAGAAGTCCCAAAAAGGTCTGTAGCTGCTTTACCGCAGTTGGTACAGGAAATTGTTGAACTGTCTGCTGCACTTTATTTGGTATTTCCTTAATCTGCCCATGCCAGACGACCCCCAAGAACTGTACAGTGGTGCTAGGGCCTTGTATTTTCTTTGGACTGATTGTCCAGCCCCGGTTTTGCAAATGTGACTGCAATGACTCAGCAGCTGCTTCAATTTCCTGTTGTGACTCTGCCATAAGCAAGAGATCATCGATATAATGGTACACAGTAAGAGTACCTGACCACGATGCTACATCAGCTGCTACCATTTGACGGCATATAGAGGGGCTGTGTTTGTATCCTTGGGGCAGTACCTGAAAGGTATATTGCTTCTGCTGCCAGGTAAAAGCAAACTGATCTTGACTCTCTGGGGCAATGGCAATTGAAAAGAAAGCATTAGCAAGATCTAGTACCATTTTCCATGGCAATAAGTTCTTGCCAATTTTTTCTATGAGTGTAACCATATCTGGCACTGTAACTGCAAGGGGGGGGGTGACTTTGTTCAGTTCTCTGTAGTCTACAGTCATTCTCCAAGTGCCATCTGTTTTCCGAACAGGCCAGATAGGATTATTGAAAGCCGTCATGGTTTCTCTAATAATCCCCACTTGCTGGAGTGCCTGGATAGTCTCGCTAATTTCTTCCTCCCCCCCTGGGATGCGATATTGTTTCATAGTCACCACCTTGGCAGGTGCAGGCAGCACAACAGGATCCCATTTTGGGAATCCACGCAAGACAGTTACAGACCGGATAGCAAATCCAGTGCATGGAGAGCCGAAAGAAAAACGACCATTTAAGGTTTCGACTGTCCGCCCTGCTAGGACATCAATACCCAGAATATATTCTTTAATTGGGGCAATCAACACTGTTGCAGTAAATGGCTTGGCATTTGCGATTGTGAGGGTAACGGTAGCTTGGAGAGCAGGGGTTGGATGTCCCCCCAAACCACAAATCTGTGATGTAGCATCTTTGTTCTTAATATCACTATGCAACACTGTGACCTCAGCCCCCGTATCCACCAGAGCTAACACATTCAAAATCCCTCCAGACCGCCACTCTATGGTTAAAGGAACATAAGGGCGTCGGTCCCCCTCACGATAGGAAGCTACAGTGGCGGCAACCTTGGGGGACCCGCCAAACCTTCAGTCCCGCTGTTTAGGCAACTGCCAAGCAGCGCCTTGTTTTGAAGCGGCAGACGGGGTGGAGGGAGGGTGCGGGGGGGCTGATGCGGCTGGAGATGGCTGGCTTTTTGCTGTAGATATTAACTGTCGCCAGCGGCGAAACAGTTCTGCTGTTGACAGCCCACCGAGTTCGGATCGTGGGACGCCAGCCTGTAAAAGATCATGCCACATCTGTCTCCTCGTCACCTGTGCCGTAGACCCTTTTGATTTTGCTGACTTTCCCTTGTTCACTATTCGGACAGAGGGTCCTGAGAGCATAGTCTCAAGATCTTTCATGGCAGTCACCAGAGCACCTACATTACCCGCGGCAGCTTGTATTGTTGATATAAGGCAGGGTTTTACCGAGACAGGTGCTCCCTTCAACAACTCCATCCTGATACTTCTTGTGATCGGTATATCATCTGGACTAGTCCCCGTCAACACTGCATGAGCCATTCCCATTTGCCGTAGCAAAGTGGTACCCTCTGATATTGTAGACCAGTTTCCGAGGGAAGACATTAACTCCCTAGGGTCTGTATGTGTTGCTAGAACTGCTGCACACAACCACTGATATACTGTAGGTGCGGTAATGTCTACCCCATTTGCATTTCTAATATTCCGCAGCTGGACAAATTCTCTTTGTATCAAATCATTCTTAGATATAGGACATAAGAGATCCTTTTCAGCTGCTAACAAGTGGATTGATGCAGCTCCATTATCCCATGCTCGCAAAAGCCATTCCAATATACCTTCCCCAGTCTTTTGCTGGTAAAGCTCCAAAAATTCTCTTAACTCTTTCGGAGTGTAAGTACGCGTAAGCTGTACCCCCCCACCAGGATGTTCCTGCTCTCCCGTCATCTGGATGAGGGGTCGTGCCTGCACCACATCCCTTTCTTTTGAATCTGAATCCAATTCAAATTCAATCTCGGAATCCGAGGATGCACTGCAAATATTTCCATCCCATTCATTGGGATCCCAGGAATGTTTCATGGTGAGAGCACGAACCTCGGAAATCGAAACTCTATGTGACCCATGTTTATCTCGCCGTTTATTAGCAATACGCGCTACCAGACAGTCCACTTTGTCCTGCAACCCAGAGCAGCGCTCTGATTGGGATGCAATTACTTCATGCGCCATCGCCTTTGCCTCTTGCAAAGTTCCAATTTCCTTCTCTAAATCCGCGACTTTACTCCGTAATGCAACAACTTCATGGTTAAGAGATCTAAGACCAGTAATAAATAGCCATCCCAATCTTCCCGCTAACTTGCGAGAAGATTTACAAGCCGCTCTCCATGGAAACTTCAGTATGGCCGCTTCAATTGCCTGGGGAGTAACCACCCCCCCTTCCTCAATCTCTGGCCATATCTCCGGCGGAGCCAATTCATATAGGAGAGCAGCCACGGGGGTCCAGGGCTCCGTACTGGGCCATCCCGGAATATGGGGAGTCACCCGTGAGGCCTCCCCTGTCCCCGGTGTTTTTTTTTAAAAAAGCCACGGCATGGCTGTTTCTAGCGACTGCCGACTACGCCAAATGTGTGCACAAGCAGAGGCACGTCGCGAGAAGAGCCAGAGGCCACCAATGTAATTGCAAAGAGCAAGTTTATTTTGGTTACCTCTCTACTGGGGGATCTCCGTAGCCACACCTGAGCTCCCAGGCAGAGGCGGCGTAAGCGGGGACGCAGGCGCTGGTCAGTTCAGCCCTGCTGGAAGATCGCTGGGCCTGCTGAGCTCGCCTGTATTTCACGGCTTCAGGCAGGCGCAGCCTCCCGCTCTTTCTCACAACAAAGCAGGAATCTCAGACACAGTGATAAGGTGTCCAGAGTTTCTCCCAGGCCTGTGTTATCTAACACAGGGGTTCTACTTGTCAAGCACACAAGGTCAGTAAAACAATTAGTGTGATGTATGTGTTTTCTTTATACCCCAGCTGCGGGTCACTTGAGCGTGTTTAGCTTTCTCCTCCTCGCCAATCTTCCGCAATTCCCGTACAGTGACCCTCCGCAAGCACCAAACAGCAGGTGAGGACTGTGGGGATTTGTACTGAGCTATGATATCTCTAAGGCATGTGCGAGGGGCCGGGGCCAAGGCAAGGTGGGCTCGTTGTGGGGTGTGGGGAGGTGTCAGCCCCCGGACTCAGCCCCTGTCTGATTGTAGTGCCCTTGGGCTGGTGTAGCTCAGTCCTCTGTGTGTTTCTCTTCAGGTGGAGCAGCGTGCAAAGGAAAAGCAAGGAAGGAGAGGAAGGTGGTGAACCTATGAGGAAGAGTGTAGCGAATCTGGCGTGGACTCACGGTAAGGTGCCATGAGAGACATTTATTACAAACTCAGGTTTGCATTTATACTCGCTATGATGCTTGCTCAAGCATTTGCTCTTTAGCTAAGTTAGACATTACATGAGCGATGTAACTGCCATATACGCATTTTTTTCTATAGTAAGCTGTCCCTCTGTCCCTGATGTATCAGTCCTGTATCCTGTATCTTAGTAGTCATAATTTTTCCCCAAGTAGATGAATATTTGCAAGCAGCTTTATCTCCAGTCGTTACCTGTTCATATAATTCTCATTCATCTTTGTGCCATGTCTCCAACTGAAATGTACCAGTTGTAGGAAAGTCTAGCACCTGATTAGCAATCCATTCTAATAAACTCACCAATCAGACCCCTGATACATCCTGATTTTGCGTTTGTAGCGCATGTTGAAGGACATCCAGGGTTTGTCTTTGCTTAAGGGATAACTTCCCTCCCATGGTTCCCAATCGCTCACCTTTCGTTGGTGGTGGGCGCGCACTGTCCTGGTTCCCGGTCCTGTTTCCTGGTTCGATTGGGCTTCGCTACCAGAGCGGCTACTGCCTTTATAGGCACGCTGGAAGTCCCTGTTCCAGGGCGCCATTTGTAGCGAATGCGGTACGGACTCTCTTTTAAGGTGCAATGAGAGATGTTTATTACAAATTCAGGCTTGCGTTTATACTCGCTATGATGCTTGCTCAAGCATTTGTTGATTAGCTAAGTTAGTCATTACATAAGTGATGTGTTTTGTGTTCCCACCAAAGTCACTGCCATAAACACCTTTTTTGTCTATCACAAGCTGTCCCTCTGTCCTTGATGCATCAATCCTGTATCAACTCCTCTTTCCTTGATGTATCACATAGCATACAGTCCTTTGTTCTTGTATTTTTCCACTAATGCTTGTTCTCATGCTGTTGACTCTTGCAGTTTCTCATGTGCCCGGTCTTCCGTGTACTGACACAGAAGAGCGATCACGAAAGAGGATTGGAGCGCACCTGTGAGTCAAGCAGAGTCAAGAAAGAAGATGACAGTGGTGGACCTGTGAGTCAGGAGGGGACAAAAGAGGAGAAAGGTGATGGAGCTACGAGTCAAGAGTGAGGAGGAAGATGGGCAGGCTGAGCCAGCGAGAAGGAGAATGTATCCTTAAGCACAGGGAACGATCTGTGATTAGTGCGTCCCCCTCCCACCCCTAGAAACCGTGCTCGGGGGTAAAGTGGTAAAATGGGAGCAGGGGCTGTTGGCTGTGTTTTGGGAGGTGGGGGTGGTGAGCAGGGGCTGGGCTCTTGGACTTGGGAGCAGTTAAGGGAGCAGGGTGGTCATCCCTTGGGAGGTGTCTGTCTGCCAGCAGGTAAAGGAGGGGGAAGAGGATCCTGCCGGGGTGAGGGCCTGGCCAGCTCTCCACTCCCAGGGCTCTTGATGCTGGTGTGGTGTGTTGCTGTAAGTGCCAGGGGTGACTGGCAAAGAAAGTCTTTGTGGGGTGCATGCTGGGAAACTGTGCTGCTACGGAGGGGCTGGGTTGGTGGGAAGGCCTGTGCGGGGGGCCGGGGCCAAGGCAAGGTGGCCTTGTGGTGGGGTGTGGGGATGCGTCAGCGACCGGACTCGCCCCCTCGTGTGACTGTACGGGCCTGGGGTGGGTATATTTTTGTTTTCTGTGCATCTCTGTTCGGGTGGAGCAGCTCGCAAAGGCGAAAGCAAGAAAGAAGAGGAAGGTGGTGAACCTACGAGGAAGAGCGATCAAGAAAGAGGATTGGAGTGCATCTGCAAGTCAACAGGGATCAAGAAAGAAGATGACGGTGGTAGAGCTGCGAGTCAGGAGGGATCAAGAAAGAAGAGGAGGAAGGTGATGGAGCTGCGAGTCAGGAGTGAGGAGGAAGAAAATGTCCCCCTTGGGACAGGGACCTCCCTGTAATCAGGACTGCGCCCTCCCACCCCTGGAAAGTGCTCAGGGGCCCAGACATCCATGGGAAGGTTGTGTCCGACAACACGAGCCAGATCTTCAGCACTGGCTGCTGTTCAGCTGGGACCAGGGGCTGCTGGTGGGGTTTTGGGAGGCGGGGTGGGTGAGTAGAGGCTGGGCTTTTGTACTCATGAGTGGTTGAGAGAGAGGACTGGACACCTCTTGGGAGGTGTCTTGTCTGTCTGCCATCAGCTAAAGGAGGGGGAAGAGGATCCTGCCGGGGTGAGGGCCTGGCCAGCTCTCCACTCCCAGGGCTCTTGATGCTGATGTGGTGTGTTGCTGTAAGTGCCAGGGGTGACTGGCAAAGAAAGTCTTTGTGGGGTGCATGCTGGGAAACTGTGCTGCTACGGAGGGGCTGGGTTGGTGGGAAGGCCTGTGCGGGGGGCCGGGGCCAAGGCAAGGTGGGCTTGCTGTGGGATGTGGGGATGCGTCAGCGAGCGGACTCACCCCCTATGTGACTGTACGGGCTTGGGGTGGGTGTATTTCTGTCTTCAGGGCATTTCGGTTTGGGTGGAGCAGCTCACAAAGGCGAAAGCAAGAAAGGAAAGTAAGGTTGTGAACTTACGAGAAAGAGTGATCAAGAAAGAGGATTTGAGTTCATCCGGGAGTCGAGGGATCAAGAAAGAAGAGGAGGAAGGTGATGGACTTGCATATTGAAAATGAGAGGGAAGATGGGCAACCTGAAGCATGGAGCAAGGGAATGTCTCCTAGAACAAAGGGACCTTTCTGTAATCAGAGATCCCCCCTCCTACCCTACAAACTGAACAAAGAGGACTGCGAGAGGGAGCGCTCTGACAGGACAAGAGGTATCAGTAAATCTGGCAAGAGGACAGTGGGGGAAGCGCTCTGGCGGATCAACAAGTCTCAATATATGTGGCAAGAGGATGATGGGGGAGAGTTCACCAGTGGTTCAAAAGTCACCCAGAAAAAGGGGAAGAGGATGTCAAGGGGGGAGCGCTCTGGTCGATCACAAGACTCTCCTAAAAAACACAACAGGATGGTGGTGGGGGGCCATGTCCTATATGGGACAAGGGGTCCCGAGAAATCCAGCAAGAGGATGGTGGGGGGGAGCACTCCAGCAGACCAAGAATGTACTAAGGAAAGGCAAAAGGACGGCAGGAGGAGAGACCCAGTGGGTCAAGAGGTACCGAGAAATCCAGCAAGAGGACGACAGGGAGGAGCTCTTTAGCAGGCCAAAATCCCACTGAGGAAAGGCAAGAGGACAGCGGGGGAGAGCGCTCCAGTTCTTCAAGTGACTTCCCAGGCAGAAGGCAGGAGCATGGCGGGGCAGGACTGCGGCAGGTCAAGAATTCTCAGTCTGGCAATAGGATGGCGGGGAGGAGCGTTCCAGCGGGAGAAGAGCACCCTGACTAGAGGCAAGACAAGGGTGAGGGAGAGCACTCGGACGTGTCAAGAAGACTCCCCCAAAAAGTGCAAGAGGAAGGCCGGTGGGGAGAGCAATCCAGCAGATCAGGAAGTCTCAATAAATGCGGTAAGAAGGTGGCAGGTGGGAGCTCCCCAGTGGTTCAAGAGGTCCCAAGATATCCAGCAAGAGAACTGTGAGGGAGAGCGCTCCAACAGGTCAAGCGGTGTCAAGAAATCCAGCAAGACAATGGTGGAAAACGCTCCGGTGAGTCACAAGATTCCCCCAAAAAAAGGCAAGAGAATGGTGCAGGGGAGCACTCTGGTGGATCAAGAAGCACTCAGGAAAAGGGGAAGAAGATGGTGGGGGGGAGCACTCTGGTTGGTCACAAGACTCCCCCAGAAAACACAAGAGGGTGGCAGGGGGAACACCCTAATGGGTCAAGAGGACCCAAGAAATCCAGCAAGAGGACGGCGAGGGGGAGCGCTCCAGCAGATCAGGAAGTCTCGATAAATGCGGTAAGAGGATGGCGGGTGGGAGCCCCCCCAGTGGTCCAAGAGATCCCAAGAAATCCAGCAAGAGGATGGCAAGGGGGAGCGCTCTGGCAGATCAGGACGTCTCAATAAATGCGGTAAAAGGATGGTGGGTGGGAGCCCCCCAGTGATTCACAAGGTTCCAGGAAATCCAGCAAGAGGACGGCGTGGGGGAGCGCTGTGGCAGATGAAGAACCCTCAGTACATCTGGCAAGAGGACGGTGAGGGGGTGCTCTGATGGGTCAAGGTTGCTCTGAAAAAAGCCCAAGAGGGTGGTAAGGAGAAGCTCACCGGTGATTCACGAATCACCCAGAAAAAAGGGAAGAGGACAGTGCGGGGGAGCTCTTCAGTTGTTGAAGAGAATCCCCAGAAAAAGGCAGGAGGATGATGAGGGGGAACACTCTGGCGGGTCAAGAAGTCTCAATAAGTCCGGCAAGAAGACGGTGGGGAGGAGAGCTCGTGTGGGTCAAGAGGTCCCAAGAAACCCAGCAAGAGGACAGCAGGGGCGAGCGCTCCGGCAGATCAGGAAATCTCGATAAATGCAGTTAGAGGATGGTGGGTGTGAGCCCCTCAGTTGTTTAAGGCATCCCAAGAAATCCAGCAAAAGGACGGCGAGGGGGAACGCTCTGGCAGATCAGGACGTCTCAATAAATGCGGTAAGAGGATGGCGGGTGGGAGCCCCCCAGTGGTTCAAAATGTCCCAAGATATCCAGGAAGAGAACTGTGAGGGGGAGCGCTCCGGCAGGTCAAGCGATGTCAACAAATCCAGCAAGACAATGGTGGAGAACGCTCCGGTGAGTCACAAGACTCCACCAAAAAAGGCAAGAGAATGGTTAGAGGATGGTAACAGGCAGCTTTGAGAGCACTCTGGTGGATCAAGAAGCACCCAGGAAAAGGGGAAGAGGATGGTGGGGGGAAACGGCCTGGTTGATCACAAGACTCCCCCAAAAACCACAAGAGGGTGGCAGGGGGAACGCCCTAAGGGGTCAAGAGGTTCCAAGAAATCCAGCAGGAGGACGGCGAGGGGGAGCGCTCCAGCAGGCTGAGATTGTACTAAAGAAAGGCAAAAGGACAGCAGGAGGAGAGACCCAGTGGGTCAAGAGGTCCCAAGAAATCCAGTGAGAGGACAACAGGGAGGAGTGCTCTGGCAGGCCAAAATCTCAGTGAAGAAAGGCAAGAGGACAGCAGGGGGGAGTGCTCCAGTTCTTCAAGTGACTTCCCAGGTAGAAGGCAGAAGGACGGTGGGGTAGCGCTGGGACAGGTCGAGAATTCTCAATCTGGCAATAGGACAGCAGGGAGGAGCATCCAGCGGGACAGGAGCGCCCTGAAAATAGGCAAGACAAGGGTGAGTGAGAGCACTCCGAGATGTCAAGAAGTGTCAAAAAATCTGGTAAAGGATGGCAGGGGGGAGTGCTGTGGATATTCAAGAGACTCCCCAGTAAAAGGCAAGAGGACGGCGCGGGGAAGTACTCCGAGATGTCAAGTAGTGTCAAAAAATCTGGTAAAGGATGGCAGGGGGGAGTGCTGTGGATATTCAATAGACTCCCCAGTAAAAGGCAAGAGGACGGCGCGGGGAAGTGCTCCAGCACGTCAAGATCGCACTGAAGAAAGGCAAGGTCACAGTGGGGGGGAGCATTCCCGTTGTTCCAGTGGTTCAAAAGGTCCCAAGAAATCCAACAAGAGAACTGCGAGGGGGAGCGCTCTGGCAAGTCAAGAGGTGTCAATAACCCCAGCAAGGCAACGGCGGAGAGCGCTCTGGTGAGTCACGAGACTCCCCTACAAAGGACGAGAGGATGGTGGAGGGGAGCCCACCGGTGGTTCAAGCAGCACCCAGGAAAAGGGGAGGAGGCTGACGAGGGGCAGGCCTCTGGCGGGCCAAGATCGCTGAGGGAAGGTGCGGGGGAGCTTGCTGGTGGCTCAAGAGACCTCTAGAAAAAGGTAAGAGGGCGGCGGGGGGTGGGAGGGCGCCTCAGCTGGTGAAGAGGAACCCCGAAAACAAGGCAAGAGAATGTTGGTGGGGGGAGTGCTCTGGCGGTTCCAGAGGCTCCCCGAGATCCGCTCAGACGGCAGCGGGTAACGCGGCAGCTCAGCGTCAATCAAAGAAGAACAGGAAGGCGGTTGACCTGCAATTCCAGAGCGAGGAGGAAGACTGGCAACCCGAACGAGGAGCAGCAGAACTTGGCATGGCCTCTGAAATCCTCCTTTAATCTGGGCTCAGGTAAGCTGGAAGCAGGGGACATAGGCTGGGGTTTGGGAGGTGGGCAGGTGAGAAATGATCCGCATTTTTGATCTGCTGAGTGACTGAAGCGCCTGGGAGTTCATTTGGAGTCGTTGCCTTACTTGATTTTACACTGACTTTTGCATTATATTTTAATGACGTAGAATTTTCCGTTTTGACATCGAAACCTAAACTTCTTTGGAAATTCATCCTCTGTCCCTTCAGTCTCAGCTCGTGGCACTTCCACTGTCTCGTGGCCCGCGTTTCAATGTACATTAGATCGCTTCCTGGGCCTTGGATTTTAAGTAATGGTCCGTCACAAGTTTGTTTTTCTTGTCCTTAACAGGCAGCTTTGAGAGCTCTCTAAGGAAAAGTGATATCTTTTTACCTTGTTACTGCTCTTTCCATGTTACGAGCAGCCACCCTCTTTATGATCAGTCTCATGCTTTTCTTCCTTTCTTGCCCAGGTTCAGAATACCAGGAATTCCAAGCTTCAAGTTTCCTGTGGAACATTGCGGGAGACCTTGATAACGTGGCAATGAGGGAGGTGATGAAGAGAAACAATACCTGTTCCTTTCCCATTTCAAGACGTTATTTTTTACATTCCTGGTAGCTGTGAGATGATTTGCAATCTTGCGCTAGCATCTGCCTGAAAGAGAACACGGACCCTTTGGGTGCCTCCTCAAGAAATACTTGCTCTATGGTTCTGGCGATGTCCAGGCTTCAAGGGTGGGGCATAGGGGAGTGTAAATCTTAGGGGGCCTCCCGGGATGTCTGCAGGTTTGGGTGACCCGTGGCTGGGACGGGGACGCTGAGGTTGTCAATCTTGCCCTGAATCTCTCGCTCCCTCTCTTGCAGCACCCGAGACCGAATGGAGGAGCAAGTGTACGGGAAGTTCCTGCGCCACGCCACAGATCACATTTATCGCTCTCGCCCTGAGAGACCCGGAGAACCAAACCGTTCCCATCGTGCCTTGAAGCAGCCTCTGCTCACGCGCTTCTCCCAGGGAGAAGGCAGAATGGCAGTAGCTCGCCACGTTATACCACAGGGTGCACACTCTGCAGCTTTCAAGCCCAGCTCTGCGTTAGCTCACCCCTGCAATTTTGCACCGCCCACGCAAATTTGAGTTGTCGCTGGTTGTTGCAGCGTTTGGCTTTGGTGAGGACAGCGTGTGTTTGTCAGCAGTTGGTGTAGGGTGGAATCTTGAGGAGAAAGTGATATTTCCGTGCCAGAACTGGTTGGTGTTTGCATGGTATTGTGGTAGTTGTTCCCGCAGGTGATCAGTGCTGGAGTGTTATTGCAGGATGAGGGGATTTTGAAGGCTTGTCTGTGAGATGCACTAGAGGCAGCAGTTGCAAACGAAAGGCTGAGGTGTGGAGAGTTTGTCGGTGGGTTTTGGACAGTTGTCAGTTGAAGAGTTGGTTGTTTGCAGGTGAGGTGTAGAGCAGAGGGTGAAGCTGACTTTGCCTGGGCGGCGCAACTGGATGGGTGTGCAGAGCTGAGGAGAGCGGGCTTCTGCGGGTGACCCTAAAGCTGGAGAACCAGCCAGCGGCAGCTCCAGACAGTCCCGCTGCCGAGCTTGGCTGTGTAGGGCCAGTGCCCTGGGGCACAGGGAGTGTGACCCTCCGCAAGCACCAAACAGCAGGTGAGGACTGTGGGGATTTGTACTGAGCTATGATATCTCTAAGGCATGTGCGAGGGGCCGGGGCCAAGGCAAGGTGGGCTCGTTGTGGGGTGTGGGGAGGTGTCAGCCCCCGGACTCAGCCCCTGTCTGATTGTAGTGCCCTTGGGCTGGTGTAGCTCAGTCCTCTGTGTGTTTCTCTTCAGGTGGAGCAGCGTGCAAAGGAAAAGCAAGGAAGGAGAGGAAGGTGGTGAACCTATGAGGAAGAGTGTAGCGAATCTGGCGTGGACTCACGGTAAGGTGCCATGAGAGACATTTATTACAAACTCAGGTTTGCATTTATACTCGCTATGATGCTTGCTCAAGCATTTGCTCTTTAGCTAAGTTAGACATTACATGAGCGATGTAACTGCCATATACGCATTTTTTTCTATAGTAAGCTGTCCCTCTGTCCCTGATGTATCAGTCCTGTATCCTGTATCTTAGTAGTCATAATTTTTCCCCAAGTAGATGAATATTTGCAAGCAGCTTTATCTCCAGTCGTTACCTGTTCATATAATTCTCATTCATCTTTGTGCCATGTCTCCAACTGAAATGTACCAGTTGTAGGAAAGTCTAGCACCTGATTAGCAATCCATTCTAATAAACTCACCAATCAGACCCCTGATACATCCTGATTTTGCGTTTGTAGCGCATGTTGAAGGACATCCAGGGTTTGTCTTTGCTTAAGGGATAACTTCCCTCCCATGGTTCCCAATCGCTCACCTTTCGTTGGTGGTGGGCGCGCACTGTCCTGGTTCCTGGTCCCGTTTCCTGGTTCGATTGGGCTTCGCTACCAGAGCGGCTACTGCCTTTATAGGCACGCTGAAAGTCCCTGTTCCAGGCGCCATTTGTAGCGAATGCGGTACGGACTCTCTTTTAAGGTGCAATGAGAGATGTTTATTACAAATTCAGGCTTGCGTTTATACTCGCTATGATGCTTGCTCAAGCATTTGTTGATTAGCTAAGTTAGTCATTACATAAGTGATGTGTTTTGTGTTCCCACCAAAGTCACTGCCATAAACACCTTTTTTGTCTATCACAAGCTGTCCCTCTGTCCTTGATGCATCAATCCTGTATCAACTCCTCTGTCCTTGATGTATCACATAGCATACAGTCCTTTGTTCTTGTATTTTTCCACTAATGCTTGTTCTCATGCTGTTGACTCTTGCAGTTTCTCATGTGCCCGGTCTTCCGTGTACTGACACAGAAGAGCGATCACGAAAGAGGATTGGAGCGCACCTGTGAGTCAAGCAGAGTCAAGAAAGAAGATGACAGTGGTGGACCTGTGAGTCAGGAGGGGACAAAAGAGGAGAAAGGTGATGGAGCTACGAGTCAAGAGTGAGGAGGAAGATGGGCAGGCTGAGCCAGCGAGAAGGAGAATGTATCCTTAAGCACAGGGAACGATCTGTGATTAGTGCGTCCCCCTCCCACCCCTAGAAACCGTGCTCGGGGGTAAAGTGGTAAAATGGGAGCAGGGGCTGTTGGCTGTGTTTTGGGAGGTGGGGGTGGTGAGCAGGGGCTGGGCTCTTGGACTTGGGAGCAGTTAAGGGAGCAGGGTGGTCATCCCTTGGGAGGTGTCTGTCTGCCAGCAGGTAAAGGAGGGGGAAGAGGATCCTGCCGGGGTGAGGGCCTGGCCAGCTCTCCACTCCCAGGGCTCTTGATGCTGGTGTGGTGTGTTGCTGTAAGTGCCAGGGGTGACTGGCAAAGAAAGTCTTTGTGGGGTGCATGCTGGGAAACTGTGCTGCTACGGAGGGGCTGGGTTGGTGGGAAGGCCTGTGCGGGGGGCCGGGGCCAAGGCAAGGTGGCCTTGTGGTGGGGTGTGGGGATGCGTCAGCGACCGGACTCGCCCCCTCGTGTGACTGTACGGGCCTGGGGTGGGTATATTTTTGTTTTCTGTGCATCTCTGTTCGGGTGGAGCAGCTCGCAAAGGCGAAAGCAAGAAAGAAGAGGAAGGTGGTGAACCTACGAGGAAGAGCGATCAAGAAAGAGGATTGGAGTGCATCTGCAAGTCAACAGGGATCAAGAAAGAAGATGACGGTGGTAGAGCTGCGAGTCAGGAGGGATCAAGAAAGAAGAGGAGGAAGGTGATGGAGCTGCGAGTCAGGAGTGAGGAGGAAGAAAATGTCCCCCTTGGGACAGGGACCTCCCTGTAATCAGGACTGCGCCCTCCCACCCCTGGAAAGTGCTCAGGGGCCCAGACATCCATGGGAAGGTTGTGTCCGACAACACGAGCCAGATCTTCAGCACTGGCTGCTGTTCAGCTGGGACCAGGGGCTGCTGGTGGGGTTTTGGGAGGCGGGGTGGGTGAGTAGAGGCTGGGCTTTTGTACTCATGAGTGGTTGAGAGAGAGGGCTGGACACCTCTTGGGAGGTGTCTTGTCTGTCTGCCATCAGCTAAAGGAGGGGGAAGAGGATCCTGCCGGGGTGAGGGCCTGGCCAGCTCTCCACTCCCAGGGCTCTTGATGCTGATGTGGTGTGTTGCTGTAAGTGCCAGGGGTGACTGGCAAAGAAAGTCTTTGTGGGGTGCATGCTGGGAAACTGTGCTGCTACGGAGGGGCTGGGTTGGTGGGAAGGCCTGTGCGGGGGGCCGGGGCCAAGGCAAGGTGGGCTTGCTGTGGGATGTGGGGATGCGTCAGCGAGCGGACTCACCCCCTATGTGACTGTACGGGCTTGGGGTGGGTGTATTTCTGTCTTCAGGGCATTTCGGTTTGGGTGGAGCAGCTCACAAAGGCGAAAGCAAGAAAGGAAAGTAAGGTTGTGAACTTACGAGAAAGAGTGATCAAGAAAGAGGATTTGAGTTCATGCGGGAGTCGAGGGATCAAGAAAGAAGAGGAGGAAGGTGATGGACGTGCATATTGAAAATGAGAGGGAAGATGGGCAACCTGAAGCATGGAGCAAGGGAATGTCTCCTAGAACAAAGGGACCTTTCTGTAATCAGAGATCCCCCCTCCTACCCTACAAACTGAACAAAGAGGACTGCGAGAGGGAGCGCTCTGACAGGACAAGAGGTATCAGTAAATCTGGCAAGAGGACAGTGGGGGAAGCGCTCTGGCGGATCAACAAGTCTCAATATATGTGGCAAGAGGATGATGGGGGAGAGTTCACCAGTGGTTCAAAAGTCACCCAGAAAAAGGGGAAGAGGATGTCAAGGGGGGAGCGCTCTGGTCGATCACAAGACTCTCCTAAAAAACACACCAGGATGGTGGTGGTGGGGAATGTCCTATATGGGACAAGGGGTCCCGAGAAATCCAGCAAGAGGATGGTGGGGGGGAGCACTCCAGCAGACCAAGAATGTACTAAGGAAAGGCAAAAGGACGGCAGGAGGAGAGACCCAGTGGGTCAAGAGGTACCGAGAAATCCAGCAAGAGGACGACAGGGAGGAGCTCTTTAGCAGGCCAAAATCCCACTGAGGAAAGGCAAGAGGACAGCGGGGGAGAGCGCTCCAGTTCTTCAAGTGACTTCCCAGGCAGAAGGCAGGAGCATGGCGGGGCAGGACTGCGGCAGGTCAAGAATTCTCAGTCTGGCAATAGGATGGCGGGGAGGAGCGTTCCAGCGGGAGAAGAGCGCCCTGACTAGAGGCAAGACGAGGGTGAGGGAGAGCACTCGGACGTGTCAAGAAGACTCCCCCAAAAAGTGCAAGAGGAAGGCCGGTGGGGAGAGCAATCCAGCAGATCAGGAAGTCTCAATAAATGCGGTAAGAAGGTGGCAGGTGGGAGCTCCCCAGTGGTTCAAGAGGTCCCAAGATATCCAGCAAGAGAACTGTGAGGGAGAGCGCTCCAACAGGTCAAGCGGTGTCAAGAAATCCAGCAAGACAATGGTGGAAAACGCTCCGGTGAGTCACAAGATTCCCCCAAAAAAAGGCAAGAGAATGGTGCAGGGGAGCACTCTGGTGGATCAAGAAGCACTCAGGAAAAGGGGAAGAAGATGGTGGGGGGGAGCACTCTGGTTGGTCACAAGACTCCCCCAGAAAACACAAGAGGGTGGCAGGGGGAACACCCTAATGGGTCAAGAGGACCCAAGAAATCCAGCAAGAGGACGGCGAGGGGGAGCGCTCCAGCAGATCAGGAAGTCTCGATAAATGCGGTAAGAGGATGGCGGGTGGGAGCCCCCCCAGTGGTCCAAGAGATCCCAAGAAATCCAGCAAGAGGATGGCAAGGGGGAGCGCTCTGGCAGATCAGGACGTCTCAATAAATGCGGTAAAAGGATGGTGGGTGGGAGCCCCCCAGTGATTCACAAGGTTCCAGGAAATCCAGCAAGAGGACGGCGTGGGGGAGCGCTGTGGCAGATGAAGAACCCTCAGTACATCTGGCAAGAGGACGGTGAGGGGGTGCTCTGATGGGTCAAGGTTGCTCTGAAAAAAGCCCAAGAGGGTGGTAAGGAGAAGCTCACCGGTGATTCACGAATCACCCAGAAAAAAGGGAAGAGGACAGTGCGGGGGAGCTCTTCAGTTGTTGAAGAGAATCCCCAGAAAAAGGCAGGATGATGATGAGGGGGAACACTCTGGCGGGTCAAGAAGTCTCAATAAGTCCGGCAAGAAGACGGTGGGGAGGAGAGCTCGTGTGGGTCAAGAGGTCCCAAGAAACCCAGCAAGAGGACAGCAGGGGCGAGCGCTCCGGCAGATCAGGAAATCTCGATAAATGCAGTTAGAGGATGGTGGGTGTGAGCCCCTCAGTTGTTTAAGGCATCCCAAGAAATCCAGCAAAAGGACGGCGAGGGGGAACGCTCTGGCAGATCAGGACGTCTCAATAAATGCGGTAAGAGGATGGCGGGTGGGAGCCCCCCAGTGGTTCAAAATGTCCCAAGATATCCAGGAAGAGAACTGTGAGGGGGAGCGCTCCGGCAGGTCAAGCGATGTCAACAAATCCAGCAAGACAATGGTGGAGAACGCTCCGGTGAGTCACAAGACTCCACCAAAAAAGGCAAGAGAATGGTTAGAGGATGGTAACAGGCAGCTTTGAGAGCACTCTGGTGGATCAAGAAGCACCCAGGAAAAGGGGAAGAGGATGGTGGGGGGAAACGGCCTGGTTGATCACAAGACTCCCCCAAAAACCACAAGAGGGTGGCAGGGGGAACGCCCTAAGGGGTCAAGAGGTTCCAAGAAATCCAGCAGGAGGACGGCGAGGGGGAGCGCTCCAGCAGGCTGAGATTGTACTAAAGAAAGGCAAAAGGACAGCAGGAGGAGAGACCCAGTGGGTCAAGAGGTCCCAAGAAATCCAGTGAGAGGACAACAGGGAGGAGTGCTCTGGCAGGCCAAAATCTCAGTGAAGAAAGGCAAGAGGACAGCAGGGGGGAGTGCTCCAGTTCTTCAAGTGACTTCCCAGGTAGAAGGCAGAAGGACGGTGGGGTAGCGCTGGGACAGGTCGAGAATTCTCAATCTGGCAATAGGACAGCAGGGAGGAGCATCCAGCGGGACAGGAGCGCCCTGAAAATAGGCAAGACAAGGGTGAGTGAGAGCACTCCGAGATGTCAAGAAGTGTCAAAAAATCTGGTAAAGGATGGCAGGGGGGAGTGCTGTGGATATTCAAGAGACTCCCCAGTAAAAGGCAAGAGGACGGCGCGGGGAAGTACTCCGAGATGTCAAGTAGTGTCAAAAAATCTGGTAAAGGATGGCAGGGGGGAGTGCTGTGGATATTCAATAGACTCCCCAGTAAAAGGCAAGAGGACGGCGCGGGGAAGTGCTCCAGCACGTCAAGATCGCACTGAAGAAAGGCAAGGTCACAGTGGGGGGGAGCATTCCCGTTGTTCCAATGGTTCAAAAGGTCCCAAGAAATCCAACAAGAGAACTGCGAGGGGGAGCGCTCTGGCAAGTCAAGCGGTGTCAATAACCCCAGCAAGGCAACGGCGGAGAGCGCTCTGGTGAGTCACGAGACTCCCCTACAAAGGACGAGAGGATGGTGGAGGGGAGCCCACCGGTGGTTCAAGCAGCACCCAGGAAAAGGGGAGGAGGCTGACGAGGGGCAGGCCTCTGGCGGGCCAAGATCGCTGAGGGAAGGTGCGGGGGAGCTTGCTGGTGGCTCAAGAGACCTCTAGAAAAAGGTAAGAGGGCGGCGGGGGGTGGGAGGGCGCCTCAGCTGGTGAAGAGGAACCCCGAAAACAAGGCAAGAGAATGTTGGTGGGGGGAGTGCTCTGGCGGTTCCAGAGGCTCCCCGAGATCCGCTCAGACGGCAGCGGGTAACGCGGCAGCTCAGCGTCAATCAAAGAAGAACAGGAAGGCGGTTGACCTGCAATTCCAGAGCGAGGAGGAAGACTGGCAACCCGAACGAGGAGCAGCAGAACTTGGCATGGCCTCTGAAATCCTCCTTTAATCTGGGCTCAGGTAAGCTGGAAGCAGGGGACATAGGCTGGGGTTTGGGAGGTGGGCAGGTGAGAAATGATCCGCATTTTTGATCTGCTGAGTGACTGAAGCGCCTGGGAGTTCATTTGGAGTCGTTGCCTTACTTGATTTTACACTGACTTTTGCATTATATTTTAATGACGTAGAATTTTCCGTTTTGACATCGAAACCTAAACTTCTTTGGAAATTCATCCTCTGTCCCTTCAGTCTCAGCTCGTGGCACTTCCACTGTCTCGTGGCCCGCGTTTCAATGTACATTAGATCGCTTCCTGGGCCTTGGATTTTAAGTAATGGTCCGTCACAAGTTTGTTTTTCTTGTCCTTAACAGGCAGCTTTGAGAGCTCTCTAAGGAAAAGTGATATCTTTTTACCTTGTTACTGCTCTTTCCATGTTACGAGCAGCCACCCTCTTTATGATCAGTCTCATGCTTTTCTTCCTTTCTTGCCCAGGTTCAGAATACCAGGAATTCCAAGCTTCAAGTTTCCTGTGGAACATTGCGGGAGACCTTGATAACGTGGCAATGAGGGAGGTGATGAAGAGAAACAATACCTGTTCCTTTCCCATTTCAAGACGTTATTTTTTACCTTCCTGGTAGCTGTGAGATGATTTGCAATCTTGCGCTAGCATCTGCCTGAAAGAGAACACGGACCCTTTGGGTGCCTCCTCAAGAAATACTTGCTCTATGGTTCTGGCGATGTCCAGGCTTCAAAGGTGGGGCATAGGGGAGTGTAAATCTTAGGGGGCCTCCCGGGATGTCTGCAGGTTTGGGTGACCCGTGGCTGGGACGGGGACGCCGAGGTTGTCAATCTTGCCCTGAATCTCTCGCTCCCTCTCTTGCAGCACCCGAGACCGAATGGAGGAGCAAGTGTACGGGAAGTTCCTGCGCCACGCCACAGATCACATTTATCGCTCTCGCCCTGAGAGACCCGGAGAACCAAACCGTTCCCATCGTGCCTTGAAGCAGCCTCTGCTCACGCGCTTCTCCCAGGGAGAAGGCAGAATGGCAGTAGCTCGCCACGTTATACCACAGGGTGCACACTCTGCAGCTTTCAAGCCCAGCTCTGCGTTAGCTCACCCCTGCAATTTTGCACCGCCCATGCAAATTTGAGTTGTCGCTGGTTGTTGCAGCGTTTGGCTTTGGTGAGGACAGCGTGTGTTTGTCAGCAGTTGGTGTAGGGTGGAATCTTGAGGAGAAAGTGATATTTCCGTGCCAGAACTGGTTGGTGTTTGCATGGTATTGTGGTAGTTGTTCCCGCAGGTGATCAGTGCTGGAGTGTTATTGCAGGATGAGGGGATTTTGAAGGCTTGTCTGTGAGATGCACTAGAGGCAGCAGTTGCAAACGAAAGGCTGAGGTGTGGAGAGTTTGTCGGTGGGTTTTGGACAGTTGTCAGTTGAAGAGTTGGTTGTTTGCAGGTGAGGTGTAGAGCAGAGGGTGAAGCTGACTTTGCCTGGGCAGCGCAACTGGATGGGTGTGCAGAGCTGAGGAGAGCGGGCTTCTGCGGGTGACCCTAAAGCTGGAGAACCAGCCAGCGGCAGCTCCAGACAGTCCCGCTGCCGAGCTTGGCTGTGTAGGGCCAGTGCCCTGGGGCACAGGGAGTGTGACCCTCCGCAAGCACCAAACAGCAGGTGAGGACTGTGGGGATTTGTACTGAGCTATGATATCTCTAAGGCATGTGCGAGGGGCCGGGGCCAAGGCAAGGTGGGCTCGTTGTGGGGTGTGGGGAGGTGTCAGCCCCCGGACTCAGCCCCTGTCTGATTGTAGTGCCCTTGGGCTGGTGTAGCTCAGTCCTCTGTGTGTTTCTCTTCAGGTGGAGCAGCGTGCAAAGGAAAAGCAAGGAAGGAGAGGAAGGTGGTGAACCTATGAGGAAGAGTGTAGCGAATCTGGCGTGGACTCACGGTAAGGTGCCATGAGAGACATTTATTACAAACTCAGGTTTGCATTTATACTCGCTATGATGCTTGCTCAAGCATTTGCTCTTTAGCTAAGTTAGACATTACATGAGCGATGTAACTGCCATATACGCATTTTTTTCTATAGTAAGCTGTCCCTCTGTCCCTGATGTATCAGTCCTGTATCCTGTATCTTAGTAGCCATAATTTTTCCCCAAGTAGATGAATATTTGCAAGCAGCTTTATCTCCAGTCGTTACCTGTTCATATAATTCTCATTCATCTTTGTGCCATGTCTCCAACTGAAATGTACCAGTTGTAGGAAAGTCTAGCACATGATTAGCAATCCATTCTAATAAACTCACCAATCAGACCCCTGATACATCCTGATTTTGCGTTTGTAGCGCATGTTGAAGGACATCCAGGGTTTGTCTTTGCTTAAGGGATAACTTCCCTCCCATGGTTCCCAATCGCTCACCTTTCGTTGGTGGTGGGCGCGCACTGTCCTGGTTCCCGGTCCTGTTTCCTGGTTCGATTGGGCTTCGCTACCAGAGCGGCTACTGCCTTTATAGGCACGCTGAAAGTCCCTGTTCCAGGGCGCCATTTGTAGCGAATGCGGTACGGACTCTCTTTTAAGGTGCAATGAGAGATGTTTATTACAAATTCAGGCTTGCGTTTATACTCGCTATGATGCTTGCTCAAGCATTTGTTGATTAGCTAAGTTAGTCATTACATAAGTGATGTGTTTTGTGTTCCCACCAAAGTCACTGCCATCAACACCTTTTTTGTCTATCACAAGCTGTCCCTCTGTCCTTGATGCATCAATCCTGTATCAACTCCTCTGTCCTTGATGTATCACATAGCATACAGTCCTTTGTTCTTGTATTTTTCCACTAATGCTTGTTCTCATGCTGTTGACTCTTGCAGTTTCTCATGTGCCCGGTCTTCCGTGTACTGACACAGAAGAGCGATCACGAAAGAGGATTGGAGCGCACCTGTGAGTCAAGCAGAGTCAAGAAAGAAGATGACAGTGGTGGACCTGTGAGTCAGGAGGGGACAAAAGAGGAGAAAGGTGATGGAGCTACGAGTCAAGAGTGAGGAGGAAGATGGGCAGGCTGAGCCAGCGAGAAGGAGAATGTATCCTTAAGCACAGGGAACGATCTGTGATTAGTGCGTCCCCCTCCCACCCCTAGAAACCGTGCTCGGGGGTAAAGTGGTAAAATGGGAGCAGGGGCTGTTGGCTGTGTTTTGGGAGGTGGGGGTGGTGAGCAGGGGCTGGGCTCTTGGACTTGGGAGCAGTTAAGGGAGCAGGGTGGTCATCCCTTGGGAGGTGTCTGTCTGCCAGCAGGTAAAGGAGGGGGAAGAGGATCCTGCCGGGGTGAGGGCCTGGCCAGCTCTCCACTCCCAGGGCTCTTGATGCTGGTGTGGTGTGTTGCTGTAAGTGCCAGGGGTGACTGGCAAAGAAAGTCTTTGTGGGGTGCATGCTGGGAGACTGTGCTGCTACGGAGGGGCTGGGTTGGTGGGAAGGCCTGTGCGGGGGGCCGGGGCCAAGGCAAGGTGGCCTTGTGGTGGGGTGTGGGGATGCGTCAGCGACCGGACTCGCCCCCTCGTGTGACTGTACGGGCCTGGGGTGGGTATATTTTTGTTTTCTGTGCATCTCTGTTCGGGTGGAGCAGCTCGCAAAGGCGAAAGCAAGAAAGAAGAGGAAGGTGGTGAACCTACGAGGAAGAGCGATCAAGAAAGAGGATTGGAGTGCATCTGCAAGTCAACAGGGATCAGGAAAGAAGATGACGGTGGTAGAGCTGCGAGTCAGGAGGGATCAAGAAAGAAGAGGAGGAAGGTGATGGAGCTGCGAGTCAGGAGTGAGGAGGAAGAAAATGTCCCCCTTGGGACAGGGACCTCCCTGTAATCAGGACTGCGCCCTCCCACCCCTGGAAAGTGCTCAGGGGCCCAGACATCCATGGGAAGGTTGTGTCCGACAACACGAGCCAGATCTTCAGCACTGGCTGCTGTTCAGCTGGGACCAGGGGCTGCTGGTGGGGTTTTGGGAGGCGGGGTGGGTGAGTAGAGGCTGGGCTTTTGTACTCATGAGTGGTTGAGAGAGAGGACTGGACACCTCTTGGGAGGTGTCTTGTCTGTCTGCCATCAGCTAAAGGAGGGGGAAGAGGATCCTGCCGGGGTGAGGGCCTGGCCAGCTCTCCACTCCCAGGGCTCTTGATGCTGATGTGGTGTGTTGCTGTAAGTGCCAGGGGTGACTGGCAAAGAAAGTCTTTGTGGGGTGCATGCTGGGAAACTGTGCTGTTACGGAGGGGCTGGGTTGGTGGGAAGGCCTGTGCGGGGGGCCGGGGCCAAGGCAAGGTGGGCTTGCTGTGGGATGTGGGGATGCGTCAGCGAGCGGACTCACCCCCTATGTGACTGTACGGGCTTGGGGTGGGTGTATTTCTGTCTTCAGGGCATTTCGGTTTGGGTGGAGCAGCTCACAAAGGCGAAAGCAAGAAAGGAAAGTAAGGTTGTGAACTTACGAGAAAGAGTGATCAAGAAAGAGGATTTGAGTTCATCCGGGAGTCGAGGGATCAAGAAAGAAGAGGAGGAAGGTGATGGACGTGCATATTGAAAATGAGAGGGAAGATGGGCAACCTGAAGCATGGAGCAAGGGAATGTCTCCTAGAACAAAGGGACCTTTCTGTAATCAGAGATCCCCCCTCCTACCCTACAAACTGAACAAAGAGGACTGCGAGAGGGAGCGCTCTGACAGGACAAGAGGTATCAGTAAATCTGGCAAGAGGACAGTGGGGGAAGCGCTCTGGCGGATCAACAAGTCTCAATATATGTGGCAAGAGGATGATGGGGGAGAGTTCACCAGTGGTTCAAAAGTCACCCAGAAAAAGGGGAAGAGGATGTCAAGGGGGGAGCGCTCTGGTCGATCACAAGACTCTCCTAAAAAACACACCAGGATGGTGGTGGGGGGGAATGTCCTATATGGGACAAGGGGTCCCGAGAAATCCAGCAAGAGGATGGTGGGGGGGAGCACTCCAGCAGACCAAGAATGTACTAAGGAAAGGCAAAAGGACGGCAGGAGGAGAGACCCAGTGGGTCAAGAGGTACCGAGAAATCCAGCAAGAGGACGACAGGGAGGAGCTCTTTAGCAGGCCAAAATCCCACTGAGGAAAGGCAAGAGGACAGCGGGGGAGAGCGCTCCAGTTCTTCAAGTGACTTCCCAGGCAGAAGGCAGGAGCATGGCGGGGCAGGACTGCGGCAGGTCAAGAATTCTCAGTCTGGCAATAGGATGGCGGGGAGGAGCGTTCCAGCGGGAGAAGAGCGCCCTGACTAGAGGCAAGACAAGGGTGAGGGAGAGCACTCGGACGTGTCAAGAAGACTCCCCCAAAAAGTGCAAGAGGAAGGCCGGTGGGGAGAGCAATCCAGCAGATCAGGAAGTCTCAATAAATGCGGTAAGAAGGTGGCAGGTGGGAGCTCCCCAGTGGTTCAAGAGGTCCCAAGATATCCAGCAAGAGAACTGTGAGGGAGAGCGCTCCAACAGGTCAAGCGGTGTCAAGAAATCCAGCAAGACAATGGTGGAAAACGCTCCGGTGAGTCACAAGATTCCCCCAAAAAAAGGCAAGAGAATGGTGCAGGGGAGCACTCTGGTGGATCAAGAAGCACTCAGGAAAAGGGGAAGAAGATGGTGGGGGGGAGCACTCTGGTTGGTCACAAGACTCCCCCAGAAAACACAAGAGGGTGGCAGGGGGAACACCCTAATGGGTCAAGAGGACCCAAGAAATCCAGCAAGAGGACGGCGAGGGGGAGCGCTCCAGCAGATCAGGAAGTCTCGATAAATGCGGTAAGAGGATGGCGGGTGGGAGCCCCCCCAGTGGTCCAAGAGATCCCAAGAAATCCAGCAAGAGGATGGCAAGGGGGAGCGCTCTGGCAGATCAGGACGTCTCAATAAATGCGGTAAAAGGATGGTGGGTGGGAGCCCCCCAGTGATTCACAAGGTTCCAGGAAATCCAGCAAGAGGACGGCGTGGGGGAGCGCTGTGGCAGATGAAGAACCCTCAGTACATCTGGCAAGAGGACGGTGAGGGGGTGCTCTGATGGGTCAAGGTTGCTCTGAAAAAAGCCCAAGAGGGTGGTAAGGAGAAGCTCACCGGTGATTCACGAATCACCCAGAAAAAAGGGAAGAGGACAGTGCGGGGGAGCTCTTCAGTTGTTGAAGAGAATCCCCAGAAAAAGGCAGGAGGATGATGAGGGGGAACACTCTGGCGGGTCAAGAAGTCTCAATAAGTCCGGCAAGAAGACGGTGGGGAGGAGAGCTCGTGTGGGTCAAGAGGTCCCAAGAAACCCAGCAAGAGGACAGCAGGGGCGAGCGCTCCGGCAGATCAGGAAATCTCAATAAATGCAGTTAGAGGATGGTGGGTGTGAGCCCCTCAGTTGTTTAAGGCATCCCAAGAAATCCAGCAAAAGGACGGCGAGGGGGAACGCTCTGGCAGATCAGGACGTCTCAATAAATGCGGTAAGAGGATGGCGGGTGGGAGCCCCCCAGTGGTTCAAAATGTCCCAAGATATCCAGGAAGAGAACTGTGAGGGGGAGCGCTCCGGCAGGTCAAGCGATGTCAACAAATCCAGCAAGACAATGGTGGAGAACGCTCCGGTGAGTCACAAGACTCCACCAAAAAAGGCAAGAGAATGGTTAGAGGATGGTAACAGGCAGCTTTGAGAGCACTCTGGTGGATCAAGAAGCACCCAGGAAAAGGGGAAGAGGATGGTGGGGGGAAACGGCCTGGTTGATCACAAGACTCCCCCAAAAACCACAAGAGGGTGGCAGGGGGAACGCCCTAAGGGGTCAAGAGGTTCCAAGAAATCCAGCAGGAGGACGGCGAGGGGGAGCGCTCCAGCAGGCTGAGATTGTACTAAAGAAAGGCAAAAGGACAGCAGGAGGAGAGACCCAGTGGGTCAAGAGGTCCCAAGAAATCCAGTGAGAGGACAACAGGGAGGAGTGCTCTGGCAGGCCAAAATCTCAGTGAAGAAAGGCAAGAGGACAGCAGGGGGGAGTGCTCCAGTTCTTCAAGTGACTTCCCAGGTAGAAGGCAGAAGGACGGTGGGGTAGCGCTGGGACAGGTCGAGAATTCTCAATCTGGCAATAGGACAGCAGGGAGGAGCATCCAGCGGGACAGGAGCGCCCTGAAAATAGGCAAGACAAGGGTGAGTGAGAGCACTCCGAGATGTCAAGAAGTGTCAAAAAATCTGGTAAAGGATGGCAGGGGGGAGTGCTGTGGATATTCAAGAGACTCCCCAGTAAAAGGCAAGAGGACGGCGCGGGGAAGTACTCCGAGATGTCAAGTAGTGTCAAAAAATCTGGTAAAGGATGGCAGGGGGGAGTGCTGTGGATATTCAATAGACTCCCCAGTAAAAGGCAAGAGGACGGCGCGGGGAAGTGCTCCAGCACGTCAAGATCGCACTGAAGAAAGGCAAGGTCACAGTGGGGGGGAGCATTCCCGTTGTTCCAATGGTTCAAAAGGTCCCAAGAAATCCAACAAGAGAACTGCGAGGGGGAGCGCTCTGGCAAGTCAAGCGGTGTCAATAACCCCAGCAAGGCAACGGCGGAGAGCGCTCTGGTGAGTCACGAGACTCCCCTACAAAGGACGAGAGGATGGTGGAGGGGAGCCCACCGGTGGTTCAAGCAGCACCCAGGAAAAGGGGAGGAGGCTGACGAGGGGCAGGCCTCTGGCGGGCCAAGATCGCTGAGGGAAGGTGCGGGGGAGCTTGCTGGTGGCTCAAGAGACCTCTAGAAAAAGGTAAGAGGGCGGCGGGGGGTGGGAGGGCGCCTCAGCTGGTGAAGAGGAACCCCGAAAACAAGGCAAGAGAATGTTGGTGGGGGGAGTGCTCTGGCGGTTCCAGAGGCTCCCCGAGATCCGCTCAGACGGCAGCGGGTAACGCGGCAGCTCAGCGTCAATCAAAGAAGAACAGGAAGGCGGTTGACCTGCAATTCCAGAGCGAGGAGGAAGACTGGCAACCCGAACGAGGAGCAGCAGAACTTGGCATGGCCTCTGAAATCCTCCTTTAATCTGGGCTCAGGTAAGCTGGAAGCAGGGGACATAGGCTGGGGTTTGGGAGGTGGGCAGGTGAGAAATGATCCGCATTTTTGATCTGCTGAGTGACTGAAGCGCCTGGGAGTTCATTTGGAGTCGTTGCCTTACTTGATTTTACACTGACTTTTGCATTATATTTTAATGACGTAGAATTTTCCGTTTTGACATCGAAACCTAAACTTCTTTGGAAATTCATCCTCTGTCCCTTCAGTCTCAGCTCGTGGCACTTCCACTGTCTCGTGGCCCGCGTTTCAATGTACATTAGATCGCTTCCTGGGCCTTGGATTTTAAGTAATGGTCCGTCACAAGTTTGTTTTTCTTGTCCTTAACAGGCAGCTTTGAGAGCTCTCTAAGGAAAAGTGATATCTTTTTACCTTGTTACTGCTCTTTCCATGTTACGAGCAGCCACCCTCTTTATGATCAGTCTCATGCTTTTCTTCCTTTCTTGCCCAGGTTCAGAATACCAGGAATTCCAAGCTTCAAGTTTCCTGTGGAACATTGCGGGAGACCTTGATAACGTGGCAATGAGGGAGGTGATGAAGAGAAACAATACCTGTTCCTTTCCCATTTCAAGACGTTATTTTTTACCTTCCTGGTAGCTGTGAGATGATTTGCAATCTTGCGCTAGCATCTGCCTGAAAGAGAACACGGACCCTTTGGGTGCCTCCTCAAGAAATACTTGCTCTATGGTTCTGGCGATGTCCATGCTTCAAGGGTGGGGCATAGGGGAGTGTAAATCTTAGGGGGCCTCCCGGGATGTCTGCAGGTTTGGGTGACCCGTGGCTGGGACGGGGACGCCGAGGTTGTCAATCTTGCCCTGAATCTCTCGCTCCCTCTCTTGCAGCACCCGAGACCGAATGGAGGAGCAAGTGTACGGGAAGTTCCTGCGCCACGCCACAGATCACATTTATCGCTCTCGCCCTGAGAGACCCGGAGAACCAAACCGTTCCCATCGTGCCTTGAAGCAGCCTCTGCTCACGCGCTTCTCCCAGGGAGAAGGCAGAATGGCAGTAGCTCGCCACGTTATACCACAGGGTGCACACTCTGCAGCTTTCAAGCCCAGCTCTGCGTTAGCTCACCCCTGCAATTTTGCACCGCCCATGCAAATTTGAGTTGTCGCTGGTTGTTGCAGCGTTTGGCTTTGGTGAGGACAGCGTGTGTTTGTCAGCAGTTGGTGTAGGGTGGAATCTTGAGGAGAAAGTGATATTTCCGTGCCAGAACTGGTTGGTGTTTGCATGGTATTGTGGTAGTTGTTCCCGCAGGTGATCAGTGCTGGAGTGTTATTGCAGGATGAGGGGATTTTGAAGGCTTGTCTGTGAGATGCACTAGAGGCAGCAGTTGCAAACGAAAGGCTGAGGTGTGGAGAGTTTGTCGGTGGGTTTTGGACAGTTGTCAGTTGAAGAGTTGGTTGTTTGCAGGTGAGGTGTAGAGCAGAGGGTGAAGCTGACTTTGCCTGGGCGGCGCAACTGGATGGGTGTGCAGAGCTGAGGAGAGCGGGCTTCTGCGGGTGACCCTAAAGCTGGAGAACCAGCCAGCGGCAGCTCCAGACAGTCCCGCTGCCGAGCTTGGCTGTGTAGGGCCAGTGCACTGGGGCACAGGGAGTGTGACCCTCCGCAAGCACCAAACAGCAGGTGAGGACTGTGGGGATTTGTACTGAGCTATGATATCTCTAAGGCATGTGCGAGGGGCCGGGGCCAAGGCAAGGTGGGCTCGTTGTGGGGTGTGGGGAGGTGTCAGCCCCCGGACTCAGCCCCTGTCTGATTGTAGTGCCCTTGGGCTGGTGTAGCTCAGTCCTCTGTGTGTTTCTCTTCAGGTGGAGCAGCGTGCAAAGGAAAAGCAAGGAAGGAGAGGAAGGTGGTGAACCTATGAGGAAGAGTGTAGCGAATCTGGCGTGGACTCACGGTAAGGTGCCATGAGAGACATTTATTACAAACTCAGGTTTGCATTTATACTCGCTATGATGCTTGCTCAAGCATTTGCTCTTTAGCTAAGTTAGACATTACATGAGCGATGTAACTGCCATATACGCATTTTTTTCTATAGTAAGCTGTCCCTCTGTCCCTGATGTATCAGTCCTGTATCCTGTATCTTAGTAGCCATAATTTTTCCCCAAGTAGATGAATATTTGCAAGCAGCTTTATCTCCAGTCGTTACCTGTTCATATAATTCTCATTCATCTTTGTGCCATGTCTCCAACTGAAATGTACCAGTTGTAGGAAAGTCTAGCACATGATTAGCAATCCATTCTAATAAACTCACCAATCAGACCCCTGATACATCCTGATTTTGCGTTTGTAGCGCATGTTGAAGGACATCCAGGGTTTGTCTTTGCTTAAGGGATAACTTCCCTCCCATGGTTCCCAATCGCTCACCTTTCGTTGGTGGTGGGCGCGCACTGTCCTGGTTCCCGGTCCTGTTTCCTGGTTCGATTGGGCTTCGCTACCAGAGCGGCTACTGCCTTTATAGGCACGCTGAAAGTCCCTGTTCCAGGGCGCCATTTGTAGCGAATGCGGTACGGACTCTCTTTTAAGGTGCAATGAGAGATGTTTATTACAAATTCAGGCTTGCGTTTATACTCGCTATGATGCTTGCTCAAGCATTTGTTGATTAGCTAAGTTAGTCATTACATAAGTGATGTGTTTTGTGTTCCCACCAAAGTCACTGCCATCAACACCTTTTTTGTCTATCACAAGCTGTCCCTCTGTCCTTGATGCATCAATCCTGTATCAACTCCTCTGTCCTTGATGTATCACATAGCATACAGTCCTTTGTTCTTGTATTTTTCCACTAATGCTTGTTCTCATGCTGTTGACTCTTGCAGTTTCTCATGTGCCCGGTCTTCCGTGTACTGACACAGAAGAGCGATCACGAAAGAGGATTGGAGCGCACCTGTGAGTCAAGCAGAGTCAAGAAAGAAGATGACAGTGGTGGACCTGTGAGTCAGGAGGGGACAAAAGAGGAGAAAGGTGATGGAGCTACGAGTCAAGAGTGAGGAGGAAGATGGGCAGGCTGAGCCAGCGAGAAGGAGAATGTATCCTTAAGCACAGGGAACGATCTGTGATTAGTGCGTCCCCCTCCCACCCCTAGAAACCGTGCTCGGGGGTAAAGTGGTAAAATGGGAGCAGGGGCTGTTGGCTGTGTTTTGGGAGGTGGGGGTGGTGAGCAGGGGCTGGGCTCTTGGACTTGGGAGCAGTTAAGGGAGCAGGGTGGTCATCCCTTGGGAGGTGTCTGTCTGCCAGCAGGTAAAGGAGGGGGAAGAGGATCCTGCCGGGGTGAGGGCCTGGCCAGCTCTCCACTCCCAGGGCTCTTGATGCTGGTGTGGTGTGTTGCTGTAAGTGCCAGGGGTGACTGGCAAAGAAAGTCTTTGTGGGGTGCATGCTGGGAAACTGTGCTGCTACGGAGGGGCTGGGTTGGTGGGAAGGCCTGTGCGGGGGGCCGGGGCCAAGGCAAGGTGGCCTTGTGGTGGGGTGTGGGGATGCGTCAGCGACCGGACTCGCCCCCTCATGTGACTGTACGGGCCTGGGGTGGGTATATTTTTGTTTTCTGTGCATCTCTGTTCGGGTGGAGCAGCTCGCAAAGGCGAAAGCAAGAAAGAAGAGGAAGGTGGTGAACCTACGAGGAAGAGCGATCAAGAAAGAGGATTGGAGTGCATCTGCAAGTCAACAGGGATCAAGAAAGAAGATGACGGTGGTAGAGCTGCGAGTCAGGAGGGATCAAGAAAGAAGAGGAGGAAGGTGATGGAGCTGCGAGTCAGGAGTGAGGAGGAAGAAAATGTCCCCCTTGGGACAGGGACCTCCCTGTAATCAGGACTGCGCCCTCCCACCCCTGGAAAGTGCTCAGGGGCCCAGACATCCATGGGAAGGTTGTGTCCGACAACACGAGCCAGATCTTCAGCACTGGCTGCTGTTCAGCTGGGACCAGGGGCTGCTGGTGGGGTTTTGGGAGGCGGGGTGGGTGAGTAGAGGCTGGGCTTTTGTACTCATGAGTGGTTGAGAGAGAGGACTGGACACCTCTTGGGAGGTGTCTTGTCTGTCTGCCATCAGCTAAAGGAGGGGGAAGAGGATCCTGCCGGGGTGAGGGCCTGGCCAGCTCTCCACTCCCAGGGCTCTTGATGCTGATGTGGTGTGTTGCTGTAAGTGCCAGGGGTGACTGGCAAAGAAAGTCTTTGTGGGGTGCATGCTGGGAAACTGTGCTGCTACGGAGGGGCTGGGTTGGTGGGAAGGCCTGTGCGGGGGGCCGGGGCCAAGGCAAGGTGGGCTTGCTGTGGGATGTGGGGATGCGTCAGCGAGCGGACTCACCCCCTATGTGACTGTACGGGCTTGGGGTGGGTGTATTTCTGTCTTCAGGGCATTTCGGTTTGGGTGGAGCAGCTCACAAAGGCGAAAGCAAGAAAGGAAAGTAAGGTTGTGAACTTACGAGAAAGAGTGATCAAGAAAGAGGATTTGAGTTCATCCGGGAGTCGAGGGATCAAGAAAGAAGAGGAGGAAGGTGATGGACGTGCATATTGAAAATGAGAGGGAAGATGGGCAACCTGAAGCATGGAGCAAGGGAATGTCTCCTAGAACAAAGGGACCTTTCTGTAATCAGAGATCCCCCCTCCTACCCTACAAACTGAACAAAGAGGACTGCGAGAGGGAGCGCTCTGACAGGACAAGAGGTATCAGTAAATCTGGCAAGAGGACAGTGGGGGAAGCGCTCTGGCGGATCAACAAGTCTCAATATATGTGGCAAGAGGATGATGGGGGAGAGTTCACCAGTGGTTCAAAAGTCACCCAGAAAAAGGGGAAGAGGATGTCAAGGGGGGAGCGCTCTGGTCGATCACAAGACTCTCCTAAAAAACACACCAGGATGGTGGTGGGGGGGAATGTCCTATATGGGACAAGGGGTCCCGAGAAATCCAGCAAGAGGATGGTGGGGGGGAGCACTCCAGCAGACCAAGAATGTACTAAGGAAAGGCAAAAGGACGGCAGGAGGAGAGACCCAGTGGGTCAAGAGGTACCGAGAAATCCAGCAAGAGGACGACAGGGAGGAGCTCTTTAGCAGGCCAAAATCCCACTGAGGAAAGGCAAGAGGACAGCGGGGGAGAGCGCTCCAGTTCTTCAAGTGACTTCCCAGGCAGAAGGCAGGAGCATGGCGGGGCAGGACTGCGGCAGGTCAAGAATTCTCAGTCTGGCAATAGGATGGCGGGGAGGAGCGTTCCAGCGGGAGAAGAGCGCCCTGACTAGAGGCAAGACAAAGGTGAGGGAGAGCACTCGGACGTGTCAAGAAGACTCCCCCAAAAAGTGCAAGAGGAAGGCCGGTGGGGAGAGCAATCCAGCAGATCAGGAAGTCTCAATAAATGCGGTAAGAAGGTGGCAGGTGGGAGCTCCCCAGTGGTTCAAGAGGTCCCAAGATATCCAGCAAGAGAACTGTGAGGGAGAGCGCTCCAACAGGTCAAGCGGTGTCAAGAAATCCAGCAAGACAATGGTGGAAAACGCTCCGGTGAGTCACAAGATTCCCCCAAAAAAAGGCAAGAGAATGGTGCAGGGGAGCACTCTGGTGGATCAAGAAGCACTCAGGAAAAGGGGAAGAAGATGGTGGGGGGGAGCACTCTGGTTGGTCACAAGACTCCCCCAGAAAACACAAGAGGGTGGCAGGGGGAACACCCTAATGGGTCAAGAGGACCCAAGAAATCCAGCAAGAGGACGGCGAGGGGGAGCGCTCCAGCAGATCAGGAAGTCTCGATAAATGCGGTAAGAGGATGGCGGGTGGGAGCCCCCCCAGTGGTCCAAGAGATCCCAAGAAATCCAGCAAGAGGATGGCAAGGGGGAGCGCTCTGGCAGATCAGGACGTCTCAATAAATGCGGTAAAAGGATGGTGGGTGGGAGCCCCCCAGTGATTCACAAGGTTCCAGGAAATCCAGCAAGAGGACGGCGTGGGGGAGCGCTGTGGCAGATGAAGAACCCTCAGTACATCTGGCAAGAGGACGGTGAGGGGGTGCTCTGATGGGTCAAGGTTGCTCTGAAAAAAGCCCAAGAGGGTGGTAAGGAGAAGCTCACCGGTGATTCACGAATCACCCAGAAAAAAGGGAAGAGGACAGTGCGGGGGAGCTCTTCAGTTGTTGAAGAGAATCCCCAGAAAAAGGCAGGAGGATGATGAGGGGGAACACTCTGGCGGGTCAAGAAGTCTCAATAAGTCCGGCAAGAAGACGGTGGGGAGGAGAGCTCGTGTGGGTCAAGAGGTCCCAAGAAACCCAGCAAGAGGACAGCAGGGGCGAGTGCTCCGGCAGATCAGGAAATCTCGATAAATGCAGTTAGAGGATGGTGGGTGTGAGCCCCTCAGTTGTTTAAGGCATCCCAAGAAATCCAGCAAAAGGACGGCGAGGGGGAACGCTCTGGCAGATCAGGACGTCTCAATAAATGCGGTAAGAGGATGGCGGGTGGGAGCCCCCCAGTGGTTCAAAATGTCCCAAGATATCCAGGAAGAGAACTGTGAGGGGGAGCGCTCCGGCAGGTCAAGCGATGTCAACAAATCCAGCAAGACAATGGTGGAGAACGCTCCGGTGAGTCACAAGACTCCACCAAAAAAGGCAAGAGAA
Source organism: Patagioenas fasciata (assembly GCF_037038585.1). Lineage (NCBI taxonomy): Eukaryota > Metazoa > Chordata > Aves > Columbiformes > Columbidae > Patagioenas > Patagioenas fasciata. The sequence continues at coordinate 5,395,593 of NC_092525.1, read as the reverse complement.
TGGTTAGAGGATGGTAACAGGCAGCTTTGAGAGCACTCTGGTGGATCAAGAAGCACCCAGGAAAAGGGGAAGAGGATGGTGGGGGGAAACGGCCTGGTTGATCACAAGACTCCCCCAAAAACCACAAGAGGGTGGCAGGGGGAACGCCCTAAGGGGTCAAGAGGTTCCAAGAAATCCAGCAGGAGGACGGCGAGGGGGAGCGCTCCAGCAGGCTGAGATTGTACTAAAGAAAGGCAAAAGGACAGCAGGAGGAGAGACCCAGTGGGTCAAGAGGTCCCAAGAAATCCAGTGAGAGGACAACAGGGAGGAGTGCTCTGGCAGGCCAAAATCTCAGTGAAGAAAGGCAAGAGGACAGCAGGGGGGAGTGCTCCAGTTCTTCAAGTGACTTCCCAGGTAGAAGGCAGAAGGACGGTGGGGTAGCGCTGGGACAGGTCGAGAATTCTCAATCTGGCAATAGGACAGCAGGGAGGAGCATCCAGCGGGACAGGAGCGCCCTGAAAATAGGCAAGACAAGGGTGAGTGAGAGCACTCCGAGATGTCAAGAAGTGTCAAAAAATCTGGTAAAGGATGGCAGGGGGGAGTGCTGTGGATATTCAAGAGACTCCCCAGTAAAAGGCAAGAGGACGGCGCGGGGAAGTACTCCGAGATGTCAAGTAGTGTCAAAAAATCTGGTAAAGGATGGCAGGGGGGAGTGCTGTGGATATTCAATAGACTCCCCAGTAAAAGGCAAGAGGACGGCGCGGGGAAGTGCTCCAGCACGTCAAGATCGCACTGAAGAAAGGCAAGGTCACAGTGGGGGGGAGCATTCCCGTTGTTCCAATGGTTCAAAAGGTCCCAAGAAATCCAACAAGAGAACTGCGAGGGGGAGCGCTCTGGCAAGTCAAGCGGTGTCAATAACCCCAGCAAGGCAACGGCGGAGAGCGCTCTGGTGAGTCACGAGACTCCCCTACAAAGGACGAGAGGATGGTGGAGGGGAGCCCACCGGTGGTTCAAGCAGCACCCAGGAAAAGGGGAGGAGGCTGACGAGGGGCAGGCCTCTGGCGGGCCAAGATCGCTGAGGGAAGGTGCGGGGGAGCTTGCTGGTGGCTCAAGAGACCTCTAGAAAAAGGTAAGAGGGCGGCGGGGGGTGGGAGGGCGCCTCAGCTGGTGAAGAGGAACCCCGAAAACAAGGCAAGAGAATGTTGGTGGGGGGAGTGCTCTGGCGGTTCCAGAGGCTCCCCGAGATCCGCTCAGACGGCAGCGGGTAACGCGGCAGCTCAGCGTCAATCAAAGAAGAACAGGAAGGCGGTTGACCTGCAATTCCAGAGCGAGGAGGAAGACTGGCAACCCGAACGAGGAGCAGCAGAACTTGGCATGGCCTCTGAAATCCTCCTTTAATCTGGGCTCAGGTAAGCTGGAAGCAGGGGACATAGGCTGGGGTTTGGGAGGTGGGCAGGTGAGAAATGATCCGCATTTTTGATCTGCTGAGTGACTGAAGCGCCTGGGAGTTCATTTGGAGTCGTTGCCTTACTTGATTTTACACTGACTTTTGCATTATATTTTAATGACGTAGAATTTTCCGTTTTGACATCGAAACCTAAACTTCTTTGGAAATTCATCCTCTGTCCCTTCAGTCTCAGCTCGTGGCACTTCCACTGTCTCGTGGCCCGCGTTTCAATGTACATTAGATCGCTTCCTGGGCCTTGGATTTTAAGTAATGGTCCGTCACAAGTTTGTTTTTCTTGTCCTTAACAGGCAGCTTTGAGAGCTCTCTAAGGAAAAGTGATATCTTTTTACCTTGTTACTGCTCTTTCCATGTTACGAGCAGCCACCCTCTTTATGATCAGTCTCATGCTTTTCTTCCTTTCTTGCCCAGGTTCAGAATACCAGGAATTCCAAGCTTCAAGTTTCCTGTGGAACATTGCGGGAGACCTTGATAACGTGGCAATGAGGGAGGTGATGAAGAGAAACAATACCTGTTCCTTTCCCATTTCAAGACGTTATTTTTTACCTTCCTGGTAGCTGTGAGATGATTTGCAATCTTGCGCTAGCATCTGCCTGAAAGAGAACACGGACCCTTTGGGTGCCTCCTCAAGAAATACTTGCTCTATGGTTCTGGCGATGTCCAGGCTTCAAGGGTGGGGCATAGGGGAGTGTAAATCTTAGGGGGCCTCCCGGGATGTCTGCAGGTTTGGGTGACCCGTGGCTGGGACGGGGACGCCGAGGTTGTCAATCTTGCCCTGAATCTCTCGCTCCCTCTCTTGCAGCACCCGAGACCGAATGGAGGAGCAAGTGTACGGGAAGTTCCTGCGCCACGCCACAGATCACATTTATCGCTCTCGCCCTGAGAGACCCGGAGAACCAAACCGTTCCCATCGTGCCTTGAAGCAGCCTCTGCTCACGCGCTTCTCCCAGGGAGAAGGCAGAATGGCAGTAGCTCGCCACGTTATACCACAGGGTGCACACTCTGCAGCTTTCAAGCCCAGCTCTGCGTTAGCTCACCCCTGCAATTTTGCACCGCCCACGCAAATTTGAGTTGTCGCTGGTTGTTGCAGCGTTTGGCTTTGGTGAGGACAGCGTGTGTTTGTCAGCAGTTGGTGTAGGGTGGAATCTTGAGGAGAAAGTGATATTTCCGTGCCAGAACTGGTTGGTGTTTGCATGGTATTGTGGTAGTTGTTCCCGCAGGTGATCAGTGCTGGAGTGTTATTGCAGGATGAGGGGATTTTGAAGGCTTGTCTGTGAGATGCACTAGAGGCAGCAGTTGCAAACGAAAGGCTGAGGTGTGGAGAGTTTGTCGGTGGGTTTTGGACAGTTGTCAGTTGAAGAGTTGGTTGTTTGCAGGTGAGGTGTAGAGCAGAGGGTGAAGCTGACTTTGCCTGGGCGGCGCAACTGGATGGGTGTGCAGAGCTGAGGAGAGCGGGCTTCTGCGGGTGACCCTAAAGCTGGAGAACCAGCCAGCGGCAGCTCCAGACAGTCCCGCTGCCGAGCTTGGCTGTGTAGGGCCAGTGCCCTGGGGCACAGGGAGTGTGACCCTCCGCAAGCACCAAACAGCAGGTGAGGACTGTGGGGATTTGTACTGAGCTATGATATCTCTAAGGCATGTGCGAGGGGCCGGGGCCAAGGCAAGGTGGGCTCGTTGTGGGGTGTGGGGAGGTGTCAGCCCCCGGACTCAGCCCCTGTCTGATTGTAGTGCCCTTGGGCTGGTGTAGCTCAGTCCTCTGTGTGTTTCTCTTCAGGTGGAGCAGCGTGCAAAGGAAAAGCAAGGAAGGAGAGGAAGGTGGTGAACCTATGAGGAAGAGTGTAGCGAATCTGGCGTGGACTCACGGTAAGGTGCCATGAGAGACATTTATTACAAACTCAGGTTTGCATTTATACTCGCTATGATGCTTGCTCAAGCATTTGCTCTTTAGCTAAGTTAGACATTACATGAGCGATGTAACTGCCATATACGCATTTTTTTCTATAGTAAGCTGTCCCTCTGTCCCTGATGTATCAGTCCTGTATCCTGTATCTTAGTAGCCATTTTTCCCCAAGTAGATGAATATTTGCAAGCAGCTTTATCTCCAGTCGTTACCTGTTCATATAATTCTCATTCATCTTTGTGCCATGTCTCCAACTGAAATGTACCAGTTGTAGGAAAGTCTAGCACATGATTAGCAATCCATTCTAATAAACTCACCAATCAGACCCCTGATACATCCTGATTTTGCGTTTGTAGCGCATGTTGAAGGACATCCAGGGTTTGTCTTTGCTTAAGGGATAACTTCCCTCCCATGGTTCCCAATCGCTCACCTTTCGTTGGTGGTGGGCGCGCACTGTCCTGGTTCCCGGTCCTGTTTCCTGGTTCGATTGGGCTTCGCTACCAGAGCGGCTACTGCCTTTATAGGCACGCTGAAAGTCCCTGTTCCAGGGCGCCATTTGTAGCGAATGCGGTACGGACTCTCTTTTAAGGTGCAATGAGAGATGTTTATTACAAATTCAGGCTTGCGTTTATACTCGCTATGATGCTTGCTCAAGCATTTGTTGATTAGCTAAGTTAGTCATTACATAAGTGATGTGTTTTGTGTTCCCACCAAAGTCACTGCCATCAACACCTTTTTTGTCTATCACAAGCTGTCCCTCTGTCCTTGATGCATCAATCCTGTATCAACTCCTCTGTCCTTGATGTATCACATAGCATACAGTCCTTTGTTCTTGTATTTTTCCACTAATGCTTGTTCTCATGCTGTTGACTCTTGCAGTTTCTCATGTGCCCGGTCTTCCGTGTACTGACACAGAAGAGCGATCACGAAAGAGGATTGGAGCGCACCTGTGAGTCAAGCAGAGTCAAGAAAGAAGATGACAGTGGTGGACCTGTGAGTCAGGAGGGGACAAAAGAGGAGAAAGGTGATGGAGCTACGAGTCAAGAGTGAGGAGGAAGATGGGCAGGCTGAGCCAGCGAGAAGGAGAATGTATCCTTAAGCACAGGGAACGATCTGTGATTAGTGCGTCCCCCTCCCACCCCTAGAAACCGTGCTCGGGGGTAAAGTGGTAAAATGGGAGCAGGGGCTGTTGGCTGTGTTTTGGGAGGTGGGGGTGGTGAGCAGGGGCTGGGCTCTTGGACTTGGGAGCAGTTAAGGGAGCAGGGTGGTCATCCCTTGGGAGGTGTCTGTCTGCCAGCAGGTAAAGGAGGGGGAAGAGGATCCTGCCGGGGTGAGGGCCTGGCCAGCTCTCCACTCCCAGGGCTCTTGATGCTGGTGTGGTGTGTTGCTGTAAGTGCCAGGGGTGACTGGCAAAGAAAGTCTTTGTGGGGTGCATGCTGGGAAACTGTGCTGCTACGGAGGGGCTGGGTTGGTGGGAAGGCCTGTGCGGGGGGCCGGGGCCAAGGCAAGGTGGCCTTGTGGTGGGGTGTGGGGATGCGTCAGCGACCGGACTCGCCCCCTCGTGTGACTGTACGGGCCTGGGGTGGGTATATTTTTGTTTTCTGTGCATCTCTGTTCGGGTGGAGCAGCTCGCAAAGGCGAAAGCAAGAAAGAAGAGGAAGGTGGTGAACCTACGAGGAAGAGCGATCAAGAAAGAGGATTGGAGTGCATCTGCAAGTCAACAGGGATCAGGAAAGAAGATGACGGTGGTAGAGCTGCGAGTCAGGAGGGATCAAGAAAGAAGAGGAGGAAGGTGATGGAGCTGCGAGTCAGGAGTGAGGAGGAAGAAAATGTCCCCCTTGGGACAGGGACCTCCCTGTAATCAGGACTGCGCCCTCCCACCCCTGGAAAGTGCTCAGGGGCCCAGACATCCATGGGAAGGTTGTGTCCGACAACACGAGCCAGATCTTCAGCACTGGCTGCTGTTCAGCTGGGACCAGGGGCTGCTGGTGGGGTTTTGGGAGGCGGGGTGGGTGAGTAGAGGCTGGGCTTTTGTACTCATGAGTGGTTGAGAGAGAGGACTGGACACCTCTTGGGAGGTGTCTTGTCTGTCTGCCATCAGCTAAAGGAGGGGGAAGAGGATCCTGCCGGGGTGAGGGCCTGGCCAGCTCTCCACTCCCAGGGCTCTTGATGCTGATGTGGTGTGTTGCTGTAAGTGCCAGGGGTGACTGGCAAAGAAAGTCTTTGTGGGGTGCATGCTGGGAAACTGTGCTGCTACGGAGGGGCTGGGTTGGTGGGAAGGCCTGTGCGGGGGGCCGGGGCCAAGGCAAGGTGGGCTTGCTGTGGGATGTGGGGATGCGTCAGCGAGCGGACTCACCCCCTATGTGACTGTACGGGCTTGGGGTGGGTGTATTTCTGTCTTCAGGGCATTTCGGTTTGGGTGGAGCAGCTCACAAAGGCGAAAGCAAGAAAGGAAAGTAAGGTTGTGAACTTACGAGAAAGAGTGATCAAGAAAGAGGATTTGAGTTCATCCGGGAGTCGAGGGATCAAGAAAGAAGAGGAGGAAGGTGATGGACGTGCATATTGAAAATGAGAGGGAAGATGGGCAACCTGAAGCATGGAGCAAGGGAATGTCTCCTAGAACAAAGGGACCTTTCTGTAATCAGAGATCCCCCCTCCTACCCTACAAACTGAACAAAGAGGACTGCGAGAGGGAGCGCTCTGACAGGACAAGAGGTATCAGTAAATCTGGCAAGAGGACAGTGGGGGAAGCGCTCTGGCGGATCAACAAGTCTCAATATATGTGGCAAGAGGATGATGGGGGAGAGTTCACCAGTGGTTCAAAAGTCACCCAGAAAAAGGGGAAGAGGATGTCAAGGGGGGAGCGCTCTGGTCGATCACAAGACTCTCCTAAAAAACACACCAGGATGGTGGTGGGGGGGAATGTCCTATATGGGACAAGGGGTCCCGAGAAATCCAGCAAGAGGATGGTGGGGGGGAGCACTCCAGCAGACCAAGAATGTACTAAGGAAAGGCAAAAGGACGGCAGGAGGAGAGACCCAGTGGGTCAAGAGGTACCGAGAAATCCAGCAAGAGGACGACAGGGAGGAGCTCTTTAGCAGGCCAAAATCCCACTGAGGAAAGGCAAGAGGACAGCGGGGGAGAGCGCTCCAGTTCTTCAAGTGACTTCCCAGGCAGAAGGCAGGAGCATGGCGGGGCAGGACTGCGGCAGGTCAAGAATTCTCAGTCTGGCAATAGGATGGCGGGGAGGAGCGTTCCAGCGGGAGAAGAGCGCCCTGACTAGAGGCAAGACAAGGGTGAGGGAGAGCACTCGGACGTGTCAAGAAGACTCCCCCAAAAAGTGCAAGAGGAAGGCCGGTGGGGAGAGCAATCCAGCAGATCAGGAAGTCTCAATAAATGCGGTAAGAAGGTGGCAGGTGGGAGCTCCCCAGTGGTTCAAGAGGTCCCAAGATATCCAGCAAGAGAACTGTGAGGGAGAGCGCTCCAACAGGTCAAGCGGTGTCAAGAAATCCAGCAAGACAATGGTGGAAAACGCTCCGGTGAGTCACAAGATTCCCCCAAAAAAAGGCAAGAGAATGGTGCAGGGGAGCACTCTGGTGGATCAAGAAGCACTCAGGAAAAGGGGAAGAAGATGGTGGGGGGGAGCACTCTGGTTGGTCACAAGACTCCCCCAGAAAACACAAGAGGGTGGCAGGGGGAACACCCTAATGGGTCAAGAGGACCCAAGAAATCCAGCAAGAGGACGGCGAGGGGGAGCGCTCCAGCAGATCAGGAAGTCTCGATAAATGCGGTAAGAGGATGGCGGGTGGGAGCCCCCCCAGTGGTCCAAGAGATCCCAAGAAATCCAGCAAGAGGATGGCAAGGGGGAGCGCTCTGGCAGATCAGGACGTCTCAATAAATGCGGTAAAAGGATGGTGGGTGGGAGCCCCCCAGTGATTCACAAGGTTCCAGGAAATCCAGCAAGAGGACGGCGTGGGGGAGCGCTGTGGCAGATGAAGAACCCTCAGTACATCTGGCAAGAGGACGGTGAGGGGGTGCTCTGATGGGTCAAGGTTGCTCTGAAAAAAGCCCAAGAGGGTGGTAAGGAGAAGCTCACCGGTGATTCACGAATCACCCAGAAAAAAGGGAAGAGGACAGTGCGGGGGAGCTCTTCAGTTGTTGAAGAGAATCCCCAGAAAAAGGCAGGAGGATGATGAGGGGGAACACTCTGGCGGGTCAAGAAGTCTCAATAAGTCCGGCAAGAAGACGGTGGGGAGGAGAGCTCGTGTGGGTCAAGAGGTCCCAAGAAACCCAGCAAGAGGACAGCAGGGGCGAGCGCTCCGGCAGATCAGGAAATCTCGATAAATGCAGTTAGAGGATGGTGGGTGTGAGCCCCTCAGTTGTTTAAGGCATCCCAAGAAATCCAGCAAAAGGACGGCGAGGGGGAACGCTCTGGCAGATCAGGACGTCTCAATAAATGCGGTAAGAGGATGGCGGGTGGGAGCCCCCCAGTGGTTCAAAATGTCCCAAGATATCCAGGAAGAGAACTGTGAGGGGGAGCGCTCCGGCAGGTCAAGCGATGTCAACAAATCCAGCAAGACAATGGTGGAGAACGCTCCGGTGAGTCACAAGACTCCACCAAAAAAGGCAAGAGAATGGTTAGAGGATGGTAACAGGCAGCTTTGAGAGCACTCTGGTGGATCAAGAAGCACCCAGGAAAAGGGGAAGAGGATGGTGGGGGGAAACGGCCTGGTTGATCACAAGACTCCCCCAAAAACCACAAGAGGGTGGCAGGGGGAACGCCCTAAGGGGTCAAGAGGTTCCAAGAAATCCAGCAGGAGGACGGCGAGGGGGAGCGCTCCAGCAGGCTGAGATTGTACTAAAGAAAGGCAAAAGGACAGCAGGAGGAGAGACCCAGTGGGTCAAGAGGTCCCAAGAAATCCAGTGAGAGGACAACAGGGAGGAGTGCTCTGGCAGGCCAAAATCTCAGTGAAGAAAGGCAAGAGGACAGCAGGGGGGAGTGCTCCAGTTCTTCAAGTGACTTCCCAGGTAGAAGGCAGAAGGACGGTGGGGTAGCGCTGGGACAGGTCGAGAATTCTCAATCTGGCAATAGGACAGCAGGGAGGAGCATCCAGCGGGACAGGAGCGCCCTGAAAATAGGCAAGACAAGGGTGAGTGAGAGCACTCCGAGATGTCAAGAAGTGTCAAAAAATCTGGTAAAGGATGGCAGGGGGGAGTGCTGTGGATATTCAAGAGACTCCCCAGTAAAAGGCAAGAGGACGGCGCGGGGAAGTGCTCCAGCACGTCAAGATCGCACTGAAGAAAGGCAAGGTCCCAGTGGGGGGGAGCATTCCCGTTGTTCCACTGGTTCAAAAGGTCCCAAGAAATCCAACAAGAGAACTGCGAGGGGGAGCGCTCTGGCAAGTCAAGCGGTGTCAATAACCCCAGCAAGGCAACGGCGGAGAGCGCTCTGGTGAGTCACGAGACTCCCCTGCAAAGGACGAGAGGATGGTGGAGGGGAGCCCACCAGTGGTTCAAGCAGCACCCAGGAAAAGGGGAGGAGGCTGACGAGGGGCAGGCCTCTGGCGGGCCAAGATCGCTGAGGGAAGGTGTGGGGGAGCTTGCTGGTGGCTCAAGAGACCTCTAGAAAAAGGTAAGAGGGCGGCGGGGGGTGGGAGGGCGCCTCAGCTGGTGAAGAGGAACCCCGAAAACAAGGCAAGAGAATGTTGGTGGGGGGAGCGCTCTGGCGGTTCCAGAGGCTACCCGAGATCCGCTCAGACGGCAGCGGGTAACGCGGCAGCTCAGCGTCAATCAAAGAAGAACAGGAAGGCGGTTGACCTGCAATTCCAGAGCGAGGAGGAAGACTGGCAACCCGAACGAGGAGCAGCAGAACTTGGCATGGCCTCTGAAATCCTCCTTTAATCTGGGCTCAGGTAAGCTGGAAGCAGGGGACATAGGCTGGGGTTTGGGAGGTGGGCAGGTGAGAAATGATCCGCATTTTTGATCTGCTGAGTGACTGAAGCGCCTGGGAGTTCATTTGGAGTCGTTGCCTTACTTGATTTTACACTGACTTTTGCATTATATTTTAATGACGTAGAATTTTCCGTTTTGACATCGAAACCTAAACTTCTTTGGAAATTCATCCTCTGTCCCTTCAGTCTCAGCTCGTGGCACTTCCACTGTCTCGTGGCCCGCGTTTCAATGTACATTAGATCGCTTCCTGGGCCTTGGATTTTAAGTAATGGTCCGTCACAAGTTTGTTTTTCTTGTCCTTAACAGGCAGCTTTGAGAGCTCTCTAAGGAAAAGTGATATCTTTTTACCTTGTTACTGCTCTTTCCATGTTACGAGCAGCCACCCTCTTTATGATCAGTCTCATGCTTTTCTTCCTTTCTTGCCCAGGTTCAGAATACCAGGAATTCCAAGCTTCAAGTTTCCTGTGGAACATTGCGGGAGACCTTGATAACGTGGCAATGAGGGAGGTGATGAAGAGAAACAATACCTGTTCCTTTCCCATTTCAAGACGTTATTTTTTACCTTCCTGGTAGCTGTGAGATGATTTGCAATCTTGTGCTAGCATCTGCCTGAAAGAGAACACGGACCCTTTGGGTGCCTCCTCAAGAAATACTTGCTCTATGGTTCTGGCGATGTCCATGCTTCAAGGGTGGGGCATAGGGGAGTGTAAATCTTAGGGGGCCTCCCGGGATGTCTGCAGGTTTGGGTGACCCGTGGCTGGGACGGGGACGCCGAGGTTGTCAATCTTGCCCTGAATCTCTCGCTCCCTCTCTTGCAGCACCCGAGACCGAATGGAGGAGCAAGTGTACGGGAAGTTCCTGCGCCACGCCACAGATCACATTTATCGCTCTCGCCCTGAGAGACCCGGAGAACCAAACCGTTCCCATCGTGCCTTGAAGCAGCCTCTGCTCACGCGCTTCTCCCAGGGAGAAGGCAGAATGGCAGTAGCTCGCCACGTTATACCACAGGGTGCACACTCTGCAGCTTTCAAGCCCAGCTCTGCGTTAGCTCACCCCTGCAATTTTGCACCGCCCACGCAAATTTGAGTTGTCGCTGGTTGTTGCAGCGTTTGGCTTTGGTGAGGACAGCGTGTGTTTGTCAGCAGTTGGTGTAGGGTGGAATCTTGAGGAGAAAGTGATATTTCCGTGCCAGAACTGGTTGGTGTTTGCATGGTATTGTGGTAGTTGTTCCCGCAGGTGATCAGTGCTGGAGTGTTATTGCAGGATGAGGGGATTTTGAAGGCTTGTCTGTGAGATGCACTAGAGGCAGCAGTTGCAAACGAAAGGCTGAGGTGTGGAGAGTTTGTCGGTGGGTTTTGGACAGTTGTCAGTTGAAGAGTTGGTTGTTTGCAGGTGAGGTGTAGAGCAGAGGGTGAAGCTGACTTTGCCTGGGCGGCGCAACTGGATGGGTGTGCAGAGCTGAGGAGAGCGGGCTTCTGCGGGTGACCCTAAAGCTGGAGAACCAGCCAGCGGCAGCTCCAGACAGTCCCGCTGCCGAGCTTGGCTGTGTAGGGCCAGTGCCCTGGGGCACAGGGAGTGTGACCCTCCGCAAGCACCAAACAGCAGGTGAGGACTGTGGGGATTTGTACTGAGCTATGATATCTCTAAGGCATGTGCGAGGGGCCGGGGCCAAGGCAAGGTGGGCTCGTTGTGGGGTGTGGGGAGGTGTCAGCCCCCGGACTCAGCCCCTGTCTGATTGTAGTGCCCTTGGGCTGGTGTAGCTCAGTCCTCTGTGTGTTTCTCTTCAGGTGGAGCAGCGTGCAAAGGAAAAGCAAGGAAGGAGAGGAAGGTGGTGAACCTATGAGGAAGAGTGTAGCGAATCTGGCGTGGACTCACGGTAAGGTGCCATGAGAGACATTTATTACAAACTCAGGTTTGCATTTATACTCGCTATGATGCTTGCTCAAGCATTTGCTCTTTAGCTAAGTTAGACATTACATGAGCGATGTAACTGCCATATACGCATTTTTTTCTATAGTAAGCTGTCCCTCTGTCCCTGATGTATCAGTCCTGTATCCTGTATCTTAGTAGTCATAATTTTTCCCCAAGTAGATGAATATTTGCAAGCAGCTTTATCTCCAGTCGTTACCTGTTCATATAATTCTCATTCATCTTTGTGCCATGTCTCCAACTGAAATGTACCAGTTGTAGGAAAGTCTAGCACCTGATTAGCAATCCATTCTAATAAACTCACCAATCAGACCCCTGATACATCCTGATTTTGCGTTTGTAGCGCATGTTGAAGGACATCCAGGGTTTGTCTTTGCTTAAGGGATAACTTCCCTCCCATGGTTCCCAATCGCTCACCTTTCGTTGGTGGTGGGCACGCACTGTCCTGGTTCCCGGTCCTGTTTCCTGGTTCGATTGGGCTTCGCTACCAGAGCGGCTACTGCCTTTATAGGCACGCTGAAAGTCCCTGTTCCAGGGCGCCATTTGTAGCGAATGCGGTACGGACTCTCTTTTAAGGTGCAATGAGAGATGTTTATTACAAATTCAGGCTTGCATTTATACTCGCTATGATGCTTGCTCAAGCATTTGTTGATTAGCTAAGTTAGTCATTACATAAGTGATGTGTTTTGTGTTCCCACCAAAGTCACTGCCATAAACACCTTTTTTGTCTATCACAAGCTGTCCCTCTGTCCTTGATGCATCAATCCTGTATCAACTCCTCTGTCCTTGATGTATCACATAGCATACAGTCCTTTGTTCTTGTATTTTTCCACTAATGCTTGTTCTCATGCTGTTGACTCTTGCAGTTTCTCATGTGCCCGGTCTTCCGTGTACTGACACAGAAGAGCGATCACGAAAGAGGATTGGAGCGCACCTGTGAGTCAAGCAGAGTCAAGAAAGAAGATGACAGTGGTGGACCTGTGAGTCAGGAGGGGACAAAAGAGGAGAAAGGTGATGGAGCTACGAGTCAAGAGTGAGGAGGAAGATGGGCAGGCTGAGCCAGCGAGAAGGAGAATGTATCCTTAAGCACAGGGAACGATCTGTGATTAGTGCGTCCCCCTCCCACCCCTAGAAACCGTGCTCGGGGGTAAAGTGGTAAAATGGGAGCAGGGGCTGTTGGCTGTGTTTTGGGAGGTGGGGGTGGTGAGCAGGGGCTGGGCTCTTGGACTTGGGAGCAGTTAAGGGAGCAGGGTGGTCATCCCTTGGGAGGTGTCTGTCTGCCAGCAGGTAAAGGAGGGGGAAGAGGATCCTGCCAGGGTGAGGGCCTGGCCAGCTCTCCACTCCCAGGGCTCTTGATGCTGGTGTGGTGTGTTGCTGTAAGTGCCAGGGGTGACTGGCAAAGAAAGTCTTTGTGGGGTGCATGCTGGGAAACTGTGCTGCTACGGAGGGGCTGGGTTGGTGGGAAGGCCTGTGCGGGGGGCCGGGGCCAAGGCAAGGTGGCCTTGTGGTGGGGTGTGGGGATGCGTCAGCGACCGGACTCGCCCCCTCGTGTGACTGTACGGGCCTGGGGTGGGTATATTTTTGTTTTCTGTGCATCTCTGTTCGGGTGGAGCAGCTTGCAAAGGCGAAAGCAAGAAAGAAGAGGAAGGTGGTGAACCTACGAGGAAGAGCGATCAAGAAAGAGGATTGGAGTGCATCTGCAAGTCAACAGGGATCAAGAAAGAAGATGACGGTGGTAGAGCTGCGAGTCAGGAGGGATCAAGAAAGAAGAGGAGGAAGGTGATGGAGCTGCGAGTCAGGAGTGAGGAGGAAGAAAATGTCCCCCTTGGGACAGGGACCTCCCTGTAATCAGGACTGCGCCCTCCCACCCCTGGAAACTGCTCAGGGGCCCAGACATCCATGGGAAGGTTGTGTCCGACAACACGAGCCAGATCTTCAGCACTGGCTGCTGTTCAGCTGGGACCAGGGGCTGCTGGTGGGGTTTTGGGAGGCGGGGTGGGTGAGTAGAGGCTGGGCTTTTGTACTCGTGAGTGGTTGAGAGAGAGGGCTGGACACCTCTTGGGAGGTGTCTTGTCTGTCTGCCATCAGCTAAAGGAGGGGGAAGAGGATCCTGCCGGGGTGAGGGCCTGGCCAGCTCTCCACTCCCAGGGCTCTTGATGCTGATGTGGTGTGTTGCTGTAAGTGCCAGGGGTGACTGGCAAAGAAAGTCTTTGTGGGGTGCATGCTGGGAAACTGTGCTGCTACGGAGGGGCTGGGTTGGTGGGAAGGCCTGTGCGGGGGGCCGGGGCCAAGGCAAGGTGGGCTTGCTGTGGGATGTGGGGATGCGTCAGCGAGCGGACTCACCCCCTATGTGACTGTACGGGCTTGGGGTGGGTGTATTTCTGTCTTCAGGGCATTTCGGTTTGGGTGGAGCAGCTCACAAAGGCGAAAGCAAGAAAGGAAAGTAAGGTTGTGAACTTACGAGAAAGAGTGATCAAGAAAGAGGATTTGAGTTCATGCGGGAGTCGAGGGATCAAGAAAGAAGAGGAGGAAGGTGATGGACGTGCATATTGAAAATGAGAGGGAAGATGGGCAACCTGAAGCATGGAGCAAGGGAATGTCTCCTAGAACAAAGGGACCTTTCTGTAATCAGAGATCCCCCCTCCTACCCTACAAACTGAACAAAGAGGACTGCGAGAGGGAGCGCTCTGACAGGACAAGAGGTATCAGTAAATCTGGCAAGAGGACAGTGGGGGAAGCGCTCTGGCGGATCAACAAGTCTCAATATATGTGGCAAGAGGATGATGGGGGAGAGTTCACCAGTGGTTCAAAAGTCACCCAGAAAAAGGGGAAGAGGATGTCAAGGGGGGAGCGCTCTGGTCGATCACAAGACTCTCCTAAAAAACACACCAGGATGGTGGTGGGGGGGAATGTCCTATATGGGACAAGGGGTCCCGAGAAATCCAGCAAGAGGATGGTGGGGGGGAGCACTCCAGCAGACCAAGAATGTACTAAGGAAAGGCAAAAGGACGGCAGGAGGAGAGACCCAGTGGGTCAAGAGGTACCGAGAAATCCAGCAAGAGGACGACAGGGAGGAGCTCTTTAGCAGGCCAAAATCCCACTGAGGAAAGGCAAGAGGACAGCGGGGGAGAGCGCTCCAGTTCTTCAAGTGACTTCCCAGGCAGAAGGCAGGAGCATGGCGGGGCAGGACTGCGGCAGGTCAAGAATTCTCAGTCTGGCAATAGGATGGCGGGGAGGAGCGTTCCAGCGGGAGAAGAGCGCCCTGACTAGAGGCAAGACGAGGGTGAGGGAGAGCACTCGGACGTGTCAAGAAGACTCCCCCAAAAAGTGCAAGAGGAAGGCCGGTGGGGAGAGCAATCCAGCAGATCAGGAAGTCTCAATAAATGCGGTAAGAAGGTGGCAGGTGGGAGCTCCCCAGTGGTTCAAGAGGTCCCAAGATATCCAGCAAGAGAACTGTGAGGGAGAGCGCTCCAACAGGTCAAGCGGTGTCAAGAAATCCAGCAAGACAATGGTGGAAAACGCTCCGGTGAGTCACAAGATTCCCCCAAAAAAAGGCAAGAGAATGGTGCAGGGGAGCACTCTGGTGGATCAAGAAGCACCCAGGAAAAGGGGAAGAAGATGGTGGGGGGGAGCACTCTGGTTGGTCACAAGACTCCCCCAGAAAACACAAGAGGGTGGCAGGGGGAACGCCCTAATGGGTCAAGAGGACCCAAGAAATCCAGCAAGAGGACGGCGAGGGGGAGCGCTCCAGCAGATCAGGAAGTCTCGATAAATGCGGTAAGAGCATGGTGGGTGGGAGGCCCCCAGTGGTTCAAGAGGTCCCAAGAAATCCAGCAAGAGGGCGGCGAGGGGGAGCGCTCTGGCAGATCAGGACGTCTCAATAAATGCGGTAAAAGGATGGTGGGTGGGAGCCCCCCAGTGATTCACAAGGTTCCAGGAAATCCAGCAAGAGGACGGCGTGGGGGAGCGCTGTGGCAGATGAAGAACCCTCAGTACATCTGGCAAGAGGACGGTGAGGGGGTGCTCTGATGGGTCAAGGTTGCTCTGAAAAAAGCCCAAGAGGGTGGTAAGGAGAAGCTCACCGGTGATTCACGAATCACCCAGAAAAAAGGGAAGAGGACAGTGCGGGGGAGCTCTTCAGTTGTTGAAGAGAATCCCCAGAAAAAGGCAGGAGGATGATGAGGGGGAACACTCTGGCGGGTCAAGAAGTCTCAATAAGTCCGGCAAGAAGACGGTGGGGAGGAGAGCTCGTGTGGGTCAAGAGGTCCCAAGAAACCCAGCAAGAGGACAGCAGGGGCGAGCGCTCCGGCAGATCAGGAAATCTCGATAAATGCAGTTAGAGGATGGTGGGTGTGAGCCCCTCAGTTGTTTAAGACGTCCCAAGAAATCCAGCAAGAGAACTGCGAGGGGGAGCGCTCCGGCAGGTCAAGCGATGTCAAGAAATCCAGCAAGACAATGGTGGAGAACTCTCCGGCGAGTCACAAGACTCTCCCAAAAAAGGCAAAAGAATGGTGCAGGGGAGCACTCTGGTGGATCAAGAAGCACCCAGGAAAAGAGGAAGAGGATGGTGGGGGGAAACGGCCTGGTTGGTCACAAGACTCCCCCAAAAACCACAAGAGGGTGGCAGGGGGAACGCCCTAAGGGGTCAAGAAGTCCCAAGAAATCCAGCAAGAGGACGGCGAGGGGGAGCGCTCCAGCAGATCAGGAAGTCTCGATAAATGCGGTAAGAGGATGGCGGGTGGGAGCGCCCCCAGTGGTCCAAGAGATCCCAAGAAATCCAGCAAGAGGACGGCAAGGGGGAGCGCTCTGGCAGATCAGGACGTCTCAATAAATGCGGTAAAAGGATGGTGGGTGGGAGCCCCCCAGTGGTTCACAAGGTTCCAGGAAATCCAGCAAGAGGACGGCGTGGGGGAGCGCTGTGGCAGATGAAGAACCCTCAGTACATCTGGCAAGAGGACGGTGAGGGGGTGCTCTGATGGGTCAAGGTTGCTCTGAAAAAAGCCCAAGAGGGTGGTAAGGAGAAGCTCACCGGTGATTCACGAATCACCCAGAAAAAAGGGAAGAGGACAGTGCGGGGGAGCTCTTCAGTTGTTGAAGAGAATCCCCAGAAAAAGGCAGGAGGATGATGAGGGGGAACACTCTGGCGGGTCAAGAAGTCTCAATAAGTCCGGCAAGAAGACGGTGGGGAGGAGAGCTCGTGTGGGTCAAGAGGTCCCAAGAAACCCAGCAAGAGGACAGCAGGGGCGAGCGCTCCGGCAGATCAGGAAATCTCGATAAATGCAGTTAGAGGATGGTGGGTGTGAGCCCCTCAGTTGTTTAAGACGTCCCAAGAAATCCAGCAAGAGAACTGCGAGGGGGAGCGCTCCGGCAAGTCAAGCGATGTCAAGAAATCCAGCAAGACAATGGTGGAGAACTCTCCGGCGAGTCACAAGACTCTCCCAAAAAAGGCAAAAGAATGGTGCAGGGGAGCACTCTGGTGGATCAAGAAGCACCCAGGAAAAGGGGAAGAAGATGGTGGGGGGGAGCACTCTGGTTGGTCACAAGACTCCCCCAGAAAACACAAGAGGGTGGCAGGGGGAACGCCCTAATGGGTCAAGAGGACCCAAGAAATCCAGCAAGAGGACGACAGGGAGGAGCTCTTTAGCAGGCCAAAATCCCACTGAGGAAAGGCAAGAGGACAGCGGGGGAGAGCGCTCCAGTTCTTCAAGTGACTTCCCAGGCAGAAGGCAGGAGCATGGTGGGGCAGGACTGCGGCAGGTCAAGAATTCTCAGTCTGGCAATAGGATGGCGGGGAGGAGCGTTCCAGCGGGAGAAGAGCGCCGTGACTAGAGGCAAGACAAGGGTGAGGGAGAGCGCTCGGATGTGTGAAGAAGACTCCCCCAAAAAAGTGCAAGAGGAAGGCCAGGGGGAGAGCAATCCAGCAGATCAGGAAGTCTCAATAAATGCAGTTAGAGGATGGTGGGTGGGAGCCCCACAGTTGTTTAAGGCATCCCAAGAAATCCAGCAAGAGGACGGCGAGGGGGAACGCTCTGGCAGATCAGGACGTCTCAATAAATGCGGTAAGAGGATGGCGGGTGGGAGCCCCCGCAGTGGTTCAAAATGTCCCAAGATATCCAGGAAGAGAACTGTGAGGGGGAGCGCTCCGGCAGGTCAAGCGATGTCAACAAATCCAGCAAGACAATGGTGGAGAACGCTCCGGTGAGTCACAAGACTCCACCAAAAAAGGCAAGAGAATGGTTAGAGGATGGTAACAGGCAGCTTTGAGAGCACTCTGGTGGATCAAGAAGCACCCAGGAAAAGGGGAAGAGGATGGTGGGGGGAAACGGCCTGGTTGATCACAAGACTCCCCCAAAAACCACAAGAGGGTGGCAGGGGGAACGCCCTAAGGGGTCAAGAGGTTCCAAGAAATCCAGCAGGAGGACGGCGAGGGGGAGCGCTCCAGCAGGCTGAGATTGTACTAAAGAAAGGCAAAAGGACAGCAGGAGGAGAAACCCAGTGGGTCAAGAGGTCCCAAGAAATCCAGTAAGAGGACAACAGGGAGGAGTGCTCTGGCAGGCCAAAATCTCAGTGAAGAAAGGCAAGAGGACAGCAGGGGGGAGTGCTCCAGTTCTTCAAGTGACTTCCCAGGTAGAAGGCAGAAGGACGGTGGGGTAGCGCTGGGACAGGTCGAGAATTCTCAATCTGGCAATAGGACAGCAGGGAGGAGCATCCAGCGGGACAGGAGCGCCCTGAAAATAGGCAAGACAAGGGTGAGTGAGAGCACTCCGAGATGTCAAGAAGTGTCAAAAAATCTGGTAAAGGATGGCAGGGGGGAGTGCTGTGGATATTCAAGAGACTCCCCAGTAAAAGGCAAGAGGACGGCGCGGGGAAGTGCTCCAGCACGTCAAGATCGCACTGAAGAAAGGCAAGGTCACAGTGGGGGGGAGCATTCCCGTTGTTCCAATGGTTCAAAAGGTCCCAAGAAATCCAACAAGAGAACTGCGAGGGGGAGCGCTCTGGCAAGTCAAGCGGTGTCAATAACCCCAGCAAGGCAACGGCGGAGAGCGCTCTGGCGAGTCACGAGACTCCCCTACAAAGGACGAGAGGATGGTGGAGGGGAGCCCACCAGTGGTTCAAGCAGCACCCAGGAAAAGGGGAGGAGGCTGGCGAGGGGCAGGCCTCTGGCGGGCCAAGATCACTGAGGGAAGGTGCGGGGGAGCTTGCTGGTGGCTCAAGAGACCTCTAGAAAAAGGTAAGAGGGCGGCGGGGGGTGGGAGGACGCCTCAGCTGGTGAAGAGGAACCCCGAAAACAAGGCAAGAGAATGTTGGTGGGGGGAGCGCTCTGGCGGTTCCAGAGGCTCCCCGAGATCCACTCAGACGGCAGCGGGTAACGTGGCAGCTCAGCGTCCATCAAAGAAGAACAGGAAGGCGGTTGACCTGCAATTCCAGAGCGAGGAGGAAGACTGGCAACCTGAACGAGGAGCAGCATGGCCTCTGAAATCCTCCTTTAATCTGGGCTCAGGTAAGCTGGAAGCAGGGGACATAGGCTGGGGTTTGGGAGGTGGGCAGGTGAGAAATGATCCGCATTTTTGATCTGCTGAGTGACTGAAGCGCCTGGGAGTTCATTTGGAGTCGTTGCCTTACTTGATTTTACACTGACTTTTGCATTATATTTTAATGACGTAGAATTTTCCGTTTTGACATCGAAACCTAAACTTCTTTGGAAATTCATCCTCTGTCCCTTCAGTCTCAGCTCGTGGCACTTCCACTGTCTCGTGGCCCGCGTTTCAATGTACATTAGATCGCTTCCTGGGCCTTGGATTTTAAGTAATGGTCCGTCACAAGTTTGTTTTTCTTGTCCTTAACAGGCAGCTTTGAGAGCTCTCTAAGGAAAAGTGATATCTTTTTACCTTGTTACTGCTCTTTCCATGTTACGAGCAGCCACCCTCTTTATGATCAGTCTCATGCTTTTCTTCCTTTCTTGCCCAGGTTCAGAATACCAGGAATTCCAAGCTTCAAGTTTCCTGTGGAACATTGCGGGAGACCTTGATAACGTGGCAATGAGGGAGGTGATGAAGAGAAACAATACCTGTTCCTTTCCCATTTCAAGACGTTATTTTTTACCTTCCTGGTAGCTGTGAGATGATTTGCAATCTTGCGCTAGCATCTGCCTGAAAGAGAACACGGACCCTTTGGGTGCCTCCTCAAGAAATACTTGCTCTATGGTTCTGGCGATGTCCAGGCTTCAAGGGTGGGGCATAGGGGAGTGTAAATCTTAGGGGGCCTCCCGGGATGTCTGCAGGTTTGGGTGACCCGTGGCTGGGACGGGGACGCCGAGGTTGTCAATCTTGCCCTGAATCTCTCGCTCCCTCTCTTGCAGCACCCGAGACCGAATGGAGGAGCAAGTGTACGGGAAGTTCCTGCGCCACGCCACAGATCACATTTATCGCTCTCGCCCTGAGAGACCCGGAGAACCAAACCGTTCCCATCGTGCCTTGAAGCAGCCTCTGCTCACGCGCTTCTCCCAGGGAGAAGGCAGAATGGCAGTAGCTCGCCACGTTATACCACAGGGTGCACACTCTGCAGCTTTCAAGCCCAGCTCTGCGTTAGCTCACCCCTGCAATTTTGCACCGCCCACGCAAATTTGAGTTGTCGCTGGTTGTTGCAGCGTTTGGCTTTGGTGAGGACAGCGTGTGTTTGTCAGCAGTTGGTGTAGGGTGGAATCTTGAGGAGAAAGTGATATTTCCGTGCCAGAACTGGTTGGTGTTTGCATGGTATTGTGGTAGTTGTTCCCACAGGTGATCAGTGCTGGAGTGTTATTGCAGGATGAGGGGATTTTGAAGGCTTGTCTGTGAGATGCACTAGAGGCAGCAGTTGCAAACGAAAGGCTGAGGTGTGGAGAGTTTGTCGGTGGGTTTTGGACAGTTGTCAGTTGAAGAGTTGGTTGTTTGCAGCTGAGGTGTAGAGCAGAGGGTGAAGCTGACTTTGCCTGGGCGGCGCAACTGGATGGGTGTGCAGAGCTGAGGAGAGCGGGCTTCTGCGGGTGACCCTAAAGCTGGAGAACCAGCCAGCGGCAGCTCCAGACAGTCCCGCTGCCGAGCTTGGCCGTGTAGGGCCAGTGCCCTGGGGCACAGGGAGTGTGACCCTCCGCAAGCACCAAACAGCAGGTGAGGACTGTGGGGATTTGTACTGAGCTATGATATCTCTAAGGCATGTGCGAGGGGCCGGGGCCAAGGCAAGGTGGGCTCGTTGTGGGGTGTGGGGAGGTGTCAGCCCCCGGACTCAGCCCCTGTCTGATTGTAGTGCCCTTGGGCTGGTGTAGCTCAGTCCTCTGTGTGTTTCTCTTCAGGTGGAGCAGCGTGCAAAGGAAAAGCAAGGAAGGAGAGGAAGGTGGTGAACCTATGAGGAAGAGTGTAGCGAATCTGGCGTGGACTCACGGTAAGGTGCCATGAGAGACATTTATTACAAACTCAGGTTTGCATTTATACTCGCTATGATGCTTGCTCAAGCATTTGCTCTTTAGCTAAGTTAGACATTACATGAGCGATGTAACTGCCATATACGCATTTTTTTCTATAGTAAGCTGTCCCTCTGTCCCTGATGTATCAGTCCTGTATCCTGTATCTTAGTAGTCATAATTTTTCCCCAAGTAGATGAATATTTGCAAGCAGCTTTATCTCCAGTCGTTACCTGTTCATATAATTCTCATTCATCTTTGTGCCATGTCTCCAACTGAAATGTACCAGTTGTAGGAAAGTCTAGCACATGATTAGCCATCCATTCTAATAAACTCACCAATCAGACCCCTGATACATCCTGATTTTGCGTTTGTAGTGCATGTTGAAGGACATCCAGGGTTTGTCTTTGCTTAAGGGATAACTTCCCTCCCATGGTTCCCAATCGCTCACCTTTCGTTGGTGGTGGGCGCGCACTGTCCTGGTTCCCGGTCCTGTTTCCTGGTTCGATTGGGCTTCGCTACCAGAGCGGCTACTGCCTTTATAGGCACGCTGAAAGTCCCTGTTCCAGGGCGCCATTTGTAGCGAATGCGGTACGGACTCTCTTTTAAGGTGCAATGAGAGATGTTTATTACAAATTCAGGCTTGCGTTTATACTCGCTATGATGCTTGCTCAAGCATTTGTTGATTAGCTAAGTTAGTCATTACATAAGTGATGTGTTTTGTGTTCCCACCAAAGTCACTGCCATAAACACCTTTTTTGTCTATCACAAGCTGTCCCTCTGTCCTTGATGCATCAATCCTGTATCAACTCCTCTGTCCTTGATGTATCACATAGCATACAGTCCTTTGTTCTTGTATTTTTCCACTAATGCTTGTTCTCATGCTGTTGACTCTTGCAGTTTCTCATGTGCCCGGTCTTCCGTGTACTGACACAGAAGAGCGATCACGGAAGAGGATTGGAGCGCACCTGTGAGTCAAGCAGAGTCAAGAAAGAAGATGACAGTGGTGGACCTGTGAGTCAGGAGGGGACAAAAGAGGAGAAAGGTGATGGAGCTACGAGTCAAGAGTGAGGAGGAAGATGGGCAGGCTGAGCCAGCGAGAAGGAGAATGTATCCTTAAGCACAGGGAACGATCTGTGATTAGTGCGTCCCCCTCCCACCCCTAGAAACCGTGCTCGGGGGTAAAGTGGTAAAATGGGAGCAGGGGCTGTTGGCTGTGTTTTGGGAGGTGGGGGTGGTGAGCAGGGGCTGGGCTCTTGGACTTGGGAGCAGTTAAGGGAGCAGGGTGGTCATCCCTTGGGAGGTGTCTGTCTGCCAGCAGGTAAAGGAGGGGGAAGAGGATCCTGCCGGGGTGAGGGCCTGGCCAGCTCTCCACTCCCAGGGCTCTTGATGCTGGTGTGGTGTGTTGCTGTAAGTGCCAGGGGTGACTGGCAAAGAAAGTCTTTGTGGGGTGCATGCTGGGAAACTGTGCTGCTACGGAGGGGCTGGGTTGGTGGGAAGGCCTGTGCGGGGGGCCGGGGCCAAGGCAAGGTGGCCTTGTGGTGGGGTGTGGGGATGCGTCAGCGACCGGACTCGCCCCCTCGTGTGACTGTACGGGCCTGGGGTGGGTATATTTTTGTTTTCTGTGCATCTCTGTTCGGGTGGAGCAGCTCGCAAAGGCGAAAGCAAGAAAGAAGAGGAAGGTGGTGAACCTACGAGGAAGAGCGATCAAGAAAGAGGATTGGAGTGCATCTGCAAGTCAACAGGGATCAAGAAAGAAGATGACGGTGGTAGACCTGCGAGTCAGGAGGGATCAAGAAAGAAGAGGAGGAAGGTGATGGAGCTGCGAGTCAGGAGTGAGGAGGAAGAAAATGTCCCCCTTGGGACAGGGACCTCCCTGTAATCAGGACTGCGCCCTCCCACCCCTGGAAACTGCTCAGGGGCCCAGACATCCATGGGAAGGTTGTGTCCGACAACACGAGCCAGATCTTCAGCACTGGCTGCTGTTCAGCTGGGACCAGGGGCTGCTGGTGGGGTTTTGGGAGGCGGGGTGGGTGAGTAGAGGCTGGGCTTTTGTACTCATGAGTGGTTGAGAGAGAGGGCTGGACACCTCTTGGGAGGTGTCTTGTCTGTCTGCCATCAGCTAAAGGAGGGGGAAGAGGATCCTGCCGGGGTGAGGGCCTGGCCAGCTCTCCACTCCCAGGGCTCTTGATGCTGATGTGGTGTGTTGCTGTAAGTGCCAGGGGTGACTGGCAAAGAAAGTCTTTGTGGGGTGCATGCTGGGAAACTGTGCTGCTACGGAGGGGCTGGGTTGGTGGGAAGGCCTGTGCGGGGGGCCGGGGCCAAGGCAAGGTGGGCTTGCTGTGGGATGTGGGGATGCGTCAGCGAGCGGACTCACCCCCTATGTGACTGTACGGGCTTGGGGTGGGTGTATTTCTGTCTTCAGGGCATTTCGGTTTGGGTGGAGCAGCTCACAAAGGCGAAAGCAAGAAAGGAAAGTAAGGTTGTGAACTTACGAGAAAGAGTGATCAAGAAAGAGGATTTGAGTTCATGCGGGAGTCGAGGGATCAAGAAAGAAGAGGAGGAAGGTGATGGACGTGCATATTGAAAATGAGAGGGAAGATGGGCAACCTGAAGCATGGAGCAAGGGAATGTCTCCTAGAACAAAGGGACCTTTCTGTAATCAGAGATCCCCCCTCCTACCCTACAAACTGAACAAAGAGGACTGCGAGAGGGAGCGCTCTGACAGGACAAGAGGTATCAGTAAATCTGGCAAGAGGACAGTGGGGGAAGCGCTCTGGCGGATCAACAAGTCTCAATATATGTGGCAAGAGGATGATGGGGGAGAGTTCACCAGTGGTTCAAAAGTCACCCAGAAAAAGGGGAAGAGGATGTCAAGGGGGGAGCGCTCTGGTCGATCACAAGACTCTCCTAAAAAACACACCAGGATGGTGGTGGGGGGGAATGTCCTATATGGGACAAGGGGTCCCGAGAAATCCAGCAAGAGGATGGTGGGGGGGAGCACTCCAGCAGACCAAGAATGTACTAAGGAAAGGCAAAAGGACGGCAGGAGGAGAGACCCAGTGGGTCAAGAGGTACCGAGAAATCCAGCAAGAGGACGACAGGGAGGAGCTCTTTAGCAGGCCAAAATCCCACTGAGGAAAGGCAAGAGGACAGCGGGGGAGAGCGCTCCAGTTCTTCAAGTGACTTCCCAGGCAGAAGGCAGGAGCATGGCGGGGCAGGACTGCGGCAGGTCAAGAATTCTCAGTCTGGCAATAGGATGGCGGGGAGGAGCGTTCCAGCGGGAGAAGAGCGCCCTGACTAGAGGCAAGAAAAGGGTGAGGGAGAGCACTCGGACGTGTCAAGAAGACTCCCCCAAAAAGTGCAAGAGGAAGGCCGGTGGGGAGAGCAATCCAGCAGATCAGGAAGTCTCAATAAATGCGGTAAGAAGGTGGCAGGTGGGAGCTCCCCAGTGGTTCAAGAGGTCCCAAGATATCCAGCAAGAGAACTGTGAGGGAGAGCGCTCCAACAGGTCAAGCGGTGTCAAGAAATCCAGCAAGACAATGGTGGGAAACGCTCCGGTGAGTCACAAGATTCCCCCAAAAAAAGGCAAGAGAATGGTGCAGGGGAGCACTCTGGTGGATCAAGAAGCACTCAGGAAAAGGGGAAGAAGATGGTGGGGGGGAGCACTCTGGTTGGTCACAAGACTCCCCCAGAAAACACAAGAGGGTGGCAGGGGGAACGCCCTAATGGGTCAAGAGGACCCAAGAAATCCAGCAAGAGGACGACAGGGAGGAGCTCTTTAGCAGGCCAAAATCCCACTGAGGAAAGGCAAGAGGACAGCGGGGGAGAGCGCTCCAGTTCTTCAAGTGACTTCCCAGGCAGAAGGCAGGAGCATGGTGGGGCAGGACTGCGGCAGGTCAAGAATTCTCAGTCTGGCAATAGGATGGCGGGGAGGAGCGTTCCAGCGGGAGAAGAGCGCCCTGACTAGAGGCAAGACAAGGGTGAGGGAGAGCGCTCGGATGTGTGAAGAAGACTCCCCCAAAAAAGTGCAAGAGGAAGGCCAGGGGGAGAGCAATCCAGCAGATCAGGAAGTCTCAATAAATGCGGTAAGAGGATGGCGGGTGGGAGCCCCCCCAGTGGTCCAAGAGATCCCAAGAAATCCAGCAAGAGGACGGCAAGGGGGAGCGCTCCAGCAGATCAGGAAATCTCGATAAATGCGGTTAGAGGATGGTGGGTGGGAGCCCCACAGTTGTTTAAGGCATCCCAAGAAATCCAGCAAAAGGACGGCGAGGGGGAACGCTCTGGCAGATCAGGACGTCTCAATAAATGCGGTAAGAGGATGGCGGGTGGGAGCCCCCGCAGTGGTTCAAAATGTCCCAAGATATCCAGGAAGAGAACTGTGAGGGGGAGCGCTCCGGCAGGTCAAGCGATGTCAACAAATCCAGCAAGACAATGGTGGAGAACGCTCCGGTGAGTCACAAGACTCCACCAAAAAAGGCAAGAGAATGGTTAGAGGATGGTAACAGGCAGCTTTGAGAGCACTCTGGTGGATCAAGAAGCACCCAGGAAAAGGGGAAGAGGATGGTGGGGGGAAACGGCCTGGTTGATCACAAGACTCCCCCAAAAACCACAAGAGGGTGGCAGGGGGAACGCCCTAAGGGGTCAAGAGGTTCCAAGAAATCCAGCAGGAGGACGGCGAGGGGGAGCGCTCCAGCAGGCTGAGATTGTACTAAAGAAAGGCAAAAGGACAGCAGGAGGAGAAACCCAGTGGGTCAAGAGGTCCCAAGAAATCCAGTAAGAGGACAACAGGGAGGAGTGCTCTGGCAGGCCAAAATCTCAGTGAAGAAAGGCAAGAGGACAGCAGGGGGGAGTGCTCCAGTTCTTCAAGTGACTTCCCAGGTAGAAGGCAGAAGGACGGTGGGGTAGCGCTGGGACAGGTCGAGAATTCTCAATCTGGCAATAGGACAGCAGGGAGGAGCATCCAGCGGGACAGGAGCGCCCTGAAAATAGGCAAGACAAGGGTGAGTGAGAGCACTCCGAGATGTCAAGAAGTGTCAAAAAATCTGGTAAAGGATGGCAGGGGGGAGTGCTGTGGATATTCAAGAGACTCCCCAGTAAAAGGCAAGAGGACGGCGCGGGGAAGTGCTCCAGCACGTCAAGATCGCACTGAAGAAAGGCAAGGTCACAGTGGGGGGGAGCATTCCCGTTGTTCCAATGGTTCAAAAGGTCCCAAGAAATCCAACAAGAGAACTGCGAGGGGGAGCGCTCTGGCAAGTCAAGCGGTGTCAATAACCCCAGCAAGGCAACGGCGGAGAGCGCTCTGGTGAGTCACGAGACTCCCCTACAAAGGACGAGAGGATGGTGGAGGGGAGCCCACCAGTGGTTCAAGCAGCACCCAGGAAAAGGGGAGGAGGCTGGCGAGGGGCAGGCCTCTGGCGGGCCAAGATCGCTGAGGGAAGGTGCGGGGGAGCTTGCTGGTGGCTCAAGAGACCTCTAGAAAAAGGTAAGAGGGCGGCGGGGGGTGGGAGGACGCCTCAGCTGGTGAAGAGGAACCCCGAAAACAAGGCAAGAGAATGTTGGTGGGGGGAGCGCTCTGGCGGTTCCAGAGGCTCCCCGAGATCCGCTCAGACGGCAGCGGGTAACGTGGCAGCTCAGCGTCCATCAAAGAAGAACAGGAAGGCGGTTGACCTGCAATTCCAGAGCGAGGAGGAAGACTGGCAACCTGAACGAGGAGCAGCATGGCCTCTGAAATCCTCCTTTAATCTGGGCTCAGGTAAGCTGGAAGCAGGGGACATAGGCTGGGGTTTGGGAGGTGGGCAGGTGAGAAATGATCCGCATTTTTGATCTGCTGAGTGACTGAAGCGCCTGGGAGTTCATTTGGAGTCGTTGCCTTACTTGATTTTACACTGACTTTTGCATTATATTTTAATGACGTAGAATTTTCCGTTTTGACATCGAAACCTAAACTTCTTTGGAAATTCATCCTCTGTCCCTTCAGTCTCAGCTCGTGGCACTTCCACTGTCTCGTGGCCCGCGTTTCAATGTACATTAGATCGCTTCCTGGGCCTTGGATTTTAAGTAATGGTCCGTCACAAGTTTGTTTTTCTTGTCCTTAACAGGCAGCTTTGAGAGCTCTCTAAGGAAAAGTGATATCTTTTTACCTTGTTACTGCTCTTTCCATGTTACGAGCAGCCACCCTCTTTATGATCAGTCTCATGCTTTTCTTCCTTTCTTGCCCAGGTTCAGAATACCAGGAATTCCAAGCTTCAAGTTTCCTGTGGAACATTGCGGGAGACCTTGATAACGTGGCAATGAGGGAGGTGATGAAGAGAAACAATACCTGTTCCTTTCCCATTTCAAGACGTTATTTTTTACCTTCCTGGTAGCTGTGAGA
Organism: Patagioenas fasciata; assembly: GCF_037038585.1. Lineage (NCBI taxonomy): Eukaryota > Metazoa > Chordata > Aves > Columbiformes > Columbidae > Patagioenas > Patagioenas fasciata. Next base: position 5,368,559 of record NC_092525.1, on the reverse strand, counting down.
TGATTTGCAATCTTGCGCTAGCATCTGCCTGAAAGAGAACACGGACCCTTTGGGTGCCTCCTCAAGAAATACTTGCTCTATGGTTCTGGCGATGTCCAGGCTTCAAGGGTGGGGCATAGGGGAGTGTAAATCTTAGGGGGCCTCCCGGGATGTCTGCAGGTTTGGGTGACCCGTGGCTGGGACGGGGACGCCGAGGTTGTCAATCTTGCCCTGAATCTCTCGCTCCCTCTCTTGCAGCACCCGAGACCGAATGGAGGAGCAAGTGTACGGGAAGTTCCTGCGCCACGCCACAGATCACATTTATCGCTCTCGCCCTGAGAGACCCGGAGAACCAAACCGTTCCCATCGTGCCTTGAAGCAGCCTCTGCTCACGCGCTTCTCCCAGGGAGAAGGCAGAATGGCAGTAGCTCGCCACGTTATACCACAGGGTGCACACTCTGCAGCTTTCAAGCCCAGCTCTGCGTTAGCTCACCCCTGCAATTTTGCACCGCCCACGCAAATTTGAGTTGTCGCTGGTTGTTGCAGCGTTTGGCTTTGGTGAGGACAGCGTGTGTTTGTCAGCAGTTGGTGTAGGGTGGAATCTTGAGGAGAAAGTGATATTTCCGTGCCAGAACTGGTTGGTGTTTGCATGGTATTGTGGTAGTTGTTCCCACAGGTGATCAGTGCTGGAGTGTTATTGCAGGATGAGGGGATTTTGAAGGCTTGTCTGTGAGATGCACTAGAGGCAGCAGTTGCAAACGAAAGGCTGAGGTGTGGAGAGTTTGTCGGTGGGTTTTGGACAGTTGTCAGTTGAAGAGTTGGTTGTTTGCAGGTGAGGTGTAGAGCAGAGGGTGAAGCTGACTTTGCCTGGGCGGCGCAACTGGATGGGTGTGCAGAGCTGAGGAGAGCGGGCTTCTGCGGGTGACCCTAAAGCTGGAGAACCAGCCAGCGGCAGCTCCAGACAGTCCCGCTGCCGAGCTTGGCCGTGTAGGGCCAGTGCCCTGGGGCACAGGGAGTGTGACCCTCCGCAAGCACCAAACAGCAGGTGAGGACTGTGGGGATTTGTACTGAGCTATGATATCTCTAAGGCATGTGCGAGGGGCCGGGGCCAAGGCAAGGTGGGCTCGTTGTGGGGTGTGGGGAGGTGTCAGCCCCCGGACTCAGCCCCTGTCTGATTGTAGTGCCCTTGGGCTGGTGTAGCTCAGTCCTCTGTGTGTTTCTCTTCAGGTGGAGCAGCGTGCAAAGGAAAAGCAAGGAAGGAGAGGAAGGTGGTGAACCTATGAGGAAGAGTGTAGCGAATCTGGCGTGGACTCACGGTAAGGTGCCATGAGAGACATTTATTACAAACTCAGGTTTGCATTTATACTCACTATGATGCTTGCTCAAGCATTTGCTCTTTAGCTAAGTTAGACATTACATGAGCGAAGTAACTGCCATATACGCATTTTTTTCTATAGTAAGCTGTCCCTCTGTCCCTGATGTATCAGTCCTGTATCCTGTATCTTAGTAGTCATAATTTTTCCCCAAGTAGATGAATATTTGCAAGCAGCTTTATCTCCAGTCGTTACCTGTTCCTATAATTCTCATTCATCTTTGTGCCATGTCTCCAACTGAAATGTACCAGTTGTAGGAAAGTCTAGCACCTGATTAGCAATCCATTCTAATAAACTCACCAATCAGACCCCTGATACATCCTGATTTTGCGTTTGTAGCGCATGTTGAAGGACATCCAGGGTTTGTCTTTGCTTAAGGGATAACTTCCCTCCCATGGTTCCCAATCGCTCACCTTTCGTTGGTGGTGGGCGCGCACTGTCCTGGTTCCCGGTCCTGTTTCCTGGTTCGATTGGGCTTCGCTACCAGAGCGGCTACTGCCTTTATAGGCACGCTGAAAGTCCCTGTTCCAGGGCGCCATTTGTAGCGAATGCGGTACGGACTCTCTTTTAAGGTGCAATGAGAGATGTTTATTACAAATTCAGGCTTGCGTTTATACTCGCTATGATGCTTGCTCAAGCATTTGTTGATTAGCTAAGTTAGTCATTACATAAGTGATGTGTTTTGTGTTCCCACCAAAGTCACTGCCATAAACACCTTTTTTGTCTATCACAAGCTGTCCCTCTGTCCTTGATGCATCAATCCTGTATCAACTCCTCTGTCCTTGATGTATCACATAGCATACAGTCCTTTGTTCTTGTATTTTTCCACTAATGCTTGTTCTCATGCTGTTGACTCTTGCAGTTTCTCATGTGCCCGGTCTTCCGTGTACTGACACAGAAGAGTGGTCACGGAAGAGGATTGGAGCGCACCTGTGAGTCAAGCAGAGTCAAGAAAGAAGATGACAGTGGTGGACCTGTGAGTCAGGAGGGGACAAAAGAGGAGAAAGGTGATGGAGCTACGAGTCAAGAGTGAGGAGGAAGATGGGCAGGCTGAGCCAGCGAGAAGGAGAATGTATCCTTAAGCACAGGGAACGATCTGTGATTAGTGCGTCCCCCTCCCACCCCTAGAAACCGTGCTCGGGGGTAAAGTGGTAAAATGGGAGCAGGGGCTGTTGGCTGTGTTTTGGGAGGTGGGGGTGGTGAGCAGGGGCTGGGCTCTTGGACTTGGGAGCAGTTAAGGGAGCAGGGTGGTCATCCCTTGGGAGGTGTCTGTCTGCCAGCAGGTAAAGGAGGGGGAAGAGGATCCTGCCGGGGTGAGGGCCTGGCCAGCTCTCCACTCCCAGGGCTCTTGATGCTGGTGTGGTGTGTTGCTGTAAGTGCCAGGGGTGACTGGCAAAGAAAGTCTTTGTGGGGTGCATGCTGGGAAACTGTGCTGCTACGGAGGGGCTGGGTTGGTGGGAAGGCCTGTGCGGGGGGCCGGGGCCAAGGCAAGGTGGCCTTGTGGTGGGGTGTGGGGATGCGTCAGCGACCGGACTCGCCCCCTCGTGTGACTGTACGGGCCTGGGGTGGGTATATTTTTGTTTTCTGTGCATCTCTGTTCGGGTGGAGCAGCTCGCAAAGGCGAAAGCAAGAAAGAAGAGGAAGGTGGTGAACCTACGAGGAAGAGCGATCAAGAAAGAGGATTGGAGTGCATCTGCAAGTCAACAGGGATCAAGAAAGAAGATGACGGTGGTAGACCTGCGAGTCAGGAGGGATCAAGAAAGAAGAGGAGGAAGGTGATGGAGCTGCGAGTCAGGAGTGAGGAGGAAGAAAATGTCCCCCTTGGGACAGGGACCTCCCTGTAATCAGGACTGCGCCCTCCCACCCCTGGAAACTGCTCAGGGGCCCAGACATCCATGGGAAGGTTGTGTCCGACAACACGAGCCAGATCTTCAGCACTGGCTGCTGTTCAGCTGGGACCAGGGGCTGCTGGTGGGGTTTTGGGAGGCGGGGTGGGTGAGTAGAGGCTGGGCTTTTGTACTCATGAGTGGTTGAGAGAGAGGGCTGGACACCTCTTGGGAGGTGTCTTGTCTGTCTGCCATCAGCTAAAGGAGGGGGAAGAGGATCCTGCCGGGGTGAGGGCCTGGCCAGCTCTCCACTCCCAGGGCTCTTGATGCTGATGTGGTGTGTTGCTGTAAGTGCCAGGGGTGACTGGCAAAGAAAGTCTTTGTGGGGTGCATGCTGGGAAACTGTGCTGCTCCGGAGGGGCTGGGTTGGTGGGAAGGCCTGTGCGGGGGGCCGGGGCCAAGGCAAGGTGGGCTTGCTGTGGGATGTGGGGATGCGTCAGCGAGCGGACTCACCCCCTATGTGACTGTACGGGCTTGGGGTGGGTGTATTTCTGTCTTCAGGGCATTTCGGTTTGGGTGGAGCAGCTCACAAAGGCGAAAGCAAGAAAGGAAAGTAAGGTTGTGAACTTACGAGAAAGAGTGATCAAGAAAGAGGATTTGAGTTCATGCGGGAGTCGAGGGATCAAGAAAGAAGAGGAGGAAGGTGATGGACGTGCATATTGAAAATGAGAGGGAAGATGGGCAACCTGAAGCATGGAGCAAGGGAATGTCTCCTAGAACAAAGGGACCTTTCTGTAATCAGAGATCCCCCCTCCTACCCTACAAACTGAACAAAGAGGACTGCGAGAGGGAGCGCTCTGACAGGACAAGAGGTATCAGTAAATCTGGCAAGAGGACAGTGGGGGAAGCGCTCTGGCGGATCAACAAGTCTCAATATATGTGGCAAGAGGATGATGGGGGAGAGTTCACCAGTGGTTCAAAAGTCACCCAGAAAAAGGGGAAGAGGATGTCAAGGGGGGAGCGCTCTGGTCGATCACAAGACTCTCCTAAAAAACACACCAGGATGGTGGTGGGGGGGAATGTCCTATATGGGACAAGGGGTCCCGAGAAATCCAGCAAGAGGATGGTGGGGGGGAGCACTCCAGCAGACCAAGAATGTACTAAGGAAAGGCAAAAGGACGGCAGGAGGAGAGACCCAGTGGGTCAAGAGGTACCGAGAAATCCAGCAAGAGGATGACAGGGAGGAGCTCTTTAGCAGGCCAAAATCCCACTGAGGAAAGGCAAGAGGACAGCGGGGGAGAGCGCTCCAGATCTTCAAGTGACTTCCCAGGCAGAAGGCAGGAGCATGGCGGGGCAGGACTGCGGCAGGTCAAGAATTCTCAGTCTGGCAATAGGATGGTGGGGAGGAGCGTTCCAGCGGGAGAAGAGCGCCCTGACTAGAGGCAAGACGAGGGTGAGGGAGAGCACTCGGACGTGTCAAGAAGACTCCCCCAAAAAGTGCAAGAGGAAGGCCGGTGGGGAGAGCAATCCAGCAGATCAGGAAGTCTCAATAAATGCGGTAAGAAGGTGGCAGGTGGGAGCTCCCCAGTGGTTCAAGAGGTCCCAAGATATCCAGCAAGAGAACTGTGAGGGAGAGCGCTCCAACAGGTCAAGCGGTGTCAAGAAATCCAGCAAGACAATGGTGGGAAACGCTCCGGTGAGTCACAAGATTCCCCCAAAAAAAGGCAAGAGAATGGTGCAGGGGAGCACTCTGGTGGATCAAGAAGCACCCAGGAAAAGGGGAAGAAGATGGTGGGGGGGAGCACTCTGGTTGGTCACAAGACTCCCCCAGAAAACACAAGAGGGTGGCAGGGGGAACGCCCTAATGGGTCAAGAGGACCCAAGAAATCCAGCAAGAGGACGGCGAGGGGGAGCGCTCCAGCAGATCAGGAAGTCTCGATAAATGCGGTAAGAAGATGGCTGGTGGGAGCCCCCCCAGTGGTCCAAGAGATCCCAAGAAATCCAGCAAGAGGACGGCGAGGGGGAGCGCTCTGGCAGATCAGGACGTCTCAATAAATGCGGTAAAAGCATGGTGGGTGGGAGCCCCCCAGTGGTTCACAAGGTTCCAGGAAATCCAGCAAGAGGACGGCGTGGGGGAGCGCTGTGGCAGATGAAGAACCCTCAGTACATCTGGCAAGAGGACGGTGAGGGGGTGCTCTGATGGGTCAAGGTTGCTCTGAAAAAAGCCCAAGAGGGTGGTAAGGAGAAGCTCACCGGTGATTCACGAATCACCCAGAAAAAAGGGAAGAGGACAGTGCGGGGGAGCTCTTCAGTTGTTGAAGAGAATCCCCAGAAAAAGGCAGGAGGATGATGAGGGGGAACACTCTGGCGGGTCAAGAAGTCTCAATAAGTCCGGCAAGAAGACGGTGGGGAGGAGAGCTCGTGTGGGTCAAGAGGTCCCAAGAAACCCAGCAAGAGGACAGCAGGGGCGAGCGCTCCGGCAGATCAGGAAATCTCGATAAATGCAGTTAGAGGATGGTGGGTGTGAGCCCCTCAGTTGTTTAAGACGTCCCAAGAAATCCAGCAAGAGAACTGCGAGGGGGAGCGCTCCGGCAGGTCAAGCGATGTCAAGAAATCCAGCAAGACAATGGTGGAGAACTCTCCGGCGAGTCACAAGACTCTCCCAAAAAAGGCAAAAGAATGGTGCAGGGGAGCACTCTGGTGGATCAAGAAGCACCCAGGAAAAGGTGAAGAGGATGGTGGGGGGAAACGGCCTGGTTGGTCACAAGACTCCCCCAAAAACCACAAGAGGGTGGCAGGGGGAACGCCCTAATGGGTCAAGAAGTCCCAAGAAATCCAGCAAGAGGACGACAGGGAGGAGCTCTTTAGCAGGCCAAAATCCCACTGAGGAAAGGCAAGAGGACAGCGGGGGAGAGCGCTCCAGTTCTTCAAGTGACTTCCCAGGCAGAAGGCAGGAGCATGGCGGGGCAGGACTGCGGCAGGTCAAGAATTCTCAGTCTGGCAATAGGATGGCGGGGAGGAGCGTTCCAGCGGGAGAAGAGCGCCCTGACTAGAGGCAAGACAAGGGTGAGGGAGAGCGCTCGGATGTGTGAAGAAGACTCCCCCAAAAAAGTGCAAGAGGAAGGCCAGGGGGAGAGCAATCCAGCAGATCAGGAAGTCTCAATAAATGCGGTTAGAGGATGGTGGGTGGGAGCCCCACAGTTGTTTAAGGCATCCCAAGAAATCCAGCAAAAGTACGGCGAGGGGGAACGCTCTGGCAGATCAGGACGTCTCAATAAATGCGGTAAGAGGATGGCGGGTGGGAGGCCCCAGTGGTTCAAAATGTCCCAAGATATCCAGGAAGAGAACTGTGAGGGGGAGCGCTCCGGCAGGTCAAGCGATGTCAACAAATCCAGCAAGACAATGGTGGAGAACGCTCCGGTGAGTCACAAGACTCCACCAAAAAAGGCAAGAGAATGGTTAGAGGATGGTAACAGGCAGCTTTGAGAGCACTCTGGTGGATCAAGAAGCACCCAGGAAAAGGGGAAGAGGATGGTGGGGGGAAACGGCCTGGTTGATCACAAGACTCCCCCAAAAACCACAAGAGGGTGGCAGGGGGAACGCCCTAAGGGGTCAAGAGGTTCCAAGAAATCCAGCAGGAGGACGGCGAGGGGGAGCGCTTTAGCAGGCTGAGATTGTACTAAAGAAAGGCAAAAGGACAGCAGGAGGAGAAACCCAGTGGGTCAAGAGGTCCCAAGAAATCCAGTAAGAGGACAACAGGGAGGAGTGCTCTGGCAGGCCAAAATCTCAGTGAAGAAAGGCAAGAGGACAGCAGGGGGGAGTGCTCCAGTTCTTCAAGTGACTTCCCAGGTAGAAGGCAGAAGGACGGTGGGGTAGCGCTGGGACAGGTCGAGAATTCTCAATCTGGCAATAGGACAGCAGGGAGGAGCATCCAGCGGGACAGGAGCGCCCTGAAAATAGGCAAGACAAGGGTGAGTGAGAGCACTCCGAGATGTCAAGAAGTGTCAAAAAATCTGGTAAAGGATGGCAGGGGGGAGTGCTGTGGATATTCAAGAGACTCCCCAGTAAAAGGCAAGAGGACGGCGCGGGGAAGTGCTCCAGCACGTCAAGATGGCACTGAAGAAAGGCAAGGTCACAGTGGGGGGGAGCATTCCCGTTGTTCCAATGGTTCAAAAGGTCCCAAGAAATCCAACAAGAGAACTGCGAGGGGGAGCGCTCTGGCAAGTCAAGCGGTGTCAATAACCCCAGCAAGGCAACGGCGGAGAGCGCTCTGGTGAGTCACGAGACTCCCCTACAAAGGACGAGAGGATGGTGGAGGGGAGCCCACCAGTGGTTCAAGCAGCACCCAGGAAAAGGGGAGGAGGCTGACGAGGGGCAGGCCTCTGGCGGGCCAAGATCGCTGAGGGAAGGTGCGGGGGAGCTTGCTGGTGGCTCAAGAGACCTCTAGAAAAAGGTAGGAGGGCGGCGGGGGGTGGGAGGGCGCCTCAGCTGGTGAAGAGGAACCCCGAAAACAAGGCAAGAGAATGTTGGTGGGGGGAGCGCTCTGGCGGTTCCAGAGGCTCCCCGAGATCCGCTCAGACGGCAGCGGGTAACGCGGCAGCTCAGCGTCAATCAAAGAAGAACAGGAAGGCGGTTGACCTGCAATTCCAGAGCGAGGAGGAAGACTGGCAACCCGAACGAGGAGCAGCAGAACTTGGCATGGCCTCTGAAATCCTCCTTTAATCTGGGCTCAGGTAAGCTGGAAGCAGGGGACATAGGCTGGGGTTTGGGAGGTGGGCAGGTGAGAAATGATCCGCATTTTTGATCTGCTGAGTGACTGAAGCGCCTGGGAGTTCATTTGGAGTCGTTGCCTTACTTGATTTTACACTGACTTTTGCATTATATTTTAATGACGTAGAATTTTCCGTTTTGACATCGAAACCTAAACTTCTTTGGAAATTCATCCTCTGTCCCTTCAGTCTCAGCTCGTGGCACTTCCACTGTCTCGTGGCCTGCGTTTCAATGTGCATTAGATCGCTTCCTGGGCCTTGGATTTTAAGTAATGGTCCGTCACAAGTTTGTTTTTCTTGTCCTTAACAGGCAGCTTTGAGAGCTCTCTAAGGAAAAGTGATATCTTTTTACCTTGTTACTGCTCTTTCCATGTTACGAGCAGCCACCCTCTTTATGATCAGTCTCATGCTTTTCTTCCTTTCTTGCCCAGGTTCAGAATACCAGGAATTCCAAGCTTCAAGTTTCCTGTGGAACATTGCGGGAGACCTTGATAACGTGGCAATGAGGGAGGTGATGAAGAGAAACAATACCTGTTCCTTTCCCATTTCAAGACGTTATTTTTTACCTTCCTGGTAGCTGTGAGATGATTTGCAATCTTGCGCTAGCATCTGCCTGAAAGAGAACACGGACCCTTTGGGTGCCTCCTCAAGAAATACTTGCTCTATGGTTCTGGCGATGTCCAGGCTTCAAGGGTGGGGCATAGGGGAGTGTAAATCTTAGGGGGCCTCCCGGGATGTCTGCAGGTTTGGGTGACCCGTGGCTGGGACGGGGACGCCGAGGTTGTCAATCTTGCCCTGAATCTCTCGCTCCCTCTCTTGCAGCACCCGAGACCGAATGGAGGAGCAAGTGTACGGGAAGTTCCTGCGCCACGACACAGATCACATTTATCGCTCTCGCCCTGAGAGACCCGGAGAACCAAACCGTTCCCATCGTGCCTTGAAGCAGCCTCTGCTCACGCGCTTCTCCCAGGGAGAAGGCAGAATGGCAGTAGCTCGCCACGTTATACCACAGGGTGCACACTCTGCAGCTTTCAAGCCCAGCTCTGCGTTAGCTCACCCCTGCAATTTTGCACCGCCCACGCAAATTTGAGTTGTCGCTGGTTGTTGCAGCGTTTGGCTTTGGTGAGGACAGCGTGTGTTTGTCAGCAGTTGGTGTAGGGTGGAATCTTGAGGAGAAAGTGATATTTCCGTGCCAGAACTGGTTGGTGTTTGCATGGTATTGTGGTAGTTGTTCCCGCAGGTGATCAGTGCTGGAGTGTTATTGCAGGATGAGGGGATTTTGAAGGCTTGTCTGTGAGATGCACTAGAGGCAGCAGTTGCAAACGAAAGGCTGAGGTGTGGAGAGTTTGTCGGTGGGTTTTGGACAGTTGTCAGTTGAAGAGTTGGTTGTTTGCAGGTGAGGTGTAGAGCAGAGGGTGAAGCTGACTTTGCCTGGGCGGCGCAACTGGATGGGTGTGCAGAGCTGAGGAGAGCGGGCTTCTGCGGGTGACCCTAAAGCTGGAGAACCAGCCAGCGGCAGCTCCAGACAGTCCCGCTGCCGAGCTTGGCCGTGTAGGGCCAGTGCCCTGGGGCACAGGGAGTGTGACCCTCCGCAAGCACCAAACAGCAGGTGAGGACTGTGGGGATTTGTACTGAGCTATGATATCTCTAAGGCATGTGCGAGGGGCCGGGGCCAAGGCAAGGTGGGCTCGTTGTGGGGTGTGGGGAGGTGTCAGCCCCCGGACTCAGCCCCTGTCTGATTGTAGTGCCCTTGGGCTGGTGTAGCTCAGTCCTCTGTGTGTTTCTCTTCAGGTGGAGCAGCGTGCAAAGGAAAAGCAAGGAAGGAGAGGAAGGTGGTGAACCTATGAGGAAGAGTGTAGCGAATCTGGCGTGGACTCACGGTAAGGTGCCATGAGAGACATTTATTACAAACTCAGGTTTGCATTTATACTCGCTATGATGCTTGCTCAAGCATTTGCTCTTTAGCTAAGTTAGACATTACATGAGCGATGTAACTGCCATAGACGCATTTTTTTCTATAGTAAGCTGTCCCTCTGTCCCTGATGTATCAGTCCTGTATCCTGTATCTTAGTAGTCATAATTTTTCCCCAAGTAGATGAATATTTGCAAGCAGCTTTATCTCCAGTCGTTACCTGTTCATATAATTCTCATTCATCTTTGTGCCATGTCTCCAACTGAAATGTACCAGTTGTAGGAAAGTCTAGCACATGATTAGCAATCCATTGTAATAAACTCACCAATCAGACCCCTGATACATCCTGATTTTGCGTTTGTAGCGCATGTTGAAGGACATCCAGGGTTTGTCTTTGCTTAAGGGATAACTTCCCTCCCATGGTTCCCAATCGCTCACCTTTCGTTGGTGGTGGGCGCGCACTGTCCTGGTTCCCGGTCCTGTTTCCTGGTTCGATTGGGCTTCGCTACCAGAGCGGCTACTGCCTTTATAGGCACGCTGAAAGTCCCTGTTCCAGGACGCCATGTGTAGCGAATGCGGTACGGACTCTCTTTTAAGGTGCAATGAGAGATGTTTATTACAAATTCAGGCTTGCGTTTATACTCGCTATGATGCTTGCTCAAGCATTTGTTGATTAGCTAAGTTAGTCATTACATAAGTGATGTGTTTTGTGTTCCCACCAAAGTCACTGCCATCAACACCTTTTTTGTCTATCACAAGCTGTCCCTCTGTCCTTGATGCATCAATCCTGTATCAACTCCTCTGTCCTTGATGTATCACATAGCATACAGTCCTTTGTTCTTGTATTTTTCCACTAATGCTTGTTCTCATGCTGTTGACTCTTGCAGTTTCTCATGTGCCCGGTCTTCCGTGTACTGACACAGAAGAGCGATCACGAAAGAGGATTGGAGCGCACCTGTGAGTCAAGCAGAGTCAAGAAAGAAGATGACAGTGGTGGACCTGTGAGTGAGGAGGGGACAAAAGAGGAGAAAGGTGATGGAGCTACGAGTCAAGAGTGAGGAGGAAGATGGGCAGGCTGAGCCAGCGAGAAGGAGAATGTATCCTTAAGCACAGGGAACGATCTGTGATTAGTGCGTCCCCCTCCCACCCCTAGAAACCGTGCTCGGGGGTAAAGTGGTAAAATGGGAGCAGGGGCTGTTGGCTGTGTTTTGGGAGGTGGGGGTGGTGAGCAGGGGCTGGGCTCTTGGACTTGGGAGCAGTTAAGGGAGCAGGGTGGTCATCCCTTGGGAGGTGTCTGTCTGCCAGCAGGTAAAGGAGGGGGAAGAGGATCCTGCCGGGGTGAGGGCCTGGCCAGCTCTCCACTCCCAGGGCTCTTGATGCTGATGTGGTGTGTTGCTGTAAGTGCCAGGGGTGACTGGCAAAGAAAGTCTTTGTGGGGTGCATGCTGGGAAACTGTGCTGCTACGGAGGGGCTGGGTTGGTGGGAAGGCCTGTGCGGGGGGCCGGGGCCAAGGCAAGGTGGGCTTGCTGTGGGATGTGGGGATGCGTCAGCGACCGGACTCACCCCCTATGTGACTGTACGGGCTTGGGGTGGGTGTATTTCTGTCTTCAGGGCATTTCGGTTTGGGTGGAGCAGCTCACAAAGGCGAAAGCAAGAAAGGAAAGTAAGGTTGTGAACTTACGAGAAAGAGTGATCAAGAAAGAGGATTTGAGTTCATCCGGGAGTCGAGGGATCAAGAAAGAAGAGGAGGACGGTGATGGACTTGCATATTGAAAATGAGAGGGAAGATGGGCAACCTGAAGCATGGAGCACGGGAATGTCTCCTAGAACAAATGGACCTTTCTGTAATCAGAGATCCCCCCTCCTACCTTACAAACTGAACAAAGAGGACTGCGAAAGGGAGCGCTCTGACAGGACAAGAGGTATCAGTAAATCTGGCAAGAGGACAGGGGGGGAAGCGCTCTGGCGGATCAACAAGTCTCAATATATGTGGCAAGAGGATGATGGGGGAGAGTTCACCAGTGGTTCAAAAGTCACCCAGAAAAAGGGGAAGAGGATGTCAAGGGGGGAGCGCTCTGGTCGATCACAAGACTCTCATAAAAAACACACCAGGATGGTGGTGGGGGGGAATGTCCTATATGGGACAAGGGGTCCCGAGAAATCCAGCAAGAGGATGGTGGGGGGGAGCACTCCAGCAGACCAAGAATGTACTAAGGAAAGGCAAAAGGACGGCAGGAGGAGAGACCCAGTGGGTCAAGAGGTACCGAGAAATCCAGCAAGAGGACGACAGGGAGGAGCTCTTTAGCAGGCCAAAATCCCACTGAGGAAAGGCAAGAGGACAGCGGGGGAGAGCGCTCCAGTTCTTCAAGTGACTTCCCAGGCAGAAGGCAGGAGCATGGCGGGGCAGGACTGCGGCAGGTCAAGAATTCTCAGTCTGGCAATAGGATGGCGGGGAGGAGCGTTCCAGCGGGAGAAGAGCGCCCTGACTAGAGGCAAGACGAGGGTGAGGGAGAGCACTCGGACGTGTCAAGAAGACTCCCCCAAAAAGTGCAAGACGAAGGCCGGTGGGGAGAGCAATCCAGCAGATCAGGAAGTCTCAATAAATGTGGTAAGAAGGTGGCAGGTGGGAGCTCCCCAGTGGTTCAAGAGGTCCCAAGATATCCAGCAAGAGAACTGTGAGGGAGAGCACTCCAACAGGTCAAGCGGTGTCAAGAAATCCAGCAAGACAATGGTGGAAAACGCTCCGGTGAATCACAAGATTCCCCCCAAAAAAGGCAAGAGAATGGTGCAGGGGAGCACTCTGGTGGATCAAGAAGCACCCAGGAAAAGGGGAAGAAGATGGTGGGGGGGAGCACTCTGGTTGGTCACAAGACTCCCCCAGAAAACACAAGAGGGTGGCAGGGGGAACGCCCTAATGGGTCAAGAGGACCCAAGAAATCCAACAAGAGGACGGCGAGGGGGAGCGCTCCAGCAGATCAGGAAGTCTCGATAAATGCGGTAAGAGGATCGCGGGTGGGAGCCCCCTCAGTGGTCCAAGAGATCCCAAGAAATCCAACAAGAGGACGGCAAGGGGGAGCGCTCTGGCAGATCAGGACGTCTCAATAAATGCGGTAAAAGGATGGTGGGTGGGAGCCCCTCAGTGGTTCACAAGGTTCCAGGAAATCCAGCAAGAGGACGGCGTGGGGGAGCGCTGTGGCAGATGAAGAACCCTCAGTACATCTGGCAAGAGGACGGTGAGGGGGTGCTCTGATGGGTCAAGGTTGCTCTGAAAAAAGCCCAAGAGGGTGGTAAGGAGAAGCTCACCGGTGATTCACGAATCACCCAGAAAAAAGGGAAGAGGACAGTGCGGGGGAGCTCTTCAGTTGTTGAAGAGAATCCCCAGAAAAAGGCAGGAGGATGATGAGGGGGAACACTCTGGCGGGTCAAGAAGTCTCAATAAGTCCGGCAAGAAGACGGTGGGGAGGAGAGCTCGTGTGGGTCAAGAGGTCCCAAGAAACCCAGCAAGAGGACAGCAGGGTCGAGCGCTCCGGCAGATCAGGAAATCTGGATAAATGCAGTTAGAGGATGGTGGGTGTGAGCCCCTCAGTTGTTTAAGACGTCCCAAGAAATCCAGCAAGAGAACTGCGAGGGGGAGCGCTCCGGCAGGTCAAGCGATGTCAAGAAATCCAGCAAGACAATGGTGGAGAACTCTCCGGCGAGTCACAAGACTCTCCCAAAAAAGGCAAAAGAATGGTGCAGGGGAGCACTCTGGTGGATCAAGAAGCACCCAGGAAAAGGGGAAGAGGATGGTGGGGGGAAACGGCCTGGTTGGTCACAAGACTCCCCCAAAAACCACAAGAGGGTGGCAGGGGGAACGCCCTAATGGGTCAAGAAGTCCCAAGAAATCCAGCAGGAGGACGACAGGGAGGAGCTCTTTAGCAGGCCAAAATCCCACTGAGGAAAGGCAAGAGGACAGCGGGGGAGAGCGCTCCAGTTCTTCAAGTGACTTCCCAGGCAGAAGGCAGGAGCATGGCGGGGCAGGACTGCGGCAGGTCAAGAATTCTCAGTCTGGCAATAGGATGGCGGGGAGGAGCGTTCCAGAGGGAGAAGAGCGCCCTGACTAGAGGCAAGACGAGGGTGAGGGAGAGCACTCGGACGTGTCAAGAAGACTCCCCCAAAAAGTGCAAGAGGAAGGCCGGTGGGGAGAGCAATCCAGCAGATCAGGAAGTCTCAATAAATGCGGTAAGAGGATGGCGGGTGGGAGCCCCCCAAGTGGTCCAAGAAATCCAGCAAGAGGACGGCAAGGGGGAGCGCTCCAGCAGATCAGGAAATCTCGATAAATGCGGTTAGAGGATGGTGGGTGGGAGCCCCACAGTTGTTTAAGGCATCCCAAGAAATCCAGCAAAAGGACGGCGAGGGGGAACGCTCTGGCAGATCAGGACGTCTCAATAAATGCGGTAAGAGGATGGCGGGTGGGAGCCCCCGCAGTGGTTCAAAATGTCCCAAGATATCCAGGAAGAGAACTGTGAGGGGGAGCGCTCCGGCAGGTCAAGCGATGTCAACAAATCCAGCAAGACAATGGTGGAGAACGCTCCGGTGAGTCACAAGACTCCACCAAAAAAGGCAAGAGAATGGTTAGAGGATGGTAACAGGCAGCTTTGAGAGCACTCTGGTGGATCAAGAAGCACCCAGGAAAAGGGGAAGAGGATGGTGGGGGGAAACGGCCTGGTTGATCACAAGACTCCCCCAAAAACCACAAGAGGGTGGCAGGGGGAACGCCCTAAGGGGTCAAGAGGTTCCAAGAAATCCAGCAGGAGGACGGCGAGGGGGAGCGCTCCAGCAGGCTGAGATTGTACTAAAGAAAGGCAAGAGGACAGCAGGAGGAGAAACCCAGTGGGTCAAGAGGTCCCAAGAAATCCAGTAAGAGGACAACAGGGAGGAGTGCTCTGGCAGGCCAAAATCTCAGTGAAGAAAGGCAAGAGGACAGCAGGGGGGAGTGCTCCAGTTCTTCAAGTGACTTCCCAGGTAGAAGGCAGAAGGACGGTGGGGTAGCGCTGGGACAGGTCGAGAATTCTCAATCTGGCAATAGGACAGCAGGGAGGAGCATCCAGCGGGACAGGAGCGCCCTGAAAATAGGCAAGACAAGGGTGAGTGAGAGCACTCCGAGATGTCAAGAAGTGTCAAAAAATCTGGTAAAGGATGGCAGGGGGGAGTGCTGTGGATATTCAAGAGACTCCCCAGTAAAAGGCAAGAGGACGGCGCGGGGAAGTGCTCCAGCACGTCAAGATGGCACTGAAGAAAGGCAAGGTCACAGTGGGGGGGAGCATTCCCGTTGTTCCACTGGTTCAAAAGGTCCCAAGAAATCCAACAAGAGAACTGCGAGGGGGAGCGCTCTGGCAAGTCAAGCGGTGTCAATAACCCCAGCAAGGCAACGGCGGAGAGCGCTCTGGTGAGTCACGAGACTCCCCTACAAAGGACGAGAGGATGGTGGAGGGGACCCCACCAGTGGTTCAAGCAGCACCCAGGAAAAGGGGAGGAGGCTGACGAGGGGCAGGCCTCTGGCGGGCCAAGATCGCTGAGGGAAGGTGCGGGGGAGCTTGCTGGTGGCTCAAGAGACCTCTAGAAAAAGGTAAGAGGGCGGCGGGGGGTGGGAGGGCGCCTCAGCTGGTGAAGAGGAACCCCGAAAACAAGGCAAGAGAATGTTGGTGGGGGGAGCGCTCTGGCGGTTCCAGAGGCTCCCCGAGATCCGCTCAGACGGCAGCGGGTAACGCGGCAGCTCAGCGTCAATCAAAGAAGAACAGGAAGGCGGTTGACCTGCAATTCCAGAGCGAGGAGGAAGACTGGCAACCCGAACGAGGAGCAGCAGAACTTGGCATGGCCTCTGAAATCCTCCTTTAATCTGGGCTCAGGTAAGCTGGAAGCAGGGGACATAGGCTGGGGTTTGGGAGGTGGGCAGGTGAGAAATGATCCGCATTTTTGATCTGCTGAGTGACTGAAGCGCCTGGGAGTTCATTTGGAGTCGTTGCCTTACTTGATTTTACACTGACTTTTGCATTATATTTTAATGACGTAGAATTTTCCGTTTTGACATCGAAACCTAAACTTCTTTGCAAATTCATCCTCTGTCCCTTCAGTCTCAGCTCGTGGCACTTCCACTGTCTCGTGGCCCGCGTTTCAATGTGCATTAGATCGCTTCCTGGGCCTTGGATTTTAAGTAATGGTCCGTCACAAGTTTGTTTTTCTTGTCCTTAACAGGCAGCTTTGAGAGCTCTCTAAGGAAAAGTGATATCTTTTTACCTTGTTACTGCTCTTTCCATGTTACGAGCAGCCACCCTCTTTATGATCAGTCTCATGCTTTTCTTCCTTTCTTGCCCAGGTTCAGAATACCAGGAATTCCAAGCTTCAAGTTTCCTGTGGAACATTGCGGGAGACCTTGATAACGTGGCAATGAGGGAGGTGATGAAGAGAAACAATACCTGTTCCTTTCCCATTTCAAGACGTTATTTTTTACCTTCCTGGTAGCTGTGAGATGATTTGCAATCTTGCGCTAGCATCTGCCTGAAAGAGAACACGGACCCTTTGGGTGCCTCCTCAAGAAATACTTGCTCTATGGTTCTGGCGATGTCCAGGCTTCAAGGGTGGGGCATAGGGGAGTGTAAATCTTAGGGGGCCTCCCGGGATGTCTGCAGGTTTGGGTGACCCGTGGCTGGGACGGGGACGCCGAGGTTGTCAATCTTGCCCTGAATCTCTCGCTCCCTCTCTTGCAGCACCCGAGACCGAATGGAGGAGCAAGTGTACGGGAAGTTCCTGCGCCACGCCACAGATCACATTTATCGCTCTCGCCCTGAGAGACCCGGAGAACCAAACCGTTCCCATCGTGCCTTGAAGCAGCCTCTGCTCACGCGCTTCTCCCAGGGAGAAGGCAGAATGGCAGTAGCTCGCCACGTTATACCACAGGGTGCACACTCTGCAGCTTTCAAGCCCAGCTCTGCGTTAGCTCACCCCTGCAATTTTGCACCGCCCACGCAAATTTGAGTTGTCGCTGGTTGTTGCAGCGTTTGGCTTTGGTGAGGACAGCGTGTGTTTGTCAGCAGTTGGTGTAGGGTGGAATCTTGAGGAGAAAGTGATATTTCCGTGCCAGAACTGGTTGGTGTTTGCATGGTATTGTGGTAGTTGTTCCCACAGGTGATCAGTGCTGGAGTGTTATTGCAGGATGAGGGGATTTTGAAGGCTTGTCTGTGAGATGCACTAGAGGCAGCAGTTGCAAACGAAAGGCTGAGGTGTGGAGAGTTTGTCGGTGGGTTTTGGACAGTTGTCAGTTGAAGAGTTGGTTGTTTGCAGGTGAGGTGTAGAGCAGAGGGTGAAGCTGACTTTGCCTGGGCGGCGCAACTGGATGGGTGTGCAGAGCTGAGGAGAGCGGGCTTCTGCGGGTGACCCTAAAGCTGGAGAACCAGCCAGCGGCAGCTCCAGACAGTCCCGCTGCCAAGCTTGGCCGTGTAGGGCCAGTGCCCTGGGGCACAGGGAGTGTGACCCTCCGCAAGCACCAAACAGCAGGTGAGGACTGTGGGGATTTGTACTGAGCTATGATATCTCTAAGGCATGTGCGAGGGGCCGGGGCCAAGGCAAGGTGGGCTCGTTGTGGGGTGTGGGGAGGTGTCAGCCCCCGGACTCAGCCCCTGTCTGATTGTAGTGCCCTTGGGCTGGTGTAGCTCAGTCCTCTGTGTGTTTCTCTTCAGGTGGAGCAGCGTGCAAAGGAAAAGCAAGGAAGGAGAGGAAGGTGGTGAACCTATGAGGAAGAGTGTAGCGAATCTGGCGTGGACTCACGGTAAGGTGCCATGAGAGACATTTATTACAAACTCAGGTTTGCATTTATACTCGCTATGATGCTTGCTCAAGCATTTGCTCTTTAGCTAAGTTAGACATTACATGAGCGATGTAACTGCCATAGACGCATTTTTTTCTATAGTAAGCTGTCCCTCTGTCCCTGATGTATCAGTCCTGTATCCTGTATCTTAGTAGTCATAATTTTTCCCCAAGTAGATGAATATTTTGCAAGCAGCTTTATCTCCAGTCGTTACCTGTTCATATAATTCTCATTCATCTTTGTGCCATGTCTCCAACTGAAATGTACCAGTTGTAGGAAAGTCTAGCACATGATTAGCAATCCATTGTAATAAACTCACCAATCAGACCCCTGATACATCCTGATTTTGCGTTTGTAGCGCATGTTGAAGGACATCCAGGGTTTGTCTTTGCTTAAGGGATAACTTCCCTCCCATGGTTCCCAATCGCTCACCTTTCGTTGGTGGTGGGCGCGCACTGTCCTGGTTCCCGGTCCTGTTTCCTGGTTCGATTGGGCTTCGCTACCAGAGCGGCTACTGCCTTTATAGGCACGCTGAAAGTCCCTGTTCCAGGGCGCCATTTGTAGCGAATGCGGTACGGACTCTCTTTTAAGGTGCAATGAGAGATGTTTATTACAAATTCAGGCTTGCGTTTATACTCGCTATGATACTTGCTCAAGCATTTGTTGATTAGCTAAGTTAGTCATTACATAAGTGATGTGTTTTGTGTTCCCACCAAAGTCACTGCCATCAACACCTTTTTTGTCTATCACAAGCTGTCCCTCTGTCCTTGATGCATCAATCCTGTATCAACTCCTCTGTCCTTGATGTATCACATAGCATACAGTCCTTTGTTCTTGTATTTTTCCACTAATGCTTGTTCTCATGCTGTTGACTCTTGCAGTTTCTCATGTGCCCGGTCTTCCGTGTACTGACACAGAAGAGCGATCACGAAAGAGGATTGGAGCGCACCTGTGAGTCAAGCAGAGTCAAGAAAGAAGATGACAGTGGTGGACCTGTGAGTCAGGAGGGGACAAAAGAGGAGAAAGGTGATGGAGCTACGAGTCAAGAGTGAGGAGGAAGATGGGCAGCCTGAGCCAGCGAGAAGGAGAATGTATCCTTAAGCACAGGGAACGATCTGTGATTAGTGCGTCCCCCTCCCACCCCTAGAAACCGTGCTCGGGGGTAAAGTGGTAAAATGGGAGCAGGGGCTGTTGGCTGTGTTTTGGGAGGTGGGGGTGGTGAGCAGGGGCTGGGCTCTTGGACTTGGGAGCAGTTAAGGGAGCAGGGTGGTCATCCCTTGGGAGGTGTCTGTCTGCCAGCAGGTAAAGGAGGGGGAAGAGGATCCTGCCGGGGTGAGGGCCTGGCCAGCTCTCCACTCCCAGGGCTCTTGATGCTGGTGTGGTGTGTTGCTGTAAGTGCCAGGGGTGACTGGCAAAGAAAGTCTTTGTGGGGTGCATGCTGGGAAACTGTGCTGCTACGGAGGGGCTGGGTTGGTGGGAAGGCCTGTGCGGGGGGCCGGGGCCAAGGCAAGGTGGCCTTGTGGTGGGGTGTGGGGATGCGTCAGCGACCGGACTCGCCCCCTCGTGTGACTGTACGGGCCTGAGGTGGGTATATTTTTGTTTTCTGTGCATCTCTGTTCGGGTGGAGCAGCTCGCAAAGGCGAAAGCAAGAAAGAAGAGGAAGGTGGTGAACCTACGAGGAAGAGCGATCAAGAAAGAGGATTGGAGTGCATCTGCAAGTCAACAGGGATCAAGAAAGAAGATGACGGTGGTAGAGCTGCGAGTCAGGAGGGATCAAGAAAGAAGAGGAGGAAGGTGATGGAGCTGCGAGTCAGGAGTGAGGAGGAAGAAAATGTCCCCCTTGGGACAGGGACCTCCCTGTAATCAGGACTGCGCCCTCCCACCCCTGGAAACTGCTCAGGGGCCCAGATATCCATGGGAAGGTTGTGTCCGACAACACGAGCCAGATCTTCAGCACTGGCTGCTGTTCAGCTGGGACCAGGGGCTGCTGGTGGGGTTTTGGGAGGCGGGGTGGGTGAGTAGAGGCTGGGCTTTTGTACTCCTGAGTGGTTGAGAGAGAGGGCTGGACACCTCTTGGGAGGTGTCTTGTCTGTCTGCCATCAGCTAAAGGAGGGGGAAGAGGATCCTGCCGGGGTGAGGGCCTGGCCAGCTCTCCACTCCCAGGGCTCTTGATGCTGATGTGGTGTGTTGCTGTAAGTGCCAGGGGTGACTGGCAAAGAAAGTCTTTGTGGGGTGCATGCTGGGAAACTGTGCTGCTACGGAGGGGCTGGGTTGGTGGGAAGGCCTGTGCGGGGGGCCGGGGCCAAGGCAAGGTGGGCTTGCTGTGGGATGTGGGGATGCGTCAGCGAGCGGACTCACCCCCTATGTGACTGTACGGGCTTGGGGTGGGTGTATTTCTGTCTTCAGGGCATTTCGGTTTGGGTGGAGCAGCTCACAAAGGCGAAAGCAAGAAAGGAAAGTAAGGTTGTGAACTTACGAGAAAGAGTGATCAAGAAAGAGGATTTGAGTTCATCCGGGAGTCGAGGGATCAAGAAAGAAGAGGAGGAAGGTGATGGACGTGCATATTGAAAATGAGAGGGAAGATGGGCAACCTGAAGCATGGAGCAAGGGAATGTCTCCTAGAACAAAGGGACCTTTCTGTAATCAGAGATCCCCCCTCCTACCCTACAAACTGAACAAAGAGGACTGCGAGAGGGAGCGCTCTGACAGGACAAGAGGTATCAGTAAATCTGGCAAGAGGACAGTGGGGGAAGCGCTCTGGCGGATCAACAAGTCTCAATATATGTGGCAAGAGGATGATGGGGGAGAGTTCACCAGTGGTTCAAAAGTCACCCAGAAAAAGGGGAAGAGGATGTCAAGGGTGGAGCGCTCTGGTCGATCACAAGACTCTCCTAAAAAACACAACAGGATGGTGGTGGGGGGGCATGTCCTATATGGGACAAGGGGTCCCGAGAAATCCAGCAAGAGGATGGTGGGGGGGAGCACTCCAGCAGACCAAGAATGTACTAAGGAAAGGCAAAAGGACGGCAGGAGGAGAGACCCAGTGGGTCAAGAGGTACCGAGAAATCCAGCAAGAGGACGACAGGGAGGAGCTCTTTAGCAGGCCAAAATCCCACTGAGGAAAGGCAAGAGGACAGCGGGGGAGAGCGCTCCAGTTCTTCAAGTGACTTCCCAGGCAGAAGGCAGGAGCATGGCGGGGCAGGACTGCGGCAGGTCAAGAATTCTCAGTCTGGCAATAGGATGGCGGGGAGGAGCGTTCCAGCGGGAGAAGAGCGCCCTGACTAGAGGCAAGACAAGGGTGAGGGAGAGCACTCGGACGTGTCAAGAAGACTCCCCCAAAAAGTGCAAGAGGAAGGCCGGTGGGGAGAGCAATCCAGCAGATCAGGAAGTCTCAATAAATGCGGTAAGAAGGTGGCAGGTGGGAGCTCCCTGGTGGTTCAAGAGGTCCCAAGATATCCAGCAAGAGAACTGTGAGGGGGAGCGCTCCAACAGGTCAAGCGGTGTCAAGAAATCCAGCAAGACAATGGTGGAAAACGCTCCGGTGAGTCACAAGATTCCCCCAAAAAAAGGCAAGAGAATGGTGCAGGGGAGCACTCTGGTGGATCAAGAAGCACCCAGGAAAAGAAGAAGATGGTGGGGGGGAGTACTCTGGTTGGTCACAAGACTCCCCCAGAAAACACAAGAGGGTGGCAGGGGGAACGCCCTAATGGGTCAAGAGGTTCCAAGAAATCCAGCAAGAGGACGGCGAGGGGGAGCGCTCCAGCAGATCAGGAAGTCTCAATAAATGCGGTAAGAGGATGGCGGGTGGGAGCCCCCACAGTGGTCCAAGAGGTCCCAAGAAATCCAGCAAGAGGACGGCAAGGGAGAGCGCTCTGGCAGATCAGGACGTCTCAATAAATGCGGTAAAAGGATGGTGGGTGGGAGCCCCCCAGTGGTTCACAAGGTTCCAGGAAATCCAGCAAGAGGACGGCGTGGGGGAGCGCTGTGGCAGATGAAGAACCCTCAGTACATCTGGCAAGAGGACGGTGAGGGGGTGCTCTGATGGGTCAAGGTTGCTCTGAAAAAAGCCCAAGAGGGTGGTAAGGAGAAGCTCACCGGTGATTCACGAATCACCCAGAAAAAAGGGAAGAGGACAGTGCGGGGGAGCTCTTCAGTTGTTGAAGAGAATCCCCAGAAAAAGGCAGGAGGATGATGAGGGGGAACACTCTGGCGGGTCAAGAAGTCTCAATAAGTCCGGCAAGAAGACGGTGGGGAGGAGAGCTCGTGTGGGTCAAGAGGTCCCAAGAAACCCAGCAAGAGGACAGCAGGGGCGAGCGCTCCGGCAGATCAGGAAATCTGGATAAATGCAGTTAGAGGATGGTGGGTGTGAGCCCCTCAGTTGTTTAAGACGTCCCAAGAAATCCAGCAAGAGAACTGCGAGGGGGAGCGCTCCGGCAGGTCAAGCGATGTCAAGAAATCCAGCAAGACAATGGTGGAGAACTCTCCGGCGAGTCACAAGACTCTCCCAAAAAAGGCAAAAGAATGGTGCAGGGGAGCACTCTGGTGGATCAAGAAGCACCCAGGAAAAGGGGAAGAGGATGGTGGGGGGAAACGGCCTGGTTGGTCACAAGACTCCCCCAAAAACCACAAGAGGGTGGCAGGGGGAACGCCCTAATGGGTCAAGAAGTCCCAAGAAATCCAGCAAGAGGACGACAGGGAGGAGCTCTTTAGCAGGCCAAAATCCCACTGAGGAAAGGCAAGAGGACAGCGGGGGAGAGCGCTCCAGTTCTTCAAGTGACTTCCCAGGCAGAAGGCAGGAGCATGGCGGGGCAGGACTGCGGCAGGTCAAGAATTCTCAGTCTGGCAATAGGATGGCGGGGAGGAGCGTTCCAGCGGGAGAAGAGCGTCCTGACTAGAGGCAAGACAAGGGTGAGGGAGAGCGCTCGGATATGTGAAGAAGACTCCCCCAAAAAAGTGCAAGAGGAAGGCCAGGGGGAGAGCAATCCAGCAGATCAGGAAGTCTCAATAAATGCGGTAAGAGGATGGCGGGTGGGAGCCCCCCCAGTGGTCCAAGAGATCCCAAGAAATCCAGCAAGAGGACGGCAAGGGGGAGCGCTCCAGCAGATCAGGAAATCTCGATAAATGCGGTTAGAGGATGGTGGGTGGGAGCCCCACAGTTGTTTAAGGCATCCCAAGAAATCCAGCAAAAGGACGGCGAGGGGGAACGCTCTGGCAGATCAGGACGTCTCAATAAATGCGGTAAGAGGATGGCGGGTGGGAGCCCCCCAGTGGTTCAAAATGTCCCAAGATATCCAGGAAGAGAACTGTGAGGGGGAGCGCTCCGGCAGGTCAAGCGATGTCAACAAATCCAGCAAGACAATGGTGGAGAACGCTCCGGTGAGTCACAAGACTCCACCAAAAAAGGCAAGAGAATGGTTAGAGGATGGTAACAGGCAGCTTTGAGAGCACTCTGGTGGATCAAGAAGCACCCAGGAAAAGGGGAAGAGGATGGTGGGGGGAAACGGCCTGGTTGATCACAAGACTCCCCCAAAAACCACAAGAGGGTGGCAGGGGGAACGCCCTAAGGGGTCAAGAGGTTCCAAGAAATCCAGCAGGAGGACGGCGAGGGGGAGCGCTCCAGCAGGCTGAGATTGTACTAAAGAAAGGCAAAAGGACAGCAGGAGGAGAAACCCAGTGGGTCAAGAGGTCCCAAGAAATCCAGTGAGAGGACAACAGGGAGGAGTGCTCTGGCAGGCCAAAATCTCAGTGAAGAAAGGCAAGAGGACAGCAGGGGGGAGTGCTCCAGTTCTTCAAGTGACTTCCCAGGTAGAAGGCAGAAGGACGGTGGGGTAGCGCTGGGACAGGTCGAGAATTCTCAATCTGGCAATAGGACAGCAGGGAGGAGCATCCAGCGGGACAGGAGCGCCCTGAAAATAGGCAAGACAAGGGTGAGTGAGAGCACTCCGAGATGTCAAGAAGTGTCAAAAAATCTGGTAAAGGATGGCAGGGGGGAGTGCTGTGGATATTCAAGAGACTCCCCAGTAAAAGGCAAGAGGACGGCGCGGGGAAGTGCTCCAGCACGTCAAGATGGCACTGAAGAAAGGCAAGGTCACAGTGGGGGGGAGCATTCCCGTTGTTCCACTGGTTCAAAAGGTCCCAAGAAATCCAACAAGAGAACTGCGAGGGGGAGCGCTCTGGCAAGTCAAGCGGTGTCAATAACCCCAGCAAGGCAACGGCGGAGAGCGCTCTGGTGAGTCACGAGACTCCCCTACAAAGGACGAGAGGATGGTGGAGGGGACCCCACCAGTGGTTCAAGCAGCACCCAGGAAAAGGGGAGGAGGCTGACGAGGGCAGGCCTCTGGCGGGCCAAGATCGCTGAGGGAAGGTGCGGGGAGCTTGCTGGTGGCTCAAGAGACCTCTAGAAAAAGGTAAGAGGGCGGCGGGGGGTGGGAGGGCGCCTCAGCTGGTGAAGAGGAACCCCGAAAACAAGGCAAGAGAATGTTGGTGGGGGGAGCGCTCTGGCGGTTCCAGAGGCTCCCCGAGATCCGCTCAGACGGCAGCGGGTAACGCGGCAGCTCAGCGTCCATCAAAGAAGAACAGGAAGGCGGTTGACCTGCAATTCCAGAGCGAGGAGGAAGACTGGCAACCCGAACGAGGAGCAGCAGAACTTGGCATGGCCTCTGAAATCCTCCTTTAATCTGGGCTCAGGTAAGCTGGAAGCAGGGGACATAGGCTGGGGTTTGGGAGGTGGGCAGGTGAGAAATGATCCGCATTTTTGATCTGCTGAGTGACTGAAGCGCCTGGGAGTTCATTTGGAGTCGTTGCCTTACTTGATTTTACACTGACTTTTGCATTATATTTTAATGACGTAGAATTTTCCGTTTTGACATCGAAACCTAAACTTCTTTGGAAATTCATCCTCTGTCCCTTCAGTCTCAGCTCGTGGCACTTCCACTGTCTCGTGGCCCGCGTTTCAATGTGCATTAGATCGCTTCCTGGGCCTTGGATTTTAAGTAATGGTCCGTCACAAGTTTGTTTTTCTTGTCCTTAACAGGCAGCTTTGAGAGCTCTCTAAGGAAAAGTGATATCTTTTTACCTTGTTACTGCTCTTTCCATGTTACGAGCAGCCACCCTCTTTATGATCAGTCTCATGCTTTTCTTCCTTTCTTGCCCAGGTTCAGAATACCAGGAATTCCAAGCTTCAAGTTTCCTGTGGAACATTGCGGGAGACCTTGATAACGTGGCAATGAGGGAGGTGATGAAGAGAAACAATACCTGTTCCTTTCCCATTTCAAGACGTTATTTTTTACCTTCCTGGTAGCTGTGAGATGATTTGCAATCTTGCGCTAGCATCTGCCTGAAAGAGAACACGGACCCTTTGGGTGCCTCCTCAAGAAATACTTGCTCTATGGTTCTGGCGATGTCCAGGCTTCAAGGGTGGGGCATAGGGGAGTGTAAATCTTAGGGGGCCTCCCGGGATGTCTGCAGGTTTGGGTGACCCGTGGCTGGGACGGGGACGCCGAGGTTGTCAATCTTGCCCTGAATCTCTCGCTCCCTCTCTTGCAGCACCCGAGACCGAATGGAGGAGCAAGTGTACGGGAAGTTCCCGCGCCACGACACAGATCACATTTATCGCTCTCGCCCTGAGAGACCCGGAGAACCAAACCGTTCTCATCGTGCCTTGAAGCAGCCTCTGCTCACGCGCTTCTCCCAGGGAGAAGGCAGAATGGCAGTAGCTCGCCACGTTATACCACAGGGTGCACACTCTGCAGCTTTCAAGCCCAGCTCTGCGTTAGCTCACCCCTGCAATTTTGCACCGCCCACGCAAATTTGAGTTGTCGCTGGTTGTTGCAGCGTTTGGCTTTGGTGAGGACAGCGTGTGTTTGTCAGCAGTTGGTGTAGGGTGGAATCTTGAGGAGAAAGTGATATTTCCGTGCCAGAACTGGTTGGTGTTTGCATGGTATTGTGGTAGTTGTTCCCACAGGTGATCAGTGCTGGAGTGTTATTGCAGGATGAGGGGATTTTGAAGGCTTGTCTGTGAGATGCACTAGAGGCAGCAGTTGCAAACGAAAGGCTGAGGTGTGGAGAGTTTGTCGGTGGGTTTTGGACAGTTGTCAGTTGAAGAGTTGGTTGTTTGCAGGTGAGGTGTAGAGCAGAGGGTGAAGCTGACTTTGCCTGGGCGGCGCAACTGGATGGGTGTGCAGAGCTGAGGAGAGCGGGCTTCTGCGGGTGACCCTAAAGCTGGAGAACCAGCCAGCGGCAGCTCCAGACAGTCCCGCTGCCGAGCTTGGCCGTGTAGGGCCAGTGCCCTGGGGCACAGGGAGTGTGACCCTCCGCAAGCACCAAACAGCAGGTGAGGACTGTGGGGATTTGTACTGAGCTATGATATCTCTAAGGCATGTGCGAGGGGCCGGGGCCAAGGCAAGGTGGGCTCGTTGTGGGATGTGGGGAGGTGTCAGCCCCCGGACTCAGCCCCTGTCTGATTGTAGTGCCCTTGGGCTGGTGTAGCTCAGTCCTCTGTGTGTTTCTCTTCAGGTGGAGCAGCGTGCAAAGGAAAAGCAAGGAAGGAGAGGAAGGTGGTGAACCTATGAGGAAGAGTGTAGCGAATCTGGCGTGGACTCACGGTAAGGTGCCATGAGAGACATTTATTACAAACTCAGGTTTGCATTTATACTCGCTATGATGCTTGCTCAAGCATTTGCTCTTTAGCTAAGTTAGACATTACATGAGCGATGTAACTGCCATATACGCATTTTTTTCTATAGTAAGCTGTCCCTCTGTCCCTGATGTATCAGTCCTGTATCCTGTATCTTAGTAGTCATAATTTTTCCCCAAGTAGATGAATATTTGCAAGCAGCTTTATCTCCAGTCGTTACCTGTTCATATAATTCTCATTCATCTTTGTGCCATGTCTCCAACTGAAATGTACCAGTTGTAGGAAAGTCTAGCACATGATTAGCAATCCATTGTAATAAACTCACCAATCAGACCCCTGATACATCCTGATTTTGCGTTTGTAGCGCATGTTGAAGGACATCCAGGGTTTGTCTTTGCTTAAGGGATAACTTCCCTCCCATGGTTCCCAATCGCTCACCTTTCGTTGGTGGTGGGCGCGCACTGTCCTGGTTCCCGGTCCTGTTTCCTGGTTCGATTGGGCTTCGCTACCAGAGCGGCTACTGCCTTTATAGGCACGCTGAAAGTCCCTGTTCCAGGGCGCCATTTGTAGCGAATGCGGTACGGACTCTCTTTTAAGGTGCAATGAGAGATGTTTATTACAAATTCAGGCTTGTGTTTATACTCGCTATGATACTTGCTCAAGCATTTGTTGATTAGCTAAGTTAGTCATTACATAAGTGATGTGTTTTGTGTTCCCACCAAAGTCACTGCCATCAACACCTTTTTTGTCTATCACAAGCTGTCCCTCTGTCCTTGATGCATCAATCCTGTATCAACTCCTCTGTCCTTGATGTATCACATAGCATACAGTCCTTTGTTCTTGTATTTTTCCACTAATGCTTGTTCTCATGCTGTTGACTCTTGCAGTTTCTCACGTGCCCGGTCTTCCGTGTACTGACACAGAAGAGCGATCACGAAAGAGGATTGGAGCGCAGCTGTGAGTCAAGCAGAGTCAAGAAAGAAGATGACAGTGGTGGACCTGTGAGTCAGGAGGGGACAAAAGAGGAGAAAGGTGATGGAGCTACGAGTCAAGAGTGAGGAGGAAGATGGGCAGGCTGAGCCAGCGAGAAGGAGAATGTATCCTTAAGCACAGGGAACGATCTGTGATTAGTGCGTCCCCCACCCACCCCTAGAAACCGTGCTCGTGGGTAAAGTGGTAAAATGGGAGCAGGGCCTGTTGGCTGTGTTTTGAAAGGTGGGGGTGGTGAGCAGGGGCTGGGCTCTTGGACTTGGGAGCAGTTAAGGGAGCAGGGTGGTCATCCCTTGGGAGGTGTCTGTCTGCCAGCAGGTAAAGGAGGGGGAAGAGGATCCTGCCGGGGTGAGGGCCTGGCCAGCTCTCCACTCCCAGGGCTCTTGATGCTGGGGTGGTGTGTTGCTGTAAGTGCCAGGGGTGACTGGCAAAGAAAGTCTTTGTGGGGTGCATGCTGGGAAACTGTGCTGCTACGGAGGGGCTGGGTTGGTGGGAAGGCCTGTGCGGGGGGCCGGGGCCAAGGCAAGGTGGCCTTGTGGTGGGGTGTGGGGATGCGTCAGCGACCGGACTCGCCCCCTCGTGTGACTGTACGGGCCTGGGGTGGGTATATTTTTGTTTTCTGTGCATCTCTGTTCGGGTGGAGCAGCTCGCAAAGGTGAAAGCAAGAAGGAAGAGGAAGGTGGTGAACCTACGAGGAAGAGCGATCAAGAAAGAGGATTGGAGTGCATCTGCAAGTCAACAGGGATCAAGAAAGAAGATGACGGTGGTAGACCTGCGAGTCAGGAGGGATCAAGAAAGAAGAGGAGGAAGGTGATGGAGCTGCGAGTCAGGAGTGAGGAGGAAGAAAATGTCCCCCTTGGGACAGGGACCTCCCTGTAATCAGGACTGCGCCCTCCCACCCCTGGAAACTGCTCAGGGGCCCAGACATCCATGGGAAGGTTGTGTCCGACAACACGAGCCAGGTCTTCAGCACTGGCTGCTGTTCAGCTGGGACCAGGGGCTGCTGGTGGGGTTTTGGGAGGCGGGGGTGGGTGAGTAGAGGCTGGGCTTTTGTACTCATGAGTGGTTGAGAGAGAGGGCTGGACACCTCTTGGGAGGTGTCTTGTCTGTCTGCCAGCAGGTAAAGGAGGGGGAAGAGGATCCTGCCGGGGTGAGGGCCTGGCCAGCTCTCCACTCCCAGGGCTCTTGATGCTGATGTGGTGTGTTGCTGTAAGTGCCAGGGGTGACTGGCAAAGAAAGTCTTTGTGGGGTGCATGCTGGGAAACTGTGCTGCTACGGAGGGGCTGGGTTGGTGGGAAGGCCTGTGCGGGGGGCCGGGGCCAAGGCAAGGTGGGCTTGCTGTGGGATGTGGGGATGCGTCAGCGAGCGGACTCACCCCCTATGTGACTGTACGGGCTTGGGTTGGGTGTATTTATTTCTGTCTTCAGGGCATTTCGGTTTGGGTGGAGCAGCTCACAAAGGCGAAAGCAAGAAAGGAAAGTAAGGTTGTGAACTTACGAGAAAGAGTGATCAAGAAAGAGGATTTGAGTTCATCCGGGAGTCGAGGGATCAAGAAAGAAGAGGAGGAAGGTGATGGACGTGCATATTGAAAATGAGAGGGAAGATGGGCAACCTGAAGCATGGAGCAAGGGAATGTCTCCTAGAACAAATGGACCTTTCTGTAATCAGAGATCCCCCCTCCTACCTTACAAACTGAACAAAGAGGACTGCGAAAGGGAGCGCTCTGACAGGACAAGAGGTATCAGTAAATCTGGCAAGAGGACAGGGGGGGAAGCGCTCTGGCGGATCAACAAGTCTCAATATATGTGGCAAGAGGATGATGGGGGAGAGTTCACCAGTGGTTCAAAAGTCACCCAGAAAAAGGGGAAGAGGATGTCAAGGGGGGAGCGCTCTGGTCGATCACAAGACTCTCATAAAAAACACACCAGGATGGTGGTGGGGGGGAATGTCCTATATGGGACAAGGGGTCCCGAGAAATCCAGCAAGAGGATGGTGGGGGGGAGCACTCCAGCAGACCAAGAATGTACTAAGGAAAGGCAAAAGGACGGCAGGAGGAGAGACCCAGTGGGTCAAGAGGTACCGAGAAATCCAGCAAGAGGACGACAGGGAGGAGCTCTTTAGCAGGCCAAAATCCCACTGAGGAAAGGCAAGAGGACAGCGGGGGAGAGCGCTCCAGTTCTTCAAGTGACTTCCCAGGCAGAAGGCAGGAGCATGGCGGGGCAGGACTGCGGCAGGTCAAGAATTCTCAGTCTGGCAATAGGATGGCGGGGAGGAGCGTTCCAGCGGGAGAAGAGCGCCCTGACTAGAGGCAAGACGAGGGTGAGGGAGAGCACTCGGACGTGTCAAGAAGACTCCCCCAAAAAGTGCAAGACGAAGGCCGGTGGGGAGAGCAATCCAGCAGATCAGGAAGTCTCAATAAATGTGGTAAGAAGGTGGCAGGTGGGAGCTCCCCAGTGGTTCAAGAGGTCCCAAGATATCCAGCAAGAGAACTGTGAGGGAGAGCACTCCAACAGGTCAAGCGGTGTCAAGAAATCCAGCAAGACAATGGTGGAAAACGCTCCGGTGAATCACAAGATTCCCCCCAAAAAAGGCAAGAGAATGGTGCAGGGGAGCACTCTGGTGGATCAAGAAGCACCCAGGAAAAGGGGAAGAAGATGGTGGGGGGGAGCACTCTGGTTGGTCACAAGACTCCCCCAGAAAACACAAGAGGGTGGCAGGGGGAACGCCCTAATGGGTCAAGAGGACCCAAGAAATCCAACAAGAGGACGGCGAGGGGGAGCGCTCCAGCAGATCAGGAAGTCTCGATAAATGCGGTAAGAGGATCGCGGGTGGGAGCCCCCTCAGTGGTCCAAGAGATCCCAAGAAATCCAACAAGAGGACGGCAAGGGGGAGCGCTCTGGCAGATCAGGACGTCTCAATAAATGCGGTAAAAGGATGGTGGGTGGGAGCCCCTCAGTGGTTCACAAGGTTCCAGGAAATCCAGCAAGAGGACGGCGTGGGGGAGCGCTGTGGCAGATGAAGAACCCTCAGTACATCTGGCAAGAGGACGGTGAGGGGGTGCTCTGATGGGTCAAGGTTGCTCTGAAAAAAGCCCAAGAGGGTGGTAAGGAGAAGCTCACCGGTGATTCACGAATCACCCAGAAAAAAGGGAAGAGGACAGTGCGGGGGAGCTCTTCAGTTGTTGAAGAGAATCCCCAGAAAAAGGCAGGAGGATGATGAGGGGGAACACTCTGGCGGGTCAAGAAGTCTCAATAAGTCCGGCAAGAAGACGGTGGGGAGGAGAGCTCGTGTGGGTCAAGAGGTCCCAAGAAACCCAGCAAGAGGACAGCAGGGTCGAGCGCTCCGGCAGATCAGGAAATCTGGATAAATGCAGTTAGAGGATGGTGGGTGTGAGCCCCTCAGTTGTTTAAGACGTCCCAAGAAATCCAGCAAGAGAACTGCGAGGGGGAGCGCTCCGGCAGGTCAAGCGATGTCAAGAAATCCAGCAAGACAATGGTGGAGAACTCTCCGGCGAGTCACAAGACTCTCCCAAAAAAGGCAAAAGAATGGTGCAGGGGAGCACTCTGGTGGATCAAGAAGCACCCAGGAAAAGGGGAAGAGGATGGTGGGGGGAAACGGCCTGGTTGGTCACAAGACTCCCCCAAAAACCACAAGAGGGTGGCAGGGGGAACGCCCTAATGGGTCAAGAAGTCCCAAGAAATCCAGCAGGAGGACGACAGGGAGGAGCTCTTTAGCAGGCCAAAATCCCACTGAGGAAAGGCAAGAGGACAGCGGGGGAGAGCGCTCCAGTTCTTCAAGTGACTTCCCAGGCAGAAGGCAGGAGCATGGCGGGGCAGGACTGCGGCAGGTCAAGAATTCTCAGTCTGGCAATAGGATGGCGGGGAGGAGCGTTCCAGAGGGAGAAGAGCGCCCTGACTAGAGGCAAGACGAGGGTGAGGGAGAGCACTCGGACGTGTCAAGAAGACTCCCCCAAAAAGTGCAAGAGGAAGGCCGGTGGGGAGAGCAATCCAGCAGATCAGGAAGTCTCAATAAATGCGGTAAGAGGATGGCGGGTGGGAGCCCCCCAAGTGGTCCAAGAAATCCAGCAAGAGGACGGCAAGGGGGAGCGCTCCAGCAGATCAGGAAATCTCGATAAATGCGGTTAGAGGATGGTGGGTGGGAGCCCCACAGTTGTTTAAGGCATCCCAAGAAATCCAGCAAAAGGACGGCGAGGGGGAACGCTCTGGCAGATCAGGACGTCTCAATAAATGCGGTAAGAGGATGGCGGGTGGGAGCCCCCGCAGTGGTTCAAAATGTCCCAAGATATCCAGGAAGAGAACTGTGAGGGGGAGCGCTCCGGCAGGTCAAGCGATGTCAACAAATCCAGCAAGACAATGGTGGAGAACGCTCCGGTGAGTCACAAGACTCCACCAAAAAAGGCAAGAGAATGGTTAGAGGATGGTAACAGGCAGCTTTGAGAGCACTCTGGTGGATCAAGAAGCACCCAGGAAAAGGGGAAGAGGATGGTGGGGGGAAACGGCCTGGTTGATCACAAGACTCCCCCAAAAACCACAAGAGGGTGGCAGGGGGAACGCCCTAAGGGGTCAAGAGGTTCCAAGAAATCCAGCAGGAGGACGGCGAGGGGGAGCGCTCCAGCAGGCTGAGATTGTACTAAAGAAAGGCAAGAGGACAGCAGGAGGAGAAACCCAGTGGGTCAAGAGGTCCCAAGAAATCCAGTAAGAGGACAACAGGGAGGAGTGCTCTGGCAGGCCAAAATCTCAGTGAAGAAAGGCAAGAGGACAGCAGGGGGGAGTGCTCCAGTTCTTCAAGTGACTTCCCAGGTAGAAGGCAGAAGGACGGTGGGGTAGCGCTGGGACAGGTCGAGAATTCTCAATCTGGCAATAGGACAGCAGGGAGGAGCATCCAGCGGGACAGGAGCGCCCTGAAAATAGGCAAGACAAGGGTGAGTGAGAGCACTCCGAGATGTCAAGAAGTGTCAAAAAATCTGGTAAAGGATGGCAGGGGGGAGTGCTGTGGATATTCAAGAGACTCCCCAGTAAAAGGCAAGAGGACGGCGCGGGGAAGTGCTCCAGCACGTCAAGATGGCACTGAAGAAAGGCAAGGTCACAGTGGGGGGGAGCATTCCCGTTGTTCCACTGGTTCAAAAGGTCCCAAGAAATCCAACAAGAGAACTGCGAGGGGGAGCGCTCTGGCAAGTCAAGCGGTGTCAATAACCCCAGCAAGGCAACGGCGGAGAGCGCTCTGGTGAGTCACGAGACTCCCCTACAAAGGACGAGAGGATGGTGGAGGGGACCCCACCAGTGGTTCAAGCAGCACCCAGGAAAAGGGGAGGAGGCTGACGAGGGGCAGGCCTCTGGCGGGCCAAGATCGCTGAGGGAAGGTGCGGGGGAGCTTGCTGGTGGCTCAAGAGACCTCTAGAAAAAGGTAAGAGGGCGGCGGGGGGTGGGAGGGCGCCTCAGCTGGTGAAGAGGAACCCCGAAAACAAGGCAAGAGAATGTTGGTGGGGGGAGCGCTCTGGCGGTTCCAGAGGCTCCCCGAGATCCGCTCAGACGGCAGCGGGTAACGCGGCAGCTCAGCGTCAATCAAAGAAGAACAGGAAGGCGGTTGACCTGCAATTCCAGAGCGAGGAGGAAGACTGGCAACCCGAACGAGGAGCAGCAGAACTTGGCATGGCCTCTGAAATCCTCCTTTAATCTGGGCTCAGGTAAGCTGGAAGCAGGGGACATAGGCTGGGGTTTGGGAGGTGGGCAGGTGAGAAATGATCCGCATTTTTGATCTGCTGAGTGACTGAAGCGCCTGGGAGTTCATTTGGAGTCGTTGCCTTACTTGATTTTACACTGACTTTTGCATTATATTTTAATGACGTAGAATTTTCCGTTTTGACATCGAAACCTAAACTTCTTTGCAAATTCATCCTCTGTCCCTTCAGTCTCAGCTCGTGGCACTTCCACTGTCTCGTGGCCCGCGTTTCAATGTGCATTAGATCGCTTCCTGGGCCTTGGATTTTAAGTAATGGTCCGTCACAAGTTTGTTTTTCTTGTCCTTAACAGGCAGCTTTGAGAGCTCTCTAAGGAAAAGTGATATCTTTTTACCTTGTTACTGCTCTTTCCATGTTACGAGCAGCCACCCTCTTTATGATCAGTCTCATGCTTTTCTTCCTTTCTTGCCCAGGTTCAGAATACCAGGAATTCCAAGCTTCAAGTTTCCTGTGGAACATTGCGGGAGACCTTGATAACGTGGCAATGAGGGAGGTGATGAAGAGAAACAATACCTGTTCCTTTCCCATTTCAAGACGTTATTTTTTACCTTCCTGGTAGCTGTGAGATGATTTGCAATCTTGCGCTAGCATCTGCCTGAAAGAGAACACGGACCCTTTGGGTGCCTCCTCAAGAAATACTTGCTCTATGGTTCTGGCGATGTCCAGGCTTCAAGGGTGGGGCATAGGGGAGTGTAAATCTTAGGGGGCCTCCCGGGATGTCTGCAGGTTTGGGTGACCCGTGGCTGGGACGGGGACGCCGAGGTTGTCAATCTTGCCCTGAATCTCTCGCTCCCTCTCTTGCAGCACCCGAGACCGAATGGAGGAGCAAGTGTACGGGAAGTTCCTGCGCCACGCCACAGATCACATTTATCGCTCTCGCCCTGAGAGACCCGGAGAACCAAACCGTTCCCATCGTGCCTTGAAGCAGCCTCTGCTCACGCGCTTCTCCCAGGGAGAAGGCAGAATGGCAGTAGCTCGCCACGTTATACCACAGGGTGCACACTCTGCAGCTTTCAAGCCCAGCTCTGCGTTAGCTCACCCCTGCAATTTTGCACCGCCCACGCAAATTTGAGTTGTCGCTGGTTGTTGCAGCGTTTGGCTTTGGTGAGGACAGCGTGTGTTTGTCAGCAGTTGGTGTAGGGTGGAATCTTGAGGAGAAAGTGATATTTCCGTGCCAGAACTGGTTGGTGTTTGCATGGTATTGTGGTAGTTGTTCCCACAGGTGATCAGTGCTGGAGTGTTATTGCAGGATGAGGGGATTTTGAAGGCTTGTCTGTGAGATGCACTAGAGGCAGCAGTTGCAAACGAAAGGCTGAGGTGTGGAGAGTTTGTCGGTGGGTTTTGGACAGTTGTCAGTTGAAGAGTTGGTTGTTTGCAGGTGAGGTGTAGAGCAGAGGGTGAAGCTGACTTTGCCTGGGCGGCGCAACTGGATGGGTGTGCAGAGCTGAGGAGAGCGGGCTTCTGCGGGTGACCCTAAAGCTGGAGAACCAGCCAGCGGCAGCTCCAGACAGTCCCGCTGCCAAGCTTGGCCGTGTAGGGCCAGTGCCCTGGGGCACAGGGAGTGTGACCCTCCGCAAGCACCAAACAGCAGGTGAGGACTGTGGGGATTTGTACTGAGCTATGATATCTCTAAGGCATGTGCGAGGGGCCGGGGCCAAGGCAAGGTGGGCTCGTTGTGGGGTGTGGGGAGGTGTCAGCCCCCGGACTCAGCCCCTGTCTGATTGTAGTGCCCTTGGGCTGGTGTAGCTCAGTCCTCTGTGTGTTTCTCTTCAGGTGGAGCAGCGTGCAAAGGAAAAGCAAGGAAGGAGAGGAAGGTGGTGAACCTATGAGGAAGAGTGTAGCGAATCTGGCGTGGACTCACGGTAAGGTGCCATGAGAGACATTTATTACAAACTCAGGTTTGCATTTATACTCGCTATGATGCTTGCTCAAGCATTTGCTCTTTAGCTAAGTTAGACATTACATGAGCGATGTAACTGCCATAGACGCATTTTTTTCTAAAGTAAGCTGTCCCTCTGTCCCTGATGTATCAGTCCTGTATCCTGTATCTTAGTAGTCATAATTTTTCCCCAAGTAGATGAATATTTTGCAAGCAGCTTTATCTCCAGTCGTTACCTGTTCATATAATTCTCATTCATCTTTGTGCCATGTCTCCAACTGAAATGTACCAGTTGTAGGAAAGTCTAGCACATGATTAGCAATCCATTGTAATAAACTCACCAATCAGACCCCTGATACATCCTGATTTTGCGTTTGTAGCGCATGTTGAAGGACATCCAGGGTTTGTCTTTGCTTAAGGGATAACTTCCCTCCCATGGTTCCCAATCGCTCACCTTTCGTTGGTGGTGGGCGCGCACTGTCCTGGTTCCCGGTCCTGTTTCCTGGTTCGATTGGGCTTCGCTACCAGAGCGGCTACTGCCTTTATAGGCACGCTGAAAGTCCCTGTTCCAGGGCGCCATTTGTAGCGAATGCGGTACGGACTCTCTTTTAAGGTGCAATGAGAGATGTTTATTACAAATTCAGGCTTGCGTTTATACTCGCTATGATACTTGCTCAAGCATTTGTTGATTAGCTAAGTTAGTCATTACATAAGTGATGTGTTTTGTGTTCCCACCAAAGTCACTGCCATCAACACCTTTTTTGTCTATCACAAGCTGTCCCTCTGTCCTTGATGCATCAATCCTGTATCAACTCCTCTGTCCTTGATGTATCACATAGCATACAGTCCTTTGTTCTTGTATTTTTCCACTAATGCTTGTTCTCATGCTGTTGACTCTTGCAGTTTCTCATGTGCCCGGTCTTCCGTGTACTGACACAGAAGAGCGATCACGAAAGAGGATTGGAGCGCACCTGTGAGTCAAGCAGAGTCAAGAAAGAAGATGACAGTGGTGGACCTGTGAGTCAGGAGGGGACAAAAGAGGAGAAAGGTGATGGAGCTACGAGTCAAGAGTGAGGAGGAAGATGGGCAGCCTGAGCCAGCGAGAAGGAGAATGTATCCTTAAGCACAGGGAACGATCTGTGATAAGTGCGTCCCCCTCCCACCCCTAGAAACCGTGCTCGGGGGTAAAGTGGTAAAATGGGAGCAGGGGCTGTTGGCTGTGTTTTGGGAGGTGGGGGTGGTGAGCAGGGGCTGGGCTCTTGGACTTGGGAGCAGTTAAGGGAGCAGGGTGGTCATCCCTTGGGAGGTGTCTGTCTGCCAGCAGGTAAAGGAGGGGGAAGAGGATCCTGCCGGGGTGAGGGCCTGGCCAGCTCTCCACTCCCAGGGCTCTTGATGCTGGTGTGGTGTGTTGCTGTAAGTGCCAGGGGTGACTGGCAAAGAAAGTCTTTGTGGGGTGCATGCTGGGAAACTGTGCTGCTACGGAGGGGCTGGGTTGGTGGGAAGGCCTGTGCGGGGGGCCGGGGCCAAGGCAAGGTGGCCTTGTGGTGGGGTGTGGGGATGCGTCAGCGACCGGACTCGCCCCCTCGTGTGACTGTACGGGCCTGAGGTGGGTATATTTTTGTTTTCTGTGCATCTCTGTTCGGGTGGAGCAGCTCGCAAAGGCGAAAGCAAGAAAGAAGAGGAAGGTGGTGAACCTACGAGGAAGAGCGATCAAGAAAGAGGATTGGAGTGCATCTGCAAGTCAACAGGGATCAAGAAAGAAGATGACGGTGGTAGAGCTGCGAGTCAGGAGGGATCAAGAAAGAAGAGGAGGAAGGTGATGGAGCTGCGAGTCAGGAGTGAGGAGGAAGAAAATGTCCCCCTTGGGACAGGGACCTCCCTGTAATCAGGACTGCGCCCTCCCACCCCTGGAAACTGCTCAGGGGCCCAGATATCCATGGGAAGGTTGTGTCCGACAACACGAGCCAGATCTTCAGCACTGGCTGCTGTTCAGCTGGGACCAGGGGCTGCTGGTGGGGTTTTGGGAGGCGGGGTGGGTGAGTAGAGGCTGGGCTTTTGTACTCCTGAGTGGTTGAGAGAGAGGGCTGGACACCTCTTGGGAGGTGTCTTGTCTGTCTGCCATCAGCTAAAGGAGGGGGAAGAGGATCCTGCCGGGGTGAGGGCCTGGCCAGCTCTCCACTCCCAGGGCTCTTGATGCTGATGTGGTGTGTTGCTGTAAGTGCCAGGGGTGACTGGCAAAGAAAGTCTTTGTGGGGTGCATGCTGGGAAACTGTGCTGCTACGGAGGGGCTGGGTTGGTGGGAAGGCCTGTGCGGGGGGCCGGGGCCAAGGCAAGGTGGGCTTGCTGTGGGATGTGGGGATGCGTCAGCGAGCGGACTCACCCCCTATGTGACTGTACGGGCTTGGGGTGGGTGTATTTCTGTCTTCAGGGCATTTCGGTTTGGGTGGAGCAGCTCACAAAGGCGAAAGCAAGAAAGGAAAGTAAGGTTGTGAACTTACGAGAAAGAGTGATCAAGAAAGAGGATTTGAGTTCATCCGGGAGTCGAGGGATCAAGAAAGAAGAGGAGGAAGGTGATGGACGTGCATATTGAAAATGAGAGGGAAGATGGGCAACCTGAAGCATGGAGCAAGGGAATGTCTCCTAGAACAAAGGGACCTTTCTGTAATCAGAGATCCCCCCTCCTACCCTACAAACTGAACAAAGAGGACTGCGAGAGGGAGCGCTCTGACAGGACAAGAGGTATCAGTAAATCTGGCAAGAGGACAGTGGGGGAAGCGCTCTGGCGGATCAACAAGTCTCAATATATGTGGCAAGAGGATGATGGGGGAGAGTTCACCAGTGGTTCAAAAGTCACCCAGAAAAAGGGGAAGAGGATGTCAAGGGTGGAGCGCTCTGGTCGATCACAAGACTCTCCTAAAAAACACAACAGGATGGTGGTGGGGGGGCATGTCCTATATGGGACAAGGGGTCCCGAGAAATCCAGCAAGAGGATGGTGGGGGGGAGCACTCCAGCAGACCAAGAATGTACTAAGGAAAGGCAAAAGGACGGCAGGAGGAGAGACCCAGTGGGTCAAGAGGTACCGAGAAATCCAGCAAGAGG
Organism: Patagioenas fasciata; assembly: GCF_037038585.1. NCBI lineage: Eukaryota > Metazoa > Chordata > Aves > Columbiformes > Columbidae > Patagioenas > Patagioenas fasciata. The sequence continues at coordinate 5,330,495 of NC_092525.1, read as the reverse complement.
ACGACAGGGAGGAGCTCTTTAGCAGGCCAAAATCCCACTGAGGAAAGGCAAGAGGACAGCGGGGGAGAGCGCTCCAGTTCTTCAAGTGACTTCCCAGGCAGAAGGCAGGAGCATGGCGGGGCAGGACTGCGGCAGGTCAAGAATTCTCAGTCTGGCAATAGGATGGCGGGGAGGAGCGTTCCAGCGGGAGAAGAGCGCCCTGACTAGAGGCAAGACAAGGGTGAGGGAGAGCACTCGGACGTGTCAAGAAGACTCCCCCAAAAAGTGCAAGAGGAAGGCCGGTGGGGAGAGCAATCCAGCAGATCAGGAAGTCTCAATAAATGCGGTAAGAAGGTGGCAGGTGGGAGCTCCCTGGTGGTTCAAGAGGTCCCAAGATATCCAGCAAGAGAACTGTGAGGGGGAGCGCTCCAACAGGTCAAGCGGTGTCAAGAAATCCAGCAAGACAATGGTGGAAAACGCTCCGGTGAGTCACAAGATTCCCCCAAAAAAAGGCAAGAGAATGGTGCAGGGGAGCACTCTGGTGGATCAAGAAGCACCCAGGAAAAGAAGAAGATGGTGGGGGGGAGTACTCTGGTTGGTCACAAGACTCCCCCAGAAAACACAAGAGGGTGGCAGGGGGAACGCCCTAATGGGTCAAGAGGTTCCAAGAAATCCAGCAAGAGGACGGCGAGGGGGAGCGCTCCAGCAGATCAGGAAGTCTCAATAAATGCGGTAAGAGGATGGCGGGTGGGAGCCCCCACAGTGGTCCAAGAGGTCCCAAGAAATCCAGCAAGAGGACGGCAAGGGAGAGCGCTCTGGCAGATCAGGACGTCTCAATAAATGCGGTAAAAGGATGGTGGGTGGGAGCCCCCCAGTGGTTCACAAGGTTCCAGGAAATCCAGCAAGAGGACGGCGTGGGGGAGCGCTGTGGCAGATGAAGAACCCTCAGTACATCTGGCAAGAGGACGGTGAGGGGGTGCTCTGATGGGTCAAGGTTGCTCTGAAAAAAGCCCAAGAGGGTGGTAAGGAGAAGCTCACCGGTGATTCACGAATCACCCAGAAAAAAGGGAAGAGGACAGTGCGGGGGAGCTCTTCAGTTGTTGAAGAGAATCCCCAGAAAAAGGCAGGAGGATGATGAGGGGGAACACTCTGGCGGGTCAAGAAGTCTCAATAAGTCCGGCAAGAAGACGGTGGGGAGGAGAGCTCGTGTGGGTCAAGAGGTCCCAAGAAACCCAGCAAGAGGACAGCAGGGGCGAGCGCTCCGGCAGATCAGGAAATCTGGATAAATGCAGTTAGAGGATGGTGGGTGTGAGCCCCTCAGTTGTTTAAGACGTCCCAAGAAATCCAGCAAGAGAACTGCGAGGGGGAGCGCTCCGGCAGGTCAAGCGATGTCAAGAAATCCAGCAAGACAATGGTGGAGAACTCTCCGGCGAGTCACAAGACTCTCCCAAAAAAGGCAAAAGAATGGTGCAGGGGAGCACTCTGGTGGATCAAGAAGCACCCAGGAAAAGGGGAAGAGGATGGTGGGGGGAAACGGCCTGGTTGGTCACAAGACTCCCCCAAAAACCACAAGAGGGTGGCAGGGGGAACGCCCTAATGGGTCAAGAAGTCCCAAGAAATCCAGCAAGAGGACGACAGGGAGGAGCTCTTTAGCAGGCCAAAATCCCACTGAGGAAAGGCAAGAGGACAGCGGGGGAGAGCGCTCCAGTTCTTCAAGTGACTTCCCAGGCAGAAGGCAGGAGCATGGCGGGGCAGGACTGCGGCAGGTCAAGAATTCTCAGTCTGGCAATAGGATGGCGGGGAGGAGCGTTCCAGCGGGAGAAGAGCGTCCTGACTAGAGGCAAGACAAGGGTGAGGGAGAGCGCTCGGATATGTGAAGAAGACTCCCCCAAAAAAGTGCAAGAGGAAGGCCAGGGGGAGAGCAATCCAGCAGATCAGGAAGTCTCAATAAATGCGGTAAGAGGATGGCGGGTGGGAGCCCCCCCAGTGGTCCAAGAGATCCCAAGAAATCCAGCAAGAGGACGGCAAGGGGGAGCGCTCCAGCAGATCAGGAAATCTCGATAAATGCGGTTAGAGGATGGTGGGTGGGAGCCCCACAGTTGTTTAAGGCATCCCAAGAAATCCAGCAAAAGGACGGCGAGGGGGAACGCTCTGGCAGATCAGGACGTCTCAATAAATGCGGTAAGAGGATGGCGGGTGGGAGCCCCCCAGTGGTTCAAAATGTCCCAAGATATCCAGGAAGAGAACTGTGAGGGGGAGCGCTCCGGCAGGTCAAGCGATGTCAACAAATCCAGCAAGACAATGGTGGAGAACGCTCCGGTGAGTCACAAGACTCCACCAAAAAAGGCAAGAGAATGGTTAGAGGATGGTAACAGGCAGCTTTGAGAGCACTCTGGTGGATCAAGAAGCACCCAGGAAAAGGGGAAGAGGATGGTGGGGGGAAACGGCCTGGTTGATCACAAGACTCCCCCAAAAACCACAAGAGGGTGGCAGGGGGAACGCCCTAAGGGGTCAAGAGGTTCCAAGAAATCCAGCAGGAGGACGGCGAGGGGGAGCGCTCCAGCAGGCTGAGATTGTACTAAAGAAAGGCAAAAGGACAGCAGGAGGAGAAACCCAGTGGGTCAAGAGGTCCCAAGAAATCCAGTGAGAGGACAACAGGGAGGAGTGCTCTGGCAGGCCAAAATCTCAGTGAAGAAAGGCAAGAGGACAGCAGGGGGGAGTGCTCCAGTTCTTCAAGTGACTTCCCAGGTAGAAGGCAGAAGGACGGTGGGGTAGCGCTGGGACAGGTCGAGAATTCTCAATCTGGCAATAGGACAGCAGGGAGGAGCATCCAGCGGGACAGGAGCGCCCTGAAAATAGGCAAGACAAGGGTGAGTGAGAGCACTCCGAGATGTCAAGAAGTGTCAAAAAATCTGGTAAAGGATGGCAGGGGGGAGTGCTGTGGATATTCAAGAGACTCCCCAGTAAAAGGCAAGAGGACGGCGCGGGGAAGTGCTCCAGCACGTCAAGATGGCACTGAAGAAAGGCAAGGTCACAGTGGGGGGGAGCATTCCCGTTGTTCCACTGGTTCAAAAGGTCCCAAGAAATCCAACAAGAGAACTGCGAGGGGGAGCGCTCTGGCAAGTCAAGCGGTGTCAATAACCCCAGCAAGGCAACGGCGGAGAGCGCTCTGGTGAGTCACGAGACTCCCCTACAAAGGACGAGAGGATGGTGGAGGGGACCCCACCAGTGGTTCAAGCAGCACCCAGGAAAAGGGGAGGAGGCTGACGAGGGCAGGCCTCTGGCGGGCCAAGATCGCTGAGGGAAGGTGCGGGGAGCTTGCTGGTGGCTCAAGAGACCTCTAGAAAAAGGTAAGAGGGCGGCGGGGGGTGGGAGGGCGCCTCAGCTGGTGAAGAGGAACCCCGAAAACAAGGCAAGAGAATGTTGGTGGGGGGAGCGCTCTGGCGGTTCCAGAGGCTCCCCGAGATCCGCTCAGACGGCAGCGGGTAACGCGGCAGCTCAGCGTCCATCAAAGAAGAACAGGAAGGCGGTTGACCTGCAATTCCAGAGCGAGGAGGAAGACTGGCAACCCGAACGAGGAGCAGCAGAACTTGGCATGGCCTCTGAAATCCTCCTTTAATCTGGGCTCAGGTAAGCTGGAAGCAGGGGACATAGGCTGGGGTTTGGGAGGTGGGCAGGTGAGAAATGATCCGCATTTTTGATCTGCTGAGTGACTGAAGCGCCTGGGAGTTCATTTGGAGTCGTTGCCTTACTTGATTTTACACTGACTTTTGCATTATATTTTAATGACGTAGAATTTTCCGTTTTGACATCGAAACCTAAACTTCTTTGGAAATTCATCCTCTGTCCCTTCAGTCTCAGCTCGTGGCACTTCCACTGTCTCGTGGCCCGCGTTTCAATGTGCATTAGATCGCTTCCTGGGCCTTGGATTTTAAGTAATGGTCCGTCACAAGTTTGTTTTTCTTGTCCTTAACAGGCAGCTTTGAGAGCTCTCTAAGGAAAAGTGATATCTTTTTACCTTGTTACTGCTCTTTCCATGTTACGAGCAGCCACCCTCTTTATGATCAGTCTCATGCTTTTCTTCCTTTCTTGCCCAGGTTCAGAATACCAGGAATTCCAAGCTTCAAGTTTCCTGTGGAACATTGCGGGAGACCTTGATAACGTGGCAATGAGGGAGGTGATGAAGAGAAACAATACCTGTTCCTTTCCCATTTCAAGACGTTATTTTTTACCTTCCTGGTAGCTGTGAGATGATTTGCAATCTTGCGCTAGCATCTGCCTGAAAGAGAACACGGACCCTTTGGGTGCCTCCTCAAGAAATACTTGCTCTATGGTTCTGGCGATGTCCAGGCTTCAAGGGTGGGGCATAGGGGAGTGTAAATCTTAGGGGGCCTCCCGGGATGTCTGCAGGTTTGGGTGACCCGTGGCTGGGACGGGGACGCCGAGGTTGTCAATCTTGCCCTGAATCTCTCGCTCCCTCTCTTGCAGCACCCGAGACCGAATGGAGGAGCAAGTGTACGGGAAGTTCCCGCGCCACGACACAGATCACATTTATCGCTCTCGCCCTGAGAGACCCGGAGAACCAAACCGTTCTCATCGTGCCTTGAAGCAGCCTCTGCTCACGCGCTTCTCCCAGGGAGAAGGCAGAATGGCAGTAGCTCGCCACGTTATACCACAGGGTGCACACTCTGCAGCTTTCAAGCCCAGCTCTGCGTTAGCTCACCCCTGCAATTTTGCACCGCCCACGCAAATTTGAGTTGTCGCTGGTTGTTGCAGCGTTTGGCTTTGGTGAGGACAGCGTGTGTTTGTCAGCAGTTGGTGTAGGGTGGAATCTTGAGGAGAAAGTGATATTTCCGTGCCAGAACTGGTTGGTGTTTGCATGGTATTGTGGTAGTTGTTCCCACAGGTGATCAGTGCTGGAGTGTTATTGCAGGATGAGGGGATTTTGAAGGCTTGTCTGTGAGATGCACTAGAGGCAGCAGTTGCAAACGAAAGGCTGAGGTGTGGAGAGTTTGTCGGTGGGTTTTGGACAGTTGTCAGTTGAAGAGTTGGTTGTTTGCAGGTGAGGTGTAGAGCAGAGGGTGAAGCTGACTTTGCCTGGGCGGCGCAACTGGATGGGTGTGCAGAGCTGAGGAGAGCGGGCTTCTGCGGGTGACCCTAAAGCTGGAGAACCAGCCAGCGGCAGCTCCAGACAGTCCCGCTGCCGAGCTTGGCCGTGTAGGGCCAGTGCCCTGGGGCACAGGGAGTGTGACCCTCCGCAAGCACCAAACAGCAGGTGAGGACTGTGGGGATTTGTACTGAGCTATGATATCTCTAAGGCATGTGCGAGGGGCCGGGGCCAAGGCAAGGTGGGCTCGTTGTGGGATGTGGGGAGGTGTCAGCCCCCGGACTCAGCCCCTGTCTGATTGTAGTGCCCTTGGGCTGGTGTAGCTCAGTCCTCTGTGTGTTTCTCTTCAGGTGGAGCAGCGTGCAAAGGAAAAGCAAGGAAGGAGAGGAAGGTGGTGAACCTATGAGGAAGAGTGTAGCGAATCTGGCGTGGACTCACGGTAAGGTGCCATGAGAGACATTTATTACAAACTCAGGTTTGCATTTATACTCGCTATGATGCTTGCTCAAGCATTTGCTCTTTAGCTAAGTTAGACATTACATGAGCGATGTAACTGCCATATACGCATTTTTTTCTATAGTAAGCTGTCCCTCTGTCCCTGATGTATCAGTCCTGTATCCTGTATCTTAGTAGTCATAATTTTTCCCCAAGTAGATGAATATTTGCAAGCAGCTTTATCTCCAGTCGTTACCTGTTCATATAATTCTCATTCATCTTTGTGCCATGTCTCCAACTGAAATGTACCAGTTGTAGGAAAGTCTAGCACATGATTAGCAATCCATTGTAATAAACTCACCAATCAGACCCCTGATACATCCTGATTTTGCGTTTGTAGCGCATGTTGAAGGACATCCAGGGTTTGTCTTTGCTTAAGGGATAACTTCCCTCCCATGGTTCCCAATCGCTCACCTTTCGTTGGTGGTGGGCGCGCACTGTCCTGGTTCCCGGTCCTGTTTCCTGGTTCGATTGGGCTTCGCTACCAGAGCGGCTACTGCCTTTATAGGCACGCTGAAAGTCCCTGTTCCAGGGCGCCATTTGTAGCGAATGCGGTACGGACTCTCTTTTAAGGTGCAATGAGAGATGTTTATTACAAATTCAGGCTTGTGTTTATACTCGCTATGATACTTGCTCAAGCATTTGTTGATTAGCTAAGTTAGTCATTACATAAGTGATGTGTTTTGTGTTCCCACCAAAGTCACTGCCATCAACACCTTTTTTGTCTATCACAAGCTGTCCCTCTGTCCTTGATGCATCAATCCTGTATCAACTCCTCTGTCCTTGATGTATCACATAGCATACAGTCCTTTGTTCTTGTATTTTTCCACTAATGCTTGTTCTCATGCTGTTGACTCTTGCAGTTTCTCACGTGCCCGGTCTTCCGTGTACTGACACAGAAGAGCGATCACGAAAGAGGATTGGAGCGCAGCTGTGAGTCAAGCAGAGTCAAGAAAGAAGATGACAGTGGTGGACCTGTGAGTCAGGAGGGGACAAAAGAGGAGAAAGGTGATGGAGCTACGAGTCAAGAGTGAGGAGGAAGATGGGCAGGCTGAGCCAGCGAGAAGGAGAATGTATCCTTAAGCACAGGGAACGATCTGTGATTAGTGCGTCCCCCACCCACCCCTAGAAACCGTGCTCGTGGGTAAAGTGGTAAAATGGGAGCAGGGCCTGTTGGCTGTGTTTTGAAAGGTGGGGGTGGTGAGCAGGGGCTGGGCTCTTGGACTTGGGAGCAGTTAAGGGAGCAGGGTGGTCATCCCTTGGGAGGTGTCTGTCTGCCAGCAGGTAAAGGAGGGGGAAGAGGATCCTGCCGGGGTGAGGGCCTGGCCAGCTCTCCACTCCCAGGGCTCTTGATGCTGGGGTGGTGTGTTGCTGTAAGTGCCAGGGGTGACTGGCAAAGAAAGTCTTTGTGGGGTGCATGCTGGGAAACTGTGCTGCTACGGAGGGGCTGGGTTGGTGGGAAGGCCTGTGCGGGGGGCCGGGGCCAAGGCAAGGTGGCCTTGTGGTGGGGTGTGGGGATGCGTCAGCGACCGGACTCGCCCCCTCGTGTGACTGTACGGGCCTGGGGTGGGTATATTTTTGTTTTCTGTGCATCTCTGTTCGGGTGGAGCAGCTCGCAAAGGTGAAAGCAAGAAGGAAGAGGAAGGTGGTGAACCTACGAGGAAGAGCGATCAAGAAAGAGGATTGGAGTGCATCTGCAAGTCAACAGGGATCAAGAAAGAAGATGACGGTGGTAGACCTGCGAGTCAGGAGGGATCAAGAAAGAAGAGGAGGAAGGTGATGGAGCTGCGAGTCAGGAGTGAGGAGGAAGAAAATGTCCCCCTTGGGACAGGGACCTCCCTGTAATCAGGACTGCGCCCTCCCACCCCTGGAAACTGCTCAGGGGCCCAGACATCCATGGGAAGGTTGTGTCCGACAACACGAGCCAGGTCTTCAGCACTGGCTGCTGTTCAGCTGGGACCAGGGGCTGCTGGTGGGGTTTTGGGAGGCGGGGGTGGGTGAGTAGAGGCTGGGCTTTTGTACTCATGAGTGGTTGAGAGAGAGGGCTGGACACCTCTTGGGAGGTGTCTTGTCTGTCTGCCAGCAGGTAAAGGAGGGGGAAGAGGATCCTGCCGGGGTGAGGGCCTGGCCAGCTCTCCACTCCCAGGGCTCTTGATGCTGATGTGGTGTGTTGCTGTAAGTGCCAGGGGTGACTGGCAAAGAAAGTCTTTGTGGGGTGCATGCTGGGAAACTGTGCTGCTACGGAGGGGCTGGGTTGGTGGGAAGGCCTGTGCGGGGGGCCGGGGCCAAGGCAAGGTGGGCTTGCTGTGGGATGTGGGGATGCGTCAGCGAGCGGACTCACCCCCTATGTGACTGTACGGGCTTGGGTTGGGTGTATTTATTTCTGTCTTCAGGGCATTTCGGTTTGGGTGGAGCAGCTCACAAAGGCGAAAGCAAGAAAGGAAAGTAAGGTTGTGAACTTACGAGAAAGAGTGATCAAGAAAGAGGATTTGAGTTCATCCGGGAGTCGAGGGATCAAGAAAGAAGAGGAGGAAGGTGATGGACGTGCATATTGAAAATGAGAGGGAAGATGGGCAACCTGAAGCATGGAGCAAGGGAATGTCTCCTAGAACAAAGGGACCTTTCTGTAATCAGAGATCCCCCCTCCTACCCTACAAACTGAACAAAGAGGACTGCGAGAGGGAGCGCTCTGACAGGACAAGAGGTATCAGTAAATCTGGCAAGAGGACAGTGGGGGAAGCGCTCTGGCGGATCAACAAGTCTCAATATATGTGGCAAGAGGATGATGGGGGAGAGTTCACCAGTGGTTCAAAAGTCACCCAGAAAAAGGGGAAGAGGATGTCAAGGGGGGAGCGCTCTGGTCGATCACAAGACTCTCCTAAAAAACACACCAGGATGGTGGTGGGGGGGAATGTCCTATATGGGACAAGGGGTCCCGAGAAATCCAGCAAGAGGATGGTGGGGGGGAGCACTCCAGCAGACCAAGAATGTACTAAGGAAAGGCAAAAGGACGGCAGGAGGAGAGACCCAGTGGGTCAAGAGGTACCGAGAAATCCAGCAAGAGGACGACAGGGAGGAGCTCTTTAGCAGGCCAAAATCCCACTGAGGAAAGGCAAGAGGACAGCGGGGGAGAGCGCTCCAGTTCTTCAAGTGACTTCCCAGGCAGAAGGCAGGAGCATGGCGGGGCAGGACTGCGGCAGGTCAAGAATTCTCAGTCTGGCAATAGGATGGCGGGGAGGAGCGCCCTGACTAGAGGCAAGACGAGGGTGAGGGAGAGCACTCGGACGTGTCAAGAAGACTCCCCCAAAAAGTGCAAGAGGAAGGCCGGTGGGGAGAGCAATCCAGCAGATCAGGAAGTCTCAATAAATGCGGTAAGAAGGTGGCAGGTGGGAGCTCCCCAGTGGTTCAAGAGGTCCCAAGATATCCAGCAAGAGAACTGTGAGGGAGAGCGCTCCAACAGGTCAAGCGGTGTCAAGAAATCCAGCAAGACAATGGTGGAAAACGCTCCGGTGAGTCACAAGATTCCCCCAAAAAAAGGCAAGAGAATGGTGCAGGGGAGCACTCTGGTGGATCAAGAAGCACCCAGGAAAAGGGGAAGAAGATGGTGGGGGGGAGCACTCTGGTTGGTCACAAGACTCCCCCAGAAAACACAAGAGGGTGGCAGGGGGAACGCCCTAATGGGTCAAGAGGACCCAAGAAATCCAGCAAGAGGACGGCGAGGGGGAGCGCTCCAGCAGATCAGGAAGTCTCGATAAATGCGGTAAGAGCATGGTGGGTGGGAGGCCCCCAGTGGTTCAAGAGGTCCCAAGAAATCCAGCAAGAGGGCGGCGAGGGGGAGCGCTCTGGCAGATCAGGACGTCTCAATAAATGTGGTAAAAGGATGGTGGGTGGGAGCCCCCCAGTGGTTCACAAGGTTCCAGGAAATCCAGCAAGAGGACGGCGTGGGGGAGCGCTGTGGCAGATGAAGAACCCTCAGTACATCTGGCAAGAGGACGGTGAGGGGGTGCTCTGATGGGTCAAGGTTGCTCTGAAAAAAGCCCAAGAGGGTGGTAAGGAGAAGCTCACCGGTGATTCACGAATCACGCAGAAAAAAGGGAAGAGGACAGTGCGGGGGAGCTCTTCAGTTGTTGAAGAGAATCCCCAGAAAAAGGCAGGAGGATGATGAGGGGGAACACTCTGGCGGGTCAAGAAGTCTCAATAAGTCCAGCAAGAAGACGGTGGGGAGGAGAGCTCGTGTGGGTCAAGAGGTCCCAAGAAACCCAGCAAGAGGACAGCAGGGGCGAGCGCTCCGGCAGATCAGGAAATCTCGATAAATGCAGTTAGAGGATGGTGGGTGTGAGCCCCTCAGTTGTTTAAGACGTCCCAAGAAATCCAGCAAGAGAACTGCGAGGGGGAGCGCTCCGGCAGGTCAAGCGATGTCAAGAAATCCAGCAAGACAATGGTGGAGAACTCTCCGGCGAGTCACAAGACTCTCCCAAAAAAGGCAAAAGAATGGTGCAGGGGAGCACTCTGGTGGATCAAGAAGCACCCAGGAAAAGGGGAAGAGGATGGTGGGGGGAAACGGCCTGGTTGGTCACAAGACTCCCCCAAAAACCACAAGAGGGTGGCAGGGGGAACGCCCTAATGGGTCAAGAAGTCCCAAGAAATCCAGCAAGAGGACGACAGGGAGGAGCTCTTTAGCAGGCCAAAATCCCACTGAGGAAAAGGCAAGAGGACAGCGGGGGAGAGCGCTCCAGTTCTTCAAGTGACTTCCCAGGCAGAAGGCAGGAGCATGGTGGGGCAGGACTGCGGCAGGTCAAGAATTCTCAGTCTGGCAATAGGATGGCGGGGAGGAGCGTTCCAGCGGGAGAAGAGCGCCCTGACTAGAGGCAAGACAAGGGTGAGGGAGAGCGCTCGGATGTGTGAAGAAGACTCCCCCAAAAAAGTGCAAGAGGAAGGCCAGGGGGAGAGCAATCCAGCAGATCAGGAAGTCTCAATAAATGCGGTAAGAGGATGGCGGGTGGGAGCCCCCCCAGTCGTCCAAGAGATCCCAAGAAATCCAGCAAGAGGACGGCAAGGGGGAGCGCTCCAGCAGATCAGGAAATCTCGATAAATGCGGTTAGGGGATGGTGGGTGGGAGCCCCACAGTTGTTTAAGGCATCCCAAGAAATCCAGCAAAAGGACGGCGAGGGGGAACGCTCCGGCAGATCAGGACGTCTCAATAAATGCGGTAAGAGGATGGCGGGTGGGAGCCCCCCAGTGATTCAAAATGTCCCAAGATATCCAGGAAGAGAACTGTGAGGGGGAGCGCTCCGGCAGGTCAAGCGATGTCAACAAATCCAGCAAGACAATGGTGGAGAACGCTCCGGTGAGTCACAAGACTCCACCAAAAAAGGCAAGAGAATGGTTAAAGGATGGTAACAGGCAGCTTTGAGAGCACTCTGGTGGATCAAGAAGCACCCAGGAAAAGGGGAAGAGGATGGTGGGGGGAAACGGCCTGGTTGATCACAAGACTCCCCCAGAAACCACAAGAGGGTGGCAGGAGGAACGCCCTAAGGGGTCAAGAGGTTCCAAGAAATCCAGCAGGAGGACGGCGAGGGGGAGCGCTCCAGCAGGCTGAGATTGTACTAAAGAAAGGCAAAAGGACAGCAGGAGGAGAAACCCAGTGGGTCAAGAGGTCCCAAGAAATCCAGTAAGAGGACAACAGGGAGGAGTGCTCTGGCAGGCCAAAATCTCAGTGAAGAAAGGCAAGAGGACAGCAGGGGGGAGTGCTCCAGTTCTTCAAGTGACTTCTCAGGTAGAAGGCAGAAGGACGGTGGGGTAGCGCTGGGACAGGTCGAGAATTCTCAATCTGGCAATAGGACAGCAGGGAGGAGCATCCAGCGGGACAGGAGCGCCCTGAAAATAGGCAAGACAAGGGTGAGTGAGAGCACTCCGAGATGTCAAGAAGTGTCAAAAAATCTGGTAAAGGATGGCAGGGGGGAGTGCTGTGGATATTCAAGAGACTCCCCAGTAAAAGGCAAGAGGACGGCGCGGGGAAGTGCTCCAGCACGTCAAGATGGCACTGAAGAAAGGCAAGGTCACAGTGGGGGGGAGCATTCCCGTTGTTCCAATGGTTCAAAAGGTCCCAAGAAATCCAACAAGAGAACTGCGAGGGGGAGCGCTCTGGCAAGTCAAGCGGTGTCAATAACCCCAGCAAGGCAACGGCGGAGAGCGCTCTGGTGAGTCACGAGACTCCCCTACAAAGGACGAGAGGATGGTGGAGGGGAGCCCACCAGTGGTTCAGGCAGCACCCAGGAAAAGGGGAGGAGGCTGACGAGGGGCAGGCCTCTGGCGGGCCAAGATCGCTGAGGGAAGGTGCGGGGGAGCTTGCTGGTGGCTCAAGAGACCTCTAGAAAAAGGTAAGAGGGCGGCGGGGGGTGGGAGAGCGCCTCAGCTGGTGAAGAGGAACCCCGAAAACAAGGCAAGAGAATGTTGGTGGGGGGAGCGCTCTGGCGGTTCCAGAGGCTCCCCGAGATCCGCTCAGACGGCAGCGGGTAACGCGGCAGCTCAGCGTCCATCAAAGAAGAACAGGAAGGCGGTTGACCTGCAATTCCAGAGCGAGGAGGAAGACTGGCAACCCGAACGAGGAGCAGCAGAACTTGGCATGGCCTCTGAAATCCTCCTTTAATCTGGGCTCAGGTAAGCTGGAAGCAGGGGACATAGGCTGGGGTTTGGGAGGTGGGCAGGTGAGAAATGATCCGCATTTTTGATCTCCTGAGTGACTGAAGCGCCTGGGAGTTCATTTGGAGTCGTTGCCTTACTTGATTTTACACTGACTTTTGCATTATATTTTAATGACATAGAATTTTCCGTTTTGACATCGAAACCTAAACTTCTTTGGAAATTCATCCTCTGTCCCTTCAGTCTCAGCTCGTGGCACTTCCACTGTCTCGTGGCCCGCGTTTCAATGTACATTAGATCGCTTCCTGGGCCTTGGATTTTAAGTAATGGTCCGTCACAAGTTTGTTTTTCTTGTCCTTAACAGGCAGCTTTGAGAGCTCTCTAAGGAAAAGTGATATCTTTTTACCTTGTTACTGCTCTTTCCATGTTACGAGCAGCCACCCTCTTTATGATCAGTCTCATGCTTTTCTTCCTTTCTTGCCCAGGTTCAGAATACCAGGAATTCCAAGCTTCAAGTTTCCTGTGGAACATTGCGGGAGACCTTGATAACGTGGCAATGAGGGAGGTGATGAAGAGAAACAATACCTGTTCCTTTCCCATTTCAAGACGTTATTTTTTACCTTCCTGGTAGCTGTGAGATGATTTGCAATCTTGCGCTAGCATCTGCCTGAAAGAGAACACGGACCCTTTGGGTGCCTCCTCAAGAAATACTTGCTCTATGGTTCTGGCGATGTCCAGGCTTCAAGGGTGGGGCATAGGGGAGTGTAAATCTTAGGGGGCCTCCCGGGATGTCTGCAGGTTTGGGTGACCCGTGGCTGGGACGGGGACGCCGAGGTTGTCAATCTTGCCCTGAATCTCTCGCTCCCTCTCTTGCAGCACCCGAGACCGAATGGAGGAGCAAGTGTACGGGAAATTCCTGCGCCACGACACAGATCACATTTATCGCTCTCGCCCTGAGAGACCCGGAGAACCAAACCGTTCCCATCGTGCCTTGAAGCAGCCTCTGCTCACGCGCTTCTCCCAGGGAGAAGGCAGAATGGCAGTAGCTCGCCACGTTATACCACAGGGTGCACACTCTGCAGCTTTCAAGCCCAGCTCTGCGTTAGCTCACCCCTGCAATTTTGCACCGCCCACGCAAATTTGAGTTGTCGCTGGTTGTTGCAGCGTTTGGCTTTGGTGAGGACAGCGTGTGTTTGTCAGCAGTTGGTGTAGGGTGGAATCTTGAGGAGAAAGTGATATTTCCGTGCCAGAACTGGTTGGTGTTTGCATGGTATTGTGGTAGTTGTTCCCACAGGTGATCAGTGCTGGAGTGTTATTGCAGGATGAGGGGATTTTGAAGGCTTGTCTGTGAGATGCACTAGAGGCAGCAGTTGCAAACGAAAGGCTGAGGTGTGGAGAGTTTGTCGGTGGGTTTTGGACAGTTGTCAGTTGAAGAGTTGGTTGTTTGCAGGTGAGGTGTAGAGCAGAGGGTGAAGCTGACTTTGCCTGGGCGGCGCAACTGGATGGGTGTGCAGAGCTGAGGAGAGCGGGCTTCTGCGGGTGACCCTAAAGCTGGAGAACCAGCCAGCGGCAGCTCCAGACAGTCCCGCTGCCGAGCTTGGCCGTGTAGGGCCAGTGCCCTGGGGCACAGGGAGTGTGACCCTCCACAAGCACCAAACAGCAGGTGAGGACTGTGGGGATTTGTACTGAGCTATGATATCTCTAAGGCATGTGCGAGGGGCCGGGGCCAAGGCAAGGTGGGCTCGTTGTGGGGTGTGGGGAGGTGTCAGCCCCCGGACTCAGCCCCTGTCTGATTGTAGTGCCCTTGGGCTGGTGTAGCTCAGTCCTCTGTGTGTTTCTCTTCAGGTGGAGCAGCGTGCAAAGGAAAAGCAAGGAAGGAGAGGAAGGTGGTGAACCTATGAGGAAGAGTGTAGCGAATCTGGCGGCATTTATACTCGCTATGATGCTTGCTCAAGCATTTGCTCTTTAGCTAAGTTAGACATTACATGAGCGGTGTAACTGCCATATACGCATTTTTTTCTATAGTAAGCTGTCCCTCTGTCCCTGATGTATCAGTCCTGTATCCTGTATCTTAGTAGTCATAATTTTTCCCCAAGTAGATGAATATTTTGCAAGCAGCTTTATCTCCAGTCGTTACCTGTTCATATAATTCTCATTCATCTTTGTGCCATGTCTCCAACTGAAATGTACCAGTTGTAGGAAAGTCTAGCACATGATTAGCAATCCATTGTAATAAACTCACCAATCAGACCCCTGATACATCCTGATTTTGCGTTTGTAGCGCATGTTGAAGGACATCCAGGGTTTGTCTTTGCTTAAGGGATAACTTCCCTCCCATGGTTCCCAATCGCTCACCTTTCATTGGTGGTGGGCGCGCACTGTCCTGGTTCCCGGTCCTGTTTCCTGGTTCAATTGGGCTTCGCTACCAGAGCGGCTACTGCCTTTATAGGCACGCTGAAAGTCCCTGTTCCAGGGCGCCATTTGTAGGGAATGCGGTACGGACTCTCTTTTAAGGTGCAATGAGAGATGTTTATTACAAATTCAGGCTTGTGTTTATACTCGCTATGATACTTGCTCAAGCATTTGTTGATTAGCTAAGTTAGTCATTACATAAGTGATGTGTTTTGTGTTCCCACCAAAGTCGCTGCCATAAACACCTTTTTTGTCTATCACAAGCTGTCCCTCTGTCCTTGATGCATCAATCCTGTATCAACTCCTCTGTCCTTGATGTATCACATAGCATACAGTCCTTTGTTCTTGTATTTTTCCACTAATGCTTGTTCTCATGCTGTTGACTCTTGCAGTTTCTCACGTACCCGGTCTTCCGTGTACTGACACAGAAGAGCGATCACGAAAGAGGATTGGAGCGCACCTGTGAGTCAAGCAGAGTCAAGAAAGAAGATGACAGTGGTGGACCTGTGAGTCAGGAGGGGACAAAAGAGGAGAAAGGTGATGGAGCTACGAGTCAAGAGTGAGGAGGAAGATGGGCAGGCTGAGCCAGCGAGAAGGAGAATGTATCCTTAAGCACAGGGAACAATCTGTGATTAGTGCGTCCCCCTCCCACCCCTAGAAACCGTGCTCGGGGGTAAAGTGGTAAAATGGGAGCAGGGGCTGTTGGCTGTGTTTTGGGAGGTGGGGGTGGTGAGCAGGGGCTGGGCTCTTGGACTTGGGAGCAGTTAAGGGAGCAGGGTGGTCATCCCTTGGGAGGTGTCTGTCTGCCAGCAGGTAAAGGAGGGGGAAGAGGATCCTGCCGGGGTGAGGGCCTGGCCAGCTCTCCACTCCCAGGGCTCTTGATGCTGGTGTGGTGTGTTGCTGTAAGTGCCAGGGGTGACTGGCAAAGAAAGTCTTTGTGGGGTGCATGCTGGGAAACTGTGCTGCTACGGAGGGGCTGGGTTGGTGGGAAGGCCTGTGCGGCGGGCCGGGGCCAAGGCAAGGTGGCCTTGTGGTGCGGTGTGGGGATGCGTCAGCGACCGGACTCGCCCCCTCGTGTGACTGTACGGGCCTGGGGTGGGTATATTTTTGTTTTCTGTGCATCTCTATTCGGGTGGAGCAGCTCGCAAAGGTGAAAGCAAGAAAGAAGAGGAAGGTGGTGAACCTACGAGGAAGAGCGATCAAGAAAGAGGATTGGAGTGCATCTGCAAGTCAACAGGGATCAAGAAAGAAGATGACGGTGGTAGAGCTGCGGGTCAGGAGGGATCAAGAAAGAAGAGGAGGAAGGTGATGGAGCTGCGAGTCAGGAGTGAGGAGGAAGAAAATGTCCCCCTTGGGACAGGGACCTCCCTGTAATCAGGACTGCGCCCTCCCACCCCTGGAAAGTGCTCAGGGGCCCAGACATCCATGGGAAGGTTGTGTCCGACAACACGAGCCAGATCTTCAGCACTGGCTGCTGTTCAGCTGGGACCAGGGGCTGCTGGTGGGGTTTTGGGAGGCGGGGTGGGTGAGTAGAGGCTGGGCTTTTGTACTCATGAGTGGTTGAGAGAGAGGGCTGGACACCTCTTGGGAGGTGTCTTGTCTGTCTGCCATCAGCTAAAGGAGGGGGAAGAGGATCCTGCCGGGGTGAGGGCCTGGCCAGCTCTCCACTCCCAGGGCTCTTGATGCTGATGTGGTGTGTTGCTGTAAGTGCCAGGGGTGACTGGCAAAGAAAGTCTTTGTGGGGTGCATGCTGGGAAACTGTGCTGCTACGGAGGGGCTGGGTTGGTGGGAAGGCCTGTGCGGGGGGCCGGGGCCAAGGCAAGGTGGGCTTGCTGTGGGATGTGGGGATGCGTCAGCGAGCGGACTCACCCCCTATGTGACTGTACGGGCTTGGGGTGGGTGTATTTCTGTCTTCAGGGCATTTCGGTTTGGGTGGAGCAGCTCACAAAGGCGAAAGCAAGAAAGGAAAGTAAGGTTGTGAACTTACGAGAAAGAGTGATCAAGAAAGAGGATTTGAGTTCATCCGGGAGTCGAGGGATCAAGAAAGAAGAGGAGGAAGGTGATGGACGTGCATATTGAAAATGAGAGGGAAGATGGGCAACCTGAAGCATGGAGCAAGGGAATGTCTCCTAGAACAAAGGGACCTTTCTGTAATCAGAGATCCCCCCTCCTACCCTACAAACTGAACAAAGAGGACTGCGAGAGGGAGCGCTCTGACAGGACAAGAGGTATCAGTAAATCTGGCAAGAGGACAGTGGGGGAAGCGCTCTGGCGGATCAACAAGTCTCAATATATGTGGCAAGAGGATGATGGGGGAGAGTTCACCAGTGGTTCAAAAGTCACCCAGAAAAAGGGGAAGAGGATGTCAAGGGGGGAGCGCTCTGGTCGATCACAAGACTCTCCTAAAAAACACAACAGGATGGTGGTGGGGGGGCATGTCCTATATGGGACAAGGGGTCCCGAGAAATCCAGCAAGAGGATGGTGGGGGGGAGCACTCCTGCAGACCAAGAATGTACTAAGGAAAGGCAAAAGGACGGCAGGAGGAGAGACCCATTGGGTCAAGAGGTACCGAGAAATCCAGCAAGAGGACGACAGGGAGGAGCTCTTTAGCAAGCCAAAATCCCACTGAGGAAAGGCAAGAGGACAGCGGGGGAGAGCGCTCCAGTTCTTCAAGTGACTTCCCAGGCAGAAGACAGGAGCATGGCGGGGCAGGACTGCGGCAGGTCAAGAATTCTCAGTCTGGCAATAGGATGGCGGGGAGGAGCGCCCTGACTAGAGGCAAGACGAGGGTGAGGGAGAGCACTCGGACGTGTCAAGAAGACTCCCGCAAAAAGTGCAAGAGGAAGGCCGGTGGGGAGAGCAATCCAGCAGATCAGGCAGTCTCAATAAATGCGGTAAGAAGGTGGCAGGTGGGAGCTCCCCAGTGGTTCAAGAGGTCCCAAGATATCCAGCAAGAGAACTGTGAGGGAGAGCGCTCCAACAGGTCAAGCGGTGTCAAGAAATCCAGCAAGACAATGGTGGGAAACGCTCCGGTGAGTCACAAGATTCCCCCAAAAAAAGGCAAGAGAATGGTGCAGGGGAGCACTCTGGTGGATCAAGAAGCACCCAGGAAAAGGGGAAGAAGATGGTGGGGGGGAGCACTCTGGTTGGTCACAAGACTCCCCCAGAAAACACAAGAGGGTGGCAGGGGGAACGCCCTAATGTGTCAAGAGGACCCAAGAAATCCAGCAAGAGGACGGCGAGGGGGATCGCTCCAGCAGATCAGGAAGTCTCGATAAATGCGGTAAGAGCATGGTGGGTGGGAGGCCCCCAGTGGTTCAAGAGGTCCCAAGAAATCCAGCAAGAGGGCGGCGAGGGGGAGCGCTCTGGCAGATCAGGACGTCTCAATAAATGCAGTAAAAGGATGGTGGGTGGGAGCCCCCCAGTGGTTCACAAGGTTCCAGGAAATCCAGCAAGAGGACGGCGTGGGGGAGCGCTGTGGCAGATGAAGAACCCTCAGTACATCTGGCAAGAGGACGGTGAGGGGGTGCTCTGATGGGTCAAGGTTGCTCTGAAAAAAGCCCAAGAGGGTGGTAAGGAGAAGCTCACCGGTGATTCACGAATCACCCAGAAAAAAGGGAAGAGGACAGTGCGGGGGAGCTCTTCAGTTGTTGAAGAGAATCCCCAGAAAAAGGCAGGAGGATGATGAGGGGGAACACTCTGGCGGGTCAAGAAGTCTCAATAAGTCCGGCAAGAAGACGGTGGGGAGGAGAGCTCGTGTGGGTCAAGAGGTCCCAAGAAACCCAGCAAGAGGACAGCAGGGGCGAGCGCTCCGGCAGATCAGGAAATCTCGATAAATGCAGTTAGAGGATGGTGGGTGTGAGCCCCTCAGTTGTTTAAGACGTCCCAAGAAATCCAGCAAGAGAACTGCGAGGGGGAGCGCTCCGGCAGGTCAAGCGATGTCAAGAAATCCAGCAAGACAATGGTGGAGAACTCTCCGGCGAGTCACAAGACTCTCCCAAAAAAGGCAAAAGAATGGTGCAGGGGAGCTCTCTGGTGGATCAAGAAGCACCCAGGAAAAGGGGAAGAGGATGGTGGGGGGAAACGGCCTGGTTGGTCACAAGACTCCCCCAAAAACCACAAGAGGGTGGCAGGGGGAACGCCCTAATGGGTCAAGAAGTCCCAAGAAATCCAGCAAGAGGACGACAGGGAGGAGCTCTTTAGCAGGCCAAAATCCCACTGAGGAAAGGCAAGAGGAGAGCGGGGGAGAGCGCTCCAGTTCTTCAAGTGACTTCCCAGGCAGAAGGCAGGAGCATGGCGGGGCAGGACTGCGGCAGGTCAAGAATTCTCAGTCTGGCAATAGGATGGCGGGGAGGAGCGTTCCAGCGGGAGAAGAGCGCCCTGACTAGAGGCAAGACAAGGGTGAGGGAGAGCGCTCGGATGTGTGAAGAAGACTCCCCCAAAAAAGTGCAAGAGGAAGGCCAGGGGGAGAGCAATCCAGCAGATCAGGAAGTCTCAATAAATGCGGTAAGAGGATGGCGGGTGGGAGCCCCCCCAGTGGTCCAAGAGATCCCAAGAAATCCAGCAAGAGGACGGCAAGGGGGAGCGCTCCAGCAGATCAGGAAATCTCGATAAATGCGGTTAGAGGATGGTGGGTGGGAGCCCCACAGTTGTTTAAGGCATCCCAAGAAATCCAGCAAGAGGACGGCGAGGGGGAACGCTCTGGCAGATCAGGACGTCTCAATAAATGCGGTAAGAGGATGGCGGGTGGGAGCCCCCCAGTGGTTCAAAATGTCCCAAGATATCCAGGAAGAGAACTGTGAGGGGGAGCGCTCCGGCAGGTCAAGCGATGTCAACAAATCCAGCAAGACAATGGTGGAGAACGCTCCGGTGAGTCACAAGACTCCACCAAAAAAGGCAAGAGAATGGTTAGAGGATGGTAACAGGCAGCTTTGAGAGCACTCTGGTGGATCAAGAAGCACCCAGGAAAAGGGGAAGAGGATGGTGGGGGGAAACGGCCTGGTTGATCACAAGACTCCCCCAAAAACCACAAGAGGGTGGCAGGGGGAACGCCCTAAGGGGTCAAGAGGTTCCAAGAAATCCAGCAGGAGGACGGCGAGGGGGAGCGCTCCAGCAGGCTGAGATTGTACTAAAGAAAGGCAAAAGGACAGCAGGAGGAGAAACCCAGTGGGTCAAGAGGTCCCAAGAAATCCAGTAAGAGGACAACAGGGAGGAGTGCTCTGGCAGGCCAAAATCTCAGTGAAGAAAGGCAAGAGGACAGCAGGGGGGAGTGCTCCAGTTCTTCAAGTGACTTCCCAGGTAGAAGGCAGAAGGACGGTGGGGTAGCGCTGGGACAGGTCGAGAATTCTCAATCTGGCAATAGGACAGCAGGGAGGAGCATCCAGCGGGACAGGAGCGCCCTGAAAATAGGCAAGACAAGGGTGAGTGAGAGCACTCCGAGATGTCAAGAAGTGTCAAAAAATCTGGTAAAGGATGGCAGGGGGGAGTGCTGTGGATATTCAAGAGACTCCCCAGTAAAAGGCAAGAGGACGGCGCGGGGAAGTGCTCCAGCACGTCAAGATCGCACTGAAGAAAGGCAAGGTCACAGTGGGGGGGAGCATTCCCGTTGTTCCAATGGTTCAAAAGGTCCCAAGAAATCCAACAAGAGAACTGCGAGGGGGAGCGCTCTGGCAAGTCAAGCGGTGTCAATAACCCCAGCAAGGCAACGGCGGAGAGCGCTCTGGTGAGTCACGAGACTCCCCTACAAAGGACGAGAGGATGGTGGAGGGGAGCCCACCAGTGGTTCAGGCAGCACCCAGGAAAAGGGGAGGAGGCTGACGAGGGGCAGGCCTCTGGCGGGCCAAGATCGCTGAGGGAAGGTGCGGGGGAGCTTGCTGGTGGCTCAAGAGACCTCTAGAAAAAGGTAAGAGGGCAGCGGGGGGTGGGAGGGCGCCTCAGCTGGTGAAGAGGAACCCCGAAAACAAGGCAAGAGAATGTTGGTGGGGGGAGCACTCTGGCGGTTCCAGAGGCTCCCCGAGATCCGCTCAGACGGCAGCGGGTAACGCGGCAGCTCAGCGTCCATCAAAGAAGAACAGGAAGGCGGTTGACCTGCAATTCCAGAGCGAGGAGGAAGACTGGCAACCCGAACGAGGAGCAGCAGAACTTGGCATGGCCTCTGAAATCCTCCTTTAATCTGGGCTCAGGTAAGCTGGAAGCAGGGGACATAGGCTGGGGTTTGGGAGGTGGGCAGGTGAGAAATGATCCGCATTTTTGATCTGCTGAGTGACTGAAGCGCCTGGGAGTTCATTTGGAGTCGTTGCCTTACTTGATTTTACACTGACTTTTGCATTATATTTTAATGACGTAGAATTTTCCGTTTTGACATCGAAACCTAAACTTCTTTGGAAATTCATCCTCTGTCCCTTCAGTCTCAGCTCGTGGCACTTCCACTGTCTCGTGGCCCGCGTTTCAATGTGCATTAGATCGCTTCCTGGGCCTTGGATTTTAAGTAATGGTCCGTCACAAGTTTGTTTTTCTTGTCCTTAACAGGCAGCTTTGAGAGCTCTCTAAGGAAAAGTGATATCTTTTTACCTTGTTACTGCTCTTTCCATGTTACGAGCAGCCACCCTCTTTATGATCAGTCTCATGCTTTTCTTCCTTTCTTGCCCAGGTTCAGAATACCAGGAATTCCAAGCTTCAAGTTTCCTGTGGAACATTGCGGGAGATCTTGATAACGTGGCAATGAGGGAGGTGATGAAGAGAAACAATACCTGTTCCTTTCCCATTTCAAGACGTTATTTTTTACCTTCCTGGTAGCTGTGAGATGATTTGCAATCTTGCGCTAGCATCTGCCTGAAAGAGAACACAGACCCTTTGGGTGCCTCCTCAAGAAATACTTGCTCTATGGTTCTGGCGATGTCCAGGCTTCAAGGGTGGGGCATAGGGGAGTGTAAATCTTAGGGGGCCTCCCGGGATGTCTGCAGGTTTGGGTGACCCGTGGCTGGGACGGGGACGCCGAGGTTGTCAATCTTGCCCTGAATCTCTCGCTCCCTCTCTTGCAGCACCCGAGACCGAATGGAGGAGCAAGTGTACGGGAAGTTCCTGCGCCACGCCACAGATCACATTTATCGCTCTCGCCCTGAGAGACCCGGAGAACCAAACCGTTCCCATCGTGCCTTGAAGCAGCCTCTGCTCACGCGCTTCTCCCAGGGAGAAGGCAGAATGGCAGTAGCTCGCCACGTTATACCACAGGGTGCACACTCTGCAGCTTTCAAGCCCAGCTCTGCGTTAGCTCACCCCTGCAATTTTGCACCGCCCACGCAAATTTGAGTTGTCGCTGGTTGTTGCAGCGTTTGGCTTTGGTGAGGACAGCGTGTGTTTGTCAGCAGTTGGTGTAGGGTGGAATCTTGAGGAGAAAGTGATATTTCCGTGCCAGAACTGGTTGGTGTTTGCCTGGTATTGTGGTAGTTGTTCCCGCAGGTGATCAGTGCTGGAGTATTATTGCAGGATGAGGGGATTTTGAAGGCTTGTCTGTGAGATGCACTAGAGGCAGCAGTTGCAAGCGAAAGGCTGAGATTTGGAGAGTTTGTCGGTGGGTTTTGGACAGTTGTCAGTTGAAAGTTGGTTGTTTGCAGGTGAGGTGTAGAGCAGAGGGTGAAGCTGACTTTGCCTGGGCGGCGCAACTGGATGGGTGTGCAGAGCTGAGGAGAGCGGGCTTCTGCGGGTGACCCTAAAGCTGGAGAACCAGCCAGCGGCAGCTCCAGACACTCCCGCAGGGCCGGGCAAGGCCAGTGTCCTGGGGCACAGGGAGTGTGACCCTCCACAAGCACCAAACAGCAGGTGAGGACCGTGGGGATTTGTACTGAGCTATGATATCTCTAACCCATGAAACTGGGGTCCAGCCTGAGCAGGGCATGTGCGGAAGCTGTGCTGCAGCGGAGGGGCAGAGCTGAGGGGAAGGGCTGTGTGAGGGGCCGGGGCCAAGGCAAGGCGGGCACGCTGTGGGGTGTGGGGAGGTGTCAGCCCCCAGATTCAGCCCCCGTCTGACTGTAGTGCCCTGGGGCTGATGTAGCTCAGTCCTCTGTGTGTTTCTCTTCAGGTGGAGCAGCGTGCAAAGGAAAAGTAAGGAAGGAGGCGAACCTGTGAGGAAGAGTGATCGAGAAAGAGGATTGGAGGGCACCTGTGAGTCAAGAGGGATCAAGAAAGAAGACAACGGTGGTGGAACCGCAGGTCAGGAGAGCTCAAGGAAGGAGAAAGGTGATTGTGGCAGTATTCTGACATTGGGCCTATGAGAAACTGTGAGAGTTGACAGCGTGAGAACAATCATTAGTGGAATAACACAAGAAGCATGTACTGTATGCTACGTGATACATCGAGGACAGAGGGATTGGTACAGGAATGATACATCAAGGGGGATGACGGGGGTAGCTTGTGGTATAGACAACGATGCTTTTATGGCAGTACCAATATATCACTTATGTTATGACGAACTTACCAAATCAGCAAATGCTTGAGCAAGCATCATAGCGAGTATAAATGCAAACCTGAGTTTGTAACAAATGTCTCTTGTCTCACCTTAAAAGAGAGTTGGTGCCACATTCACTACAAATGGCACCCGAACAGGGACTTTGAGTGCGGCTGTAAAGGCAGCAGCCGTTCTGGTGGCAAAGCCCAATTGAACAAGGACAGGGAAACAGAGCCAGGAAACAGAAACCACAGCGTGCACCCATCAGCAAGAAAAGATGAGCAATTTGGAACCATAGGAGGGAAGTTATCCCTTGAACCAAACAAACCCTAGATGTCCTTCAACTTTTATTAAGAAAGCAAAATCACAATGTACCAGTAGTCCGATTAATGACTTTATAAGAAAGGCTTGCTGATCATGTGCTGGACTTTCCTACAACTGGTACATTTTAGTTGGAGGCATGGCAGAAAGTTGAACGAGAATTATATGAACAGGCAGCAACTGGAGATAAAGCTGCTTGTGAATATTTATCTACTTGGGCAAAAATTATGTCTGCTTTAATAGCGACTCAGAAGGAAGTAGTTGCGCGGGTTGCAACTAATTGTGAACCTTCTGCTCCTCCCTTGCCAGGGAAGGAGGGGGATCCTGTAGATAGATTAGGCAAAAATGCACTGACCACAGATGTAGTAGTGGATAAAGGATTGGCTGATAACAAAGCCCCTGCATGTACACTACAGTGAACACTTTTGGCAAATGATGGTTTGTGGGAGTCGCCTGACAAGCCCCTTGATCCTGGCCCGACGGACCCAGAGTAAGAGCCTGATTTATTCCCCCCGGATGTTACTTTGCAACCGAAAGTGCACACTAATTAAACCATGTGGGATAAATGTAGAGAAGAGGCTTTGAAAACAGGAGACTCAAAAGTGGTTACGGCATGGCCAGTGATCTGTTGTGAACAGCAATCTCCAGGCTTTCAGCAGCTACCATATGATGTTGTAAAGGAATTACCAACATTAGCTAAAGAAAATGGGGTTACTTTATCATTTGTTACACATTTTTGAAGCATTAAGCTCCTCTTACGAACTTACTCCACATGACTGGCGTTCTTTGTTGAAAATGATCTTAACCATACAGTATATTGACTAGTAGTTATCTGATTTTTGGGAGAACTGTACTATAGAGACCGTTGATAATGCATATCGGATGAGATGGATTGATTGCAGTCCTTTAGCTGGGGAATGTGCCCATGCTTTGCCAGATAATCAAGTTGCGTAACCCAGAGAGATATATATGTGGTGTAATAGCAAAACTAGCAATGAAAGTGGTTCGGAAGTTACTGGAGGTTGGGAGAGATGCCAATACGTCCTTTTCAAAAATCTTGCAAGGATCACAGGAACCTTATGCGCTGTTTTTAGACCGCTTGCAAACTGCTTTGGAGAGACAAATTGATAATGACACAGCGCATGAGTTGTTACTAAAATAATTGGCTTTTGAGAATGCTAATGCTGATTGTCAGCGTGTGTTGCAGGATTTGGGGAATAGGGAAAGGTGTACTATAGCAGATATGAGAGTGTGTCAAAACATAAGTCAACTGAACATTATACCAGCTCTCTAGCTGCTGCTTTAGCAGCACAGTTACAAGTATTGGGAACAGAACTGAAATCGAATTGTTTTTGTTGTGGGACACTGGGTCGTGTAAAGAAAGATTACACAAAGTATGCACGCCAGACTTCGAAGGCTGTACCTCCTAGAGATCGTCCAAAATGGGGAAAGGGCAAGCACTGTGTGAGTGAACATCATTCAAGGATTAATGTAAAGGGGGAGCCAATTAACCCTTCCCAGGAGGTGGGGGACAGGACTTCCCCCACCCCCATCAAATAAATTCAAGTCTAAACTCATGACCCGAGATCTCTTCCCTGGAACAGCTGGAAGTGCAGGGCTGGACTTGGCTGCCAGCCCGTCAGTGATGATAATTAATTACTGCTGTGGTATTGCTTATTCCCAGAGGAGTGTGGGGGCCTTTAGTGCCTAGTGTGCATGCTTTGTTAATAGGTTGATCATCTACTACCAAATTGGGTTTGTTTGTTTTACCTGGAGTAATTGACTCTGATTATCAAGGTGAAATCAAAATTATGGCATGGACACCTGTGCCACCTTGCTACATCCTGAGGATGCCCCCAGATTTGCATTTTGTGTTCCTTCACTTAATCAAGAGGAGCCTATGAAGAGATAGCATTGGGTGGTATCACCACAAGGGATGAGAAATAGTCCAACCATTTGCAAGACAGTAGTTGCAGCAGCTGTACAACCTGTGAGGAAGCTGTACCCCTCAGCTTGTATCTGTCGTTATATGGATGATATCTTGCTTGTCATGTTATAAGAGCAGGAACTACAACAAGTAATGCAAGTCCTATGTAACGCTATACAAAAGGCTAGATTACAAATTGCACAAGAAAAAATTCAGAAAACTGCTCCATGGAAATATTTGGGGTGGCAAATAACAGAACAAGAAATCATTCCTTAGCCAGTAACTCTTAAATTCCATAATATCATGACCTTAAATGACTTACAAAATTGCTAGGAGCCATAAATTGGCTCCGACCTATTTTGGGCATTGCCACAGAGGAACTGTGTCTACTTTTTACACTTTTGAAAGGAGACCTGAATTTATTGTCTACTCAGGTATTGGATGACAAAGCTCAGCAGGCCATATAGAAAGTATTCGATGCTGTTGAACAAAAATAGGGATGGGGACGCAATTTGCAGCTGCCAGTTTGGCTGGCACTCATAGCCAATACCGTCCAACCGTTTGCAGTACCGTTTCAATGGGACAAGTCATTAAGTGATTCTTTAAGAGTTGGAATGGGTTTTTCTAGCTCACACACCAATGAAAACAGTTTGGATAATAAAAGAAATGTATGCAAACCCAATAATTAAAGGCAGAGAATGTTTGTATGCTATGTATGGGACAGACTTTGAATGTATATTTATTCCTACAACAAAGGAGAATTTGCAATGGTAATTAACTGAAGATGTGAATTTCCAGATTGCATTGGCAACATATGCAGGGAACATATCAGTTTATTACCCCCAACATAAACTGTGGGCTGAAATTGGTAATTTACCGTTGTAGGGCAAATGCTGCTGTCAGCAACGACCAGTAAGTGACAAGACTGTATTTACTGATGCCTTTGGTCGCTCACGTAAAGTTGTAATTATGTGGCTAAACTCAGATACCCAGTGTTCCAAACACAAGGTAGAAAAAGGAGACCAAGGGTCAAACAAGTTCTTGAGCTGACAGCTGTTAGGATCGCTTTTGAGTGTTCTGTAATGAGCCTTTGAATGTTGTAACAGACTCATATTATGCAGCTGGCATACTTAACCGCCTGGAAGCTTCTTTTCTGAAGGAAGAGGATAATCCTCTTTTGATGGCTGAATTGAGAATGCTATGGTTCCTAATAAATCATAGACGTCATGGTTTTTATGCAGCGCACATCCGCTCTCGCGCTGCCCTTCCAGGACCTCTTGTGGAAGGCAATAGGAGGGCCGATGCACGAGCTGTGCCGCTTACTGTGCCTAAAGCCTTGGAGCAAGGTAAATTATCACATAAACTCTTTCACCAGAATGCAAAGTCGTTAAAACGACAATTTCAAATTACAACGGATCAGGCCAGGAGCGTTCTTATGTCCTGCCCTGATTGCCAACAGTCAGTACCGGTGCCATCCAAAGAGGGTGTTAATCCAGGAGGGATTACTGACAAGTACGGCCAGCTGATGTAACGCGTTGTTCTGAAGTGGGTAAATACGTATGTGTTTCTGTAGACGCTCATTCCAGATTTCTCGTTGCGGCTGCACGCACTGGTGAAAGAGCACGGGACGTCTGTAAACAGTGGTTGGCGTGTTTTGCTGTTTCAGGAGTTCCAGGATATGTAAAACCAGAGGAAAGCGGAACGCATGCTGGATTAGAGGAGCGATCCCCCGAGTGCCCAGCGCGCCGTAATAAAAGTGCCTGCTTTTTAACACTTTCAAAACAGTGTTAGAGAGTCTGTTTGCCGACTTTTCGGTATCGTTTTCTGGCGACGAGGATGGGATAATCTGCCTGACCTCCCGTGGACCCCAGGATCTCTGGGACCTTGTGCCGGCACCGGGGAATTCCCGGAAGGGATCACGGATCCTCGGGCCAGCTCGAGACGTGGGTAAAACCCCATCAATGAGATAAGGCACTTTCATAGTCTGGTTTGTTTGCAGGCTGCCTGCGCGAGACGTGGGCAACACCAGCGCGTTGGGTCTGCGCATTTTGGTAAATTGGGTAAATTAAAAAGAAATAAAAAACTAAAGAGGAAAATGAGAAAACAATAAATAAAAGAGAAAAACAAGGGAACAGTAATTTGATAAAGGTACCTTTAGTGATTTTGCTGTTTGTGCCTTAGCAATTGTATAATTGTTTGTGTCTTTAGTGATTTGTTGTTACTTGTGTCTTGGGTGATTTTATAGTCCAATACTTACGGTTAACCAATTGTTTGTTATTGTGATTGTGAAATAGGTAGTGGACAAGGGACAGGAGGGATTCGAAAGAAGTCCCCCCCGGCTGTATTTTGTGACATTGGAAAAGGATCGTTTGACTCCCTGGGGAAAGCTACCAGGGGGAATCTGATTGAATATTGTAATTAATGGTGGCCACTGTAAAGAATATTAATATGCTGCACAGGTCTGGGTGGGTATACCTTGAGATGTGTAGTATAGCAATGCACTACATGTAATATATAGTAAGATATATGTTTTAAATCATATATTGTCTATTATATAATGCATATTACACAATACAAAATGTTACATACGCATTGTATTTGAAAAAGGACAATCAGGGAAAGAAATTGAAACCAGTAAAAGGTTTGTTGACGAACAGATATTGGTGTAGAATACACAGAGAACATTAGATCAGGATTGTCCCTTGGTGAATGCAGGGTGGCATCCTGATGTCCTTATATCGGGGGACAGGCTGAATTGGTATGGACAGTGCATTTTATACGGGATTGGACACGCTGTGCCTAAAGCTGTAAATACGCCAAAGCCTTCTGAGATAAAACAGGATCGTCTGTGCCTCATTTGCTACACCCCTTTACCTGTTTCCCAAATTGATTTAGACTGTATTTACCATTGTAAAAATAGAGCTTTCCCCCTTTAATTTTTGTCATGTATTGTAATTCATAGAGATATTGGAGCCCGTCCTACCTAAACTGTAGAAAAGACAGCAGCCATGTGTATTTTTAAATAAAGATTAAATCAAGTCTGCTAGCTCATTATCTTTAAGCGTTCTACTGTGATCACCTCCCTCCCAAGGTTTTGTGTCTATTGTATCAGGGCCTGACACCCACGGCCACAGTGGATGAATCACCATGGGCACAGCACCAGGACCCGCTTGTTGGTGTCCAGGGTATCCACTCCAGCAGACACTGTCAGTAAAAGAGCACATCATGGAACTGGAGAACCATCTAATTGTGTCATTATACACATTCACTGCTCTTTTTTCTGCTTTATACCCCTGGTAGCTTTTTAAAATGGCACAGTTTGAAAAGGATTTCTGTTTTGGCCCTGCACACGGAGGCTGATTTTCCTTTTCTAGGGCCTTCCACCCGGTTCACCGCACCCGTGTGATCACTGCGCTGCACGTGGGCAAAATCAGCTGTGCCCTGTGTTTCTCCCGTAAAATAGTAAGAACGCTAATACAATCGTGCCAGGAACTACCTTCACTGTGAATATTTGAAGGAACCCACTGCTAATGTATTGTTAATGGGTACTTGCATTGGGGATTAGATGCAACAAAAATCCATACTTTCTTTTATCCTTTGCTGTACAGGAGGTGGTTGAACTTTTCTATAGCAGATTCAATCACCTGTTGTAAAGCGAGATGGTTGTCTCCTGTGAGGAAGCAGGGTAGATTTACCCATGCTCTATAAGCACCATGGATGAGCTATATAGAGTAACAGCTTAAAAACAAACCAACCGACAACAAGAAGCTAACGATCAAAACAACAAAAGGAAAAAAACCCCAAACAAACCAACCCAAAAGCGCAGAGGCTCCTGAACGCCCCCTCTCAGTGCTGTGATGTCCGTTTCCAGGGAGCCCGTGGGGTGTCCCCACAACCGCAGACACAGGTGACCCGGCTGGGTGGTGCCAGCAGAGAACAGTTGGTGTGACCCAGCCCGCTGCGCTGCCCTGGGAAAGCCGGGGACAAAGGGCCGGGCCGGGGCATGGGGAGGTTGGTTCCAGCTCACGGATCAGCTCACAGCGACTGCGGAAACAGCCCCGAGCCGGGACGGGCCCGGCCGTGTGCTCCTGTCCCCCGCCGCGGGGGTCCTGGCTCTGGACATCGTTGCACAGGATCGTTTGAGAACCGTTCCTGAAGGATGCGCAGCGCCCAGAGCAGCAGCGCCTGCCCGGCTGCTGCTCAGCCGAGGGTAAGGGCTGGAACTGACCCTGTAGCAGCAGCAGAGCTGCCACAGCTGCGGGCGAGCCGAGTTACTGCTGCAGACAAGACACGGGGCACAGGGAGAGGCAATGTATTTTATTAGGACAGAAGGCATCTTTAGGAAAAAAACACATTTTAGCAATGTCGGGCTATTATCTTTTATCAGTGTGTCTGCCATGTGCGCGGCTCTGGGAAAGCGCGTTCGGGGAGCTCAGGCTGCCCACGGGTCAAGAAAAAGCGCCCGCGCTGCGGGGCCCGGGGGGCGCTGCGTGACCGCGCTCGGTGCTGCCGTCTGGTGGCCACCGCCCGGAACTGCAGCTGGGGAGCGGCGCCCGGTGCCCGTGCCGCGGGTAAGAGGGGGACTCTGCCACTGCGGGCGGCGTCCTGCCCGTCAGAAAGGGGGGGGCAGCGGTCGGACGAGCAGCCGGGAAAAAACGAGGCCCCCGGCTCTCCCGGGGAGGCCCCGCTGCGAGGGGAACGGGCGAGGCGGCGGCAGGAGGCGGCGGCGTCTCCTCGGTCCCGGGCACAGGGGAGAGAAACCTGCCAGCCGGAGCTCCTTAGGGCTCTCTCTGTTCACAATGAATTTAAGGGTAGGTGACCACCCGCCCCCCTTGTCAGCGTAAAGCAAAGGAGCGCGGTTTGTTGTTTCCTTTCAAACGCGGCTGCTGGAAGCCGCGCGGGCAAAGGGCGTGGGGGTCCCGGCAGGGCGGAGAGCAGACGGGTGAGGGTGCAGAGCGGGCCAATCAGATGGCGCGGGAAGGCTGGGGGGGGGGGGGGGGCGGATCGCTGATAGGCTGCCAAGGCACGTCAATTGCCATTCTGTCCGCCACTCAGATTGCCGGAGGGGCGGGTGTCGGAGGCTCCGTACTGCGCATGAGCAAACTGCGAGTACTGATGGGCCGAGAGAATGGTGATTGACTGGTTCTCGGCAGCCAATCGTGTTGCGGAAGGGAGCGGGTGCTGCTGCCTCCCTACTGTGCATGCCCAAACTGCGAGCGCTGATAGGCGGAGAAAATGGTGATTGACGTGCCTAGGCAGGCTATCATTTTGCCGGAGGGGCGGAGCATCCAATAGAGGGACAGTGTGGGGGGGTGGAAAGCAGCCAATCAGCGCGGGTCCTGGCGAGCGGGTCCGTGGTGTCTCGGGGTGGGTACCGGGAATTAACGGGAACGGGGGTCGGGGCGGTTGCGGAGCGGTTGCTGCAACCGGCGCCCGGGGACCTGGAGGTAGGCGGCTCAGGGCAGCCCTTCGTGAGGTCCCCGGAGGCGGCAGAAAGGCAGAGGGGAAGGAGGCGACAGCCGGGAGCCTCCCGCCGCGGGACGGTGGGAGAGTGCGAGGGGAACGGAGCGGCGAAAGAGGCGGCAGGTGACTGCGTCCGCGGCGAGGGTGACCGTGCCGTTGGAACGGGGGGAGTGGGATGGGCCGGCGCGGTGAGGAGGCGTTCGGTTCGGTTTCCCCGCTGCCCTTACGGCCGAGCTGGCGAAGCTGGTGGGAGCGAAGGCGCGGTTGCAGGCTCGGTGGCGTGGCGGGTCGGGCGCCGCTTCGCCGGGAGCTCGGGGCGAGGCCCGGCGGGTTCTGTGTCCTGTACGTGCGGCTTTCGTTCCGCGGCTCTCTGTGTGCTTTTTTGTTTTGTCGCGTTTGTTTTCTGGGGTTTATTTTGCGGGGTTCCCGCGAAACGCGGCACGACCGCTCGCCCGGGACTGCCGCGGCGGTCTCAGTGCTGCCGCCCTGTGGCGAAACTCGGGTACTGCAGCCCACGGCCGGGGGAAGAGGCGCCGTTTGACCCGAAGCGGTCAGAAGTGCCAGAAACCAACGCCAGAACCGGCAGGAGCTGCGGCTTCGCAGTTCTGTCAGCATTGATCTTAGGACTCTGATTTTGATGCTAGTCGTTTTTACTTACATTACGCTACAGTGTTCTGTTTGGTACTGCTAGTGGGTAACAAATAATTGTGCTGTACCACAACGCGAGATGATAATATTTCGTAGATTTATACTGCCAAAGAGTTTGCAAGTATATTGAAAAGGGGGGAATTCAAGAGAAGCTACCAAGTTAATGTATATTGCGATGAAGTTATAGAAGATGTACCCTTCATTAACCGGTTCACGTGGGGTAAATGCTTTCTGACCGCCTGCACGATGAGGGGATGTTTTTCACGTTTTAGATCCTTCTGCACGACAAGAGGGAGACAGAAGATTTAATAACACATTGTTTAGAAGCTGAGAGCTTAGTTTATATTTAACTAATAGATGTGTTGTGAGTGAGAAACTAAACATTTATAAGTAACTTCATCAATTATTTCTTAGGCTAGATATATTGTATGTTCAAAATTTAAAACAATTGTAATTAATATGTAGCAGCTGTGTGACTATAAGCAATGCAAGAGTATCCAGTCGTGGGAGCACTTACAGAGGACGACCCCCAGAGCTCCCCAGTGCAGATGAAAGAAACATTGCCTGCTTAACGGTGTAATTGACTCTGCTGTCAAACTTATTTCTCCGTTTCAGTACGAGCCCATCCCGTGGCCTCACAGGGCTGTGTCCTGTGGCGGTGCTGTGGGGAAGGGGCGAGATGCTTTCCTGCACCGGTGGATGTGTTTGCTTTTATGCTGAGCGTGTCCTAAACGGTGTCAGTTTGTCTTAATGCTGTCTGGCGTTGCTGCAGTTGCTCTGGTTTTTTGAGGATGCCTTGTGTTTTGAGGTGGCCCGTTTCCCTCGAATCCTCCGTTAGCTCAGCTGCTCTCCTGTCCCTTCTTCTGACTAATTCCTCTGCTTTCTCCTGCTCTACTTTTTTCAGAGGCTGAACTCTAATTTGGAATTTCTGTGTTTCTGAGGGGGAGCTGTGAACGCCCGATGCTCAGCAGACCCCCCAGCCCAGGCGGGGAATGGAACCTGGGGAGCAGCGCCCAGGTGGGAGACACGGCGCCGTCCTCCGTCCTCAGCGTGCGGCAGAGGAGCAGGAGGCGACAGCCGGCCGGGGGCAGACGCCGGGTGCGTCCCCAGCTCGCCAGAGCTCCCGCCGAGCCTCCTCCCGCGGCCCCGCTCGCCCCGTGCAGCCGCCCCCAGCTCCGGCAGCTCCTGCGAACCCGTCCCGTGTTCCTGGGCCGCTCCCAAGCCCCGTTGTGAAGGCAGCAAGCCGGCCCTCGGCACCTCTCCGGTGGCCCCTGCGGAAGGAGCAGGCTGGGGCAGGGGTGAGCTACGGTGCTAACGGCCGCTGCTTCTTCTCTCCCTCTCCCAGAGGCCGCGCTGAGGATGTGGCCGTTCACTCCCAGCCCGGGGGATGCCGTTGGCTGCGCCCGCCTCGGGCTGGCGAGGCTCGTCTGGCAGCGTGGCGGGAGAAGGGACAGGGGAGCACGTCCCGTGCGTGGACGGGGGCTGCTGCTGCTGGAGCCAGAGAGGTTGGGGAGAGGTAAAGAGGAAGAAATGCGGGGCCGTCGGCCCAATGTCCGCTTCCTGCAGCGGGCGAGAGAGCGAGCCCCTCTCTCCGGGTGGCGAAGGCTCCCTCTGCGCGGCGTGCGGCGGGCCGGGGGCCAACGTGCGCGGCAGGGTCCGTGCGCGTATCCTGGAGCGGGACGGCTGCCTGGCGAGCGAGCCAGCGAGGCTCCATGTCCCCGAAGCCTCGTCTCGTAGGAGCCCTGACACCCCACCGTGTTCTCCTAGGCTGAGGACGGCCGAGCGCCCCGAGTTACCGGAGAGGAAGGGAGGAGAGAAGGAGACGGGAGCGTCTGAGCTGTTAGAAGCCTCCTGGCAGCCACCGAAAGCGAGAGCCGCTGTGAGTCCCTGGCCCTCGGGGCCTCGTCCCCGGCTTGTGTGTCCTGGTGCCTCCCTGCCCCTCCTTGGTGGTGGTTTTGGTTTATTATTATTATTTTAAAATTTTGCTTCCCTATACCTCTCCTTTTCTCTCTATTTTTGTGTCCTGCTCCATCTTCTATAGCTGTTTTTCCCTTTTCCATATCTTTGTCTTGATCTGCATCAGTCTCTTTTTTTCCCCACAGTTTCTCTGGCCTGTTCCCTGCTGTTCTTTTCTTCTCAGTACCTGTACGTGCAGCTCTTATCTCCCACCTTCCTATCTCTCTTCTTCCTGCCTTGCCCTTCTCTCTCTATTCGTTTGTCTTGCTCACTGTTGCTGGCGTTTTTTGTTCAGCATCTCAGCGTTCCATTCCTCCTTCCTGTTCATCTCTTATTCTTTCTGACCTTTAATGCTGCTCCCTGTCCCATTGTTTCTCGCTGTATCCCTGTGTCCTGCTCCCTACCCACAGTCATATTCTTCCCTGTCCTGTTGGCCATCCCAGGTTTCTTCCTCCATCTCCATCCTCGCCCCATCTCTTGGTCCTGCTCCCTACCCACCCCGGTTCCTGTTTCTCTGCCCTTCTTCTTGTCTTACTCCTGGTTTCTCTGTCTTCTTCCCTCTTTGTTTTTGTTTCTCTGTCGCTCTGCCCTGCTCCCTGTCACTGCGTTTCCTCCTTCCTGTCTCTGTCCCGCAGCCCGGCGCCCACTTCTCCTTTGTCTGTCTCTCCCACTGCCCATTCTAGGATTTTTCCCACCGTCTCTGTCTCCTGCTCCTTGTCTCTCATTTTGGCCTCTTCTTCCCTTTGCCCTGCTCCCTGGCCCTTTTGCCCCTCTCTCTGTGTCACCTTGTCTTGCTCCCTGTCCCTATCTTTCTCTGGCAAGCTTACCCTCCTTTTCAAAGGAATCACAAAATCACTTTGTTGGAAAAGATAACTGCAATTTAAAATATCTTTACCCTTTGAAGAAACAGCCTGGAAAAGATAATTTTTGTTTTTTTCCAGTGGGGCGGTTCACGAGGACGGATGGGCTGCTGGGCTCTTCAATGACAGCATCCAGGGCGAGGAAGGAAATCTTGGCTATACTTGGGTGATATCTGTGTCTGTGTTCTGTGTGTATCTGGGAAAATGTGTTCTAGGGAACTCAGACTGCCAATGAGTCAAAAATGGCCTGGTTATCCAAAAAACGCAAACGCTCCAGTGGCCGTATCAACAGCTGTACTGAAGATGGTGCAAAATACTTTTTTCTCCACTCAACTGTAGCCTTCACAAGAAAAAAGGAAGTGTCAGGTTCCTCTCCAGCTTTGTTCTGAAGGGCTTTTCCTCTTTCAGCTGGATGTCTGCTGCCACCGTTTCACCGCGGTTGCCCCGTCTTCTGCTACAGAAGTACCAGACAGACAGAAGGAATCCAGAGCGGTCTGCCCGTACAAGGTACGGCTAGGACGCGTGTCTGCACTTTTCCTGAGGTACTTGTAGAGTGGACTTTAAAGTTAACATTAAGAATGCACCGACTCTCCTTCTATATTTTTAATACGAAATATTTTACCAGGAGTACTAAAAATAAGGTCTGTTCTGGAGCACGGTACACCTGTGCAGAGCTCACCTCCCTCTGGTTATTTTCTCTTCCTGAAAGCGTAATCTTCTGTTTCTGTGGGCTTACTATTGAATGATACTATGGAAATGATTTTGTACTAAAAGAGGAAAGGAGGTGTTTGTAAGAGTTCAGATGTCCAGAAGAAACAACCTGATTCAATGACAAATGCTTTGTTCTTTTTCACTCAATAGGTTTTTAAAATATCTTAGAATAGTACTCAAAAAGCTGACAGAGATACAAGCACCTGGGCAAATCGGTTTTGTTCTGCGTGTTTGCCAGGTGTTCCCAAGAAGCACTTTCAGCCTCGTAACTGGTGGCGGTGAGTCCATGTGTGATTTGGATGAGTTATTGTTTCAATAGTGACTTTTTTCTCTTAACCTACAGTGTGTAGTTCTGACTTCAGTTGGTAAGAAATCTTCCAAAACGGCAGCATTCCTCATTCCAAGAAGCTGCATTTTATGAACCTGCCCTCCGAGTGGATCTTCCCAGGTGATGTAGTGGGCAGTGGCCTCATCAACAACAGGACTGTTCATTTTCTTTGAAACAACCAACCAAAGTCCATTTCCTTCCGCAGAGCCCAGCACAGCAGGCCTGGCAAAGGTTGGTGGCACCGCTGGGCTTCGGGTTCCCGGTTGCGACAGTCGAGCTGTCACGGTCACAGAAACGTGTTCCCCTGTGTGCTGCAGTGCAGCCAAAAGTGTTCGTGAGTCTGACGCTCCTTTTTCGTAGCCTTATGCTGCACTGCAGGAATGGGGATATTTATTTATTTTTTAAAGTAAACCCATGTCTTCTATCTCACTGATTTTCCTATCAATGAAACTTAAAGCAAATAAAATGGTCTAATTTACATGTTGACTTCCATAGTTAAGAGTAATTGTTGAGTAGGTGCAGCATATAATTTATTAGGTGTACTTAAGCAGATGGGTATTTGTTCTAAAAACTGAAAAAGAGAGGCAACTGGATGCTATGAGTGTTTCCCCAATATCTGACAGCGTGCTCTGACGTACTTTGTTTCTGTCTGGCTCTCAGTGGCGCTTTTCCCTGGCAGGTCGGGGTGTCCCTCGTGCTTGAGCCGTGCAGCTGGCCACGTGTCCCTGCTCATCGTGCCACACGCCAAGTGTGAATCGATAGCTCTGTCTAAATATACATAAATGTAATAATATGATTGTAACAATATGCCAACATCTGCAAGTCTAGAAAGATATTTGTGTCCAAAGAGAAGGCTAAACAGGTGCGTAAGTATAAATGGATATTCTAGATAATAAGTGGTGATATATATAAGCATAAACAGATATTCTGTATAAGTTTAAGCAGATATATACATGTAAATGCATACGCAAGTGTGTAGATGTCTAAGTAGATATACATTACAGTGGAAATAGATGATATATATGAATCAAATATATTCCCTAAATACATACGTATGTGTAAAAAGAGACATAGGAGTCAATGTCAGTGATGTACAAGGTTTTTAAAATGCAAAGAAATTCTGTTTATAGAAAGGATTAAAAAACTCATCCTTACCCGGAAATGTCTCTGGCGGGTGCACTTGAGGGAAAGGCCTGAGCTGCCCCCAGGGAGCAGAACGGCACCCGCACCTGGTCAGCGGTGGGAGCAGGGACTGGGGGGCTCTGTGTGCGAGCCAGACGCTTCGTTCCATAACTGCGGCAGCCGGGGAGCTGCTGCGAGCTCTCTGCTGAATGACTGACTGTGTGGTGATGGTTTTTACTACTCACAGGGCACTGGGCGAGCCCCATTTAGTTTTCTTGTAATCTAACTTAAGTAAAAGCGTACTGAATAGAATTAATCACCCGACTTACAAGGCTGTGTGTCGTCTTTGTGTTTGTGGTTTGTTTTTTTTTTTTTTTTTGAATACGCTCTCTGCTTCATGTTGCTGGGAAAACCGTGTGCTGTAAAGTTCTGCTCATATTTACCAAAAGCAGCTACAGGTTACACTGGACATCTGTGAGATCAGGTGTGGTTTGTACTTCGCAGGGAAAGAAACAGAAAACAGGAAAAGAAATAGAACGAGAATTAATAGAAGTAGAAATAATAGAAATAGATGGGGTCGAATAGAAACAGAACAGAGCAGAGCGTCGTGCCGGATATGCAAATCTCCTCGGGGCTTGGGCAGGGAGGTGAGTAGGCGGGGAGAATGCAAATTGAGATTCGAAGCCTGCAAATCAGATTGCGAGAGATAAGAGCAGGGGCGGGGCGCATGGGAACGGCAGGCGGGGCGAGGATGGGGCGGAGAAATGCAAATCAGAGGCGTGGCTACGCAAATAGGGCACTAGAGAGCTCGAACGGGCCGCCGGGAGGTTCCGCCGAGGAGGGTTCTCTGGGTGGGGTGGTTCTCTAGAGCGGATTCTCTGTTCCGCGTTGTCCCGGGTGACTCGTTTGCTGTGGGTGATCCCGGGTGGTCACCCCGGTGCAGGTCACCCCCGCACGCACGCGGACGTTCAGCCCCGGTTCCGCGCATGCGCGGTGGCGCCCCGGTGCTCCCGCGGTGCACCGGCCGCCGGGTGTCGCTGGTGCTGCCGCCCGGTGGCCACAGCGCGGTACTGCAGCCCGGCGCGGGGAGTGCGGCATCGGGCTCAAACCAGAGCTCAAGCCCTGCGCTTGTGGGACGGCCTAGTAGAGCTGGGCTTCGGTTTGGAGGAGTTTTAATGCACGTGTTAAATTCCAGAGGAAAACTTTGTCTAGTCAGTTAATTGATGCGGTTTTAGTGGCATGTATTACATGTTAATATACAAAGCAGGGTTACAGTGTTCTGTAACATGCATAGGAGGACGTATATTTAAGACAATTCTAGATGTAAACAAGCATTATGGTTCTTATTGGGATATTTTGGCATCTAAACTCTTAAATGGGGGAAAACGTGTGAAGCTCCTGCTAGAACCGCTGCAGGCTGGTGAAGAATGAATGTGGGACAGATCACGTTTAGATGCTTCACTCCTGTCACTTTCAGTCCATAAGGAAGCCAAATAACATGTTTGTGATTTATAAACGTTACTTTAATGTTCATGGTTTTTGCAGGTCACACATCCCAGGGTCTCAGCTGCTGCAGTTCACATAATGTACAGTGAACAGGAGGCGCTGGGTGTCCCCAAAGCGCGCTTCAAATCTGTAGGGTACTCTTACCTGGAACCCTCATTTGACATTTACCGTCTTTGGTTTTCTGAGTGTATTCAACTAAGTAGTAGTTTATTTTTAATGCATCATATTCAATTTATGTTAAAACACTTTCTTTCTAATCTGTGAAAGTATGCAACGTGACTCAATATGTTTGAATTGTAATTATTGGCCAGGTGACACGTAGTGGAAATAATCTTTATTATGATAGTGATGTTTTTCTCAAGGATTTTGCTAAGAAAAGCGAATTTCTCAGATTAAATGGGTAGAAGTCAGCCAATACCTTTTTCAAACAATGTGAGTTTGTCTCTACCTCTGTGACTAGTTGGAAGTATTCGGGTGTACATAATGTATACATTAAAAACAAATAAAGGCATCACTGATGTTCTGTTGTTGTGTATGGGTGTTTTTTCCTGTTGCTTCATAGTGGTCCAGACAAACTAAACAGAACACAACAGCAGAGTATGAGTCAGTGCACCTGGAGCTGGATCGTGTCATCTTGATCTTTATCACAAGAGACGTGTGATTCAATCACACTAAAAGAATATTACCAAATTGATATATGTCCACCTGTAAAATAATCGCTACATGCTTCGGTACAGTCTGTGTAGTTATGACAACATAATTTAGATAGCAGCAATTTTTAACCTGTTTTTTCCCTGGTAAATAATTTGTGAAGATAGAATGGAAGAAAAAGATTAACAAAAGTTTCACTAAATAATTGTGTTCATAAAAAAAAAAAAATAGATTTTGTTATGATTTCCATTCAATTTCTGATCTGTTTACTTTTGTTTTACAGTTATCTCAAAATTCCTGGATACAGAGCAACTACTTTCCATTTCGGCACAGGTTCCAAAGCAGGATAAGGTATGTTTCAAAATGCACCTTAGATGAGCAGTTACCTGGCTATATATAAGTGTGGCACCTATGCATGATATGGTAGGAAAAAGACTGCGCCTTACAAAGACACGGACTAATGTTGTCATAGTCTGAGAGTGTATCTTATTGTACAGCAGCAGGAGATTCTATAGGAGAACGTTAGAAACATTTGGGTTTGCTTCAATATCACGTTTATCTTAATTTATATAAACTGACTGCAAAAGCTGTTGACTTTTTCGTCACTCCCCACTCTCATTCTCTGTAAATGTTCATCCTGTTTGACAGTACCAGGATGAGAGAGGAATTTTCTTCACATCAGCATAAAAGGAAAAAGTGTTAACAGACATTTACTCTCTTATTTTTGGAGGTTAATACAATTTTTAATAGCCAAAAGAAAATTAGGCATCTTTCTTACTAGAAATTAAATACTTTCTTAGCTTTTAGGTAAGACAAATTAAGATAAATCAGTCTTTATTGTCTAGAAAGATCATTTTGAAAATGGTTCTTAAGAAGCACTCTTGACCTGGCTCGGCTGTGCTTGTAATGCAGATAAACCTGTATCGATCACTGAGTCAGCTGTGTGAACACGCGAGGTCAGCGATGAGACGTGGCTCTCGGTTCCCGTGACACAGATGCTGCACGAGCCAAGCGCAGGTTTTTCGTGCAGATGTTCCGTGTTCCCCCCGCACAGCACCGGACAGAAAACGAAGCACGTCCTGGCAGAGCATCAGCCAGAACAGTGTCTGGCAGCCCCTTCTGCGGGCGGTTCTCACCTCGGCCCGTGCTTTTCTGCTG
Source organism: Patagioenas fasciata (assembly GCF_037038585.1). Lineage (NCBI taxonomy): Eukaryota > Metazoa > Chordata > Aves > Columbiformes > Columbidae > Patagioenas > Patagioenas fasciata. The sequence continues at coordinate 5,290,765 of NC_092525.1, read as the reverse complement.
GCCTGTGAATGCAAGGAGCAGCAATGTAGTGAAGAACTGATTCCTGTGAAGTTTTCCCAGGGTCCTGTCTTAGGGATTAAAAGAGTGCCCTGCTCTTATCTGTCACCTTCAATCACATGTCTTACCAGGTGCACCAAAATGAAATGTGGATAAAAGCGCTTATTGCTAAAAGCATAAATAGACAATAGAGCTATAAATGCTTATAACAAGATAGTTTCCTTGAAGGACAAGCAATAGTTGGTGTGTTGATGTTAAAGCTTCATCAGGAAGGCATTTTCTCCCTCAGCGCAGGTTCAGTCTGTGAGCGCGTTGTGCCCCGTGTTGCAGCCCCTGGAGCCTCAGGAGCTGGTGAACAGGGGAGGCTCCGTCACAGAGCGCCCGGGAGAGCTACTGAATGTTCTTCAGGTTCATGTTCCTTACAACCCCCTCTTTCCCCCTCAGGATTTATAGAGAATTTCACCTCTGAAGTCTTCTGGGAGCTGGAGACAGACAGAATCTTTGCCTTGAAAATCACTCCAGTGATCACTTCAGGATCTTTCAGAGAGAGATTTTGTTCATCAGACCTTGACTTGTATATTGATCTGTACGTTAACACGTGCACTACAAATATCAAACCAAGATAAACACGTGTAGCTCACTACTGGATCTGGGTTAGACCAGACACAGCAGTAACCGCTGTGCGCCTGAGGCAGCGGAACCTCAGCTTTTTTCTACCAAGCATATTGTAACCGTTCCATTATAAGTTGCATTTGTCTGCTGTACCTGAGTAGGATATTTCTGCCAATGCGTTGGAGGCTTCTGCTTGCCTGTGTTCGTGCTGGTGTGCCAGCATCCTAGGGACTTACAACTTTGTCACCTCTCCGTGTCTTCTCGCGGGCTGACTTGACTGCTTCCTCAATGACCTATCTAATGCCAGTTAAAGCAATCAGGTACAGGCTCGGTCAAGGTTGTAGTAAATGCAGAAAAATCTCTTTAATGACACATCAGAAAGCTGAATGTTTGTTGCTCCCAGCTTTCATTGCAGAGATCTGTAACACGAAGGAAAGATCAGGTGCGTGACTAAAGCTGGCTGGATGTCTTCGTGTATACAGAGGACCATGCACACCGAACTTGTAACTGCGCTGTTTCCAATCGCAACTGGCCACAATATAGCAGAGCATGTTATCAATGTTAATTCAAGAGCTAACTCTGTTGCTTTTATTAAATGCTGGATTGACCTATTCAGTGTGTTCCCCTCTCCATACAAGTTTTCATTGCAGAATGTCCCCAGCTGTCCGTGTGTGGGGAGGTGACTCCGATTCAGGTCCCCTTAGTTAGAAAAGAGTATATGGGGTACTCAAGGACCATAAACAAAAAAACCCCAACACCTTTTATTTTGCAGCTTGGCCCAATTAGCAGGAAGATTTACGCTACTTAAGCCAAATTGGTGAACAGTTTAACAGCCAAAGGGTTTACACAAAGGAGTTTTGTGGCTCTAAGCCTTAGGTTATACTGCTCATAGAGGGAGAGGAGATGAAATAAGGGTGTAGGAAAGGAAAAGAGAAGCAAAGAAGGAGAACGAAAGGCCCGTCCCCTCCCCTGTCAGCCCGCGGCCTTTGTCTGCGGGCCTCGGCTGGTGTTGGGATGTAAATCGCGATTCACCTTCTCCTGAGTGCCCCATCTGCTGCTGGACACGGTGTCCATACGGGATTGTTTTCGCTCTGAGTGACCCATCGCTGCGGGATGAGCTGTTGTTGCCATAATGTCTGAGACATAATTCTGTTGAGTCTCTGGCGCAGGAGGCAGATGGTGCTTGTCTGAAAAACCCCCAGTTTCAATCACTGCAAGTGTTCATGATTTGTTCAACATGAACGTTCTCTCATCCTAAGGGGGACTGTCAACTGGCAATCTTGGTGAGATGCGTTAACGGAGAAATCGTGTCATCGGTGAAATCAAGTGCTTCCTCTTATGAAATCTGTGTATATAAGCAAATTAAAGGTATCTGGACAAAACAAAACATCCTTAAGAGACCCTCCTGTCTCAGTCATTCTGGCCGGGGTCTGAGTGGCTGGAACATGAGGGTGGGCAGGATCAGGGCAGTGAGCAGCAGGGAACACCAAGAGTCACTCGTCCTTTCTTCTCAGGGCAGCACCGCACTGTGATCATCTGCAGTGCTCAGAATCCTGTGATTTAACAGCACAAATTCTTCTATCATGCAATAGTTCCCACATCTGGTATCTTCTCAGCCAGGAACAAGATGGGTTTAGGGAGGGGATTGCAGATGTAAAGCGTTACCCGCAGTGTGTGGAAAGAAGATGCTCAGAGCCATGAACTGGTTGAGAACTGGGGGTCCCCGGTCTGCAGTTGGTGTTTTGTCTGCTCATCAGACACTGGCGCTAAGTGCTCAAGCAAACTTTCCTTTCCACAGTCAGGCCCACCTGGGAGTTGGTTGAATGCATGAGCTGTCTTTAAAGAACACGTGAATTTATCTGATTCTCCGCTGGATTTTTTTCCCCCGTAGCTTTATGCCACCAGATTTGTTGCATTAATATGTTACTTAGAGAATTCCCTGCAGACCCACCTCTCAAGCCTCTTGTCATGTTACTTACCTGACACATTCAATGCCTATACATCTCAGTAACAGTGTGCATCTTTGTACAACACAAACATGTGCGTGTGTGTATGCACATAAAGGTATGTAATTTGGGTCAAATCTTTATTTGCTGTATGTAGGTATGATAACACAACTTGCAGAAAAACACAACCTACCAATGAAAACAAGTTTCAGTTCTGCCCATGGGTGTTTTACCCGGATGACTGTTGATTGTTCACCGTTACCCACCGGCGTCCTTTAAAACTCAAAAAGGTATTGGGACTAGATTTGTTTTTTCATAACATGTTTGTATACTTAATGTATAATACATTAATAAAGTGCACATTATACAGTAATTTAAGCAACAAAATAATTTCAGTGGAGATTTCTGGAAGTAAATGAAGGTATAACTGACGTATTTTATAGCTGCCCAATTTGTAGTTAATATGGTCAAAAATGTGCGATTACATGCAGTTATGTTGTGTGTAGATGTGCAGTTGTATACCTTGCTGATAAGTGCATCCTATTGTGGGTATTTTCATAAGAATTGATATGGGAAAATGAATCCAGGTGGTGTTTCTTCCACTCCCCCCTCCCATATTGTTGTGTTTGCTCTTCAGAAACTGTTTCTGATAATACGGCAAGTTGTTATTGTTGGTTTGAATTCCCTGTAGATCACTGAAATGAAACACACACAGCTTCATTTCAGCAGGTTTAATAGAAATGAATGGGAGATATCAGGAGACCCTGAGGGAAATGTATCACATGAACTACTTGTGAGACCATTTAAAACTATTTATTATGTGCTAACTACACTTATTTTGTCCAATTAATAGCTAATTGCACGCTTTCTTAAAGCTATCTTTCTGTTGAGTTATGGCTCCTTACAGAAATAATCCAAAGCACACTGATCCAGTGTCCTTCTTGAGTCAAAAAACCCTCACAAAGTGTGTTTTATTAAACATGACTACAAACATATAGGCATTTATCAGTAAGGGTGGCCTTCAAATTTACTGATTTTTATGGGTGAATTATCTACACAAAGTGACACAATGCATTAATTCTGTAATGCAGAATGGTTACTTTTAGTCCGTTCCTTGCGTTTCCAGCAGAACTGTCTGTTCTGTGTTGTCCTTGCTGCGGGTCGGTTGCTCTGCCGTCTGGTTCAGGAGACTCACTGAGGGTAATGTCGCATGTCAATTTTATGGACATTCTTTCTAGAAACTCTGTGGGGTTTCTATTAACGTGAGGGCCTAGGGGAATTAGAGTTGCATTTGACGTATTGATAAAACACACTTGATTCCATAGCTGTATGTTTAGTTCATTCTCTTGTGAAGCTTTCCTATGAGCTGTTGGCATTTGAGCTGTGTGTCCTGTGTCTGATAGCAGAATTTGACCTGAGATGACGGTATAAACTTGGAATTTGCTTCAAATAAATATGTGCATTTGCCTGTATCTGGCAGAGATGATTGCATTTTATGAGTAACCTCCTATCCTGATGTATGGAGTATGAACTTTATGAGCTTGCTTTGTTTCTCCAAGTTGTGTAAAGTGACAGTATGTGCTGTGCAACAGTTAAATCAGTGTCTCTTTTCAGAATAGTGTGTAAAGTATTGAACAAGACCCGTGAGCGTGTTCATTGTCTGTACAAACTCTGACACCGTGTCGGTGCTGGATTTGCTGCTCTCATTGCCCACGCCTGCACTCTGTCTGATGATGGTGAGTTTCTCCATTGATGACATGATCATGGCCAGATAAAGACCCTCCTGGTGGAGAATAACCAGGCTGTTTGGTCTGGTTCCCCAACTGCTAAGCCCACGCGACGACTTTTTTTGGTCTCCGTAGGCTTTAGGTGGGTGTCTCTGGTCTGTCATTGCTGCTTTTGTGCTGATCTTCTTTCTGTCTCCATTCACTGGAATCACATCCTCCATTCAACTGCTGCAAGTCTGCACAGCCAGTCTGTTCAAGACAGCCAGTTTAAGCGTATTCTATTCAAAAGAAAGAAGTCTTTGGACACTCTGAGTTTACAGCTCTGTTCCGAAAGGGCACAAGTTAATACAGGTGGATCAACATTATGTAAATGCCATAGGACAAAATGTGGCTACTGTTGTTTATCTGCTACAATTTCTGCAGCATTTTCAGACAATTTTAAAAGTAGACTCTTGTAAGGAATCCAGGATCTTGTGCTTACCTGCATATTGCTCATTCTGCACATTGTCTTCAATTAATGCTGACCTGAGGTATTTATCTGCAGTACAACACAGTGTAGATACTAAATCAGGTCTGGAAGCCATCTCAGGAGATGTATTAGCTCATAATTACATCAAAAATAGAAGGAATGCTACTTCCTTGTTTCCTGTGCTTATTGTAATAAGGCACATATGTGGTAGCAAGAGTTCGTGACCCCCATACTTCATATGCTTATAGCAGTGTACAAATAAGTTATTAAAATTAAACTGGCTTTCAGATCTTCTGTTTTAATTACTTTTCCAATTTGACTCTTTGTGTTTTTCTTTATCACTGGAGTCCAACCCCACTCACTGTCCCGCGACTGGGGACTCCAGACAAGGCGACACAGACGTGGGGGTGGCTGCACAGTGGAGCTCAGCGGACTTGAGAACCACTCAGCTGGTGTGAGGATCAGAGACGTACAAAGCAACTTTGCTTTTTAAATGATGAGGATGATGTGCTTTGTTTTGGAAGACATCAGATTTTGAATGTTTAAGGAAGCTGTAACTACCTCGATGTTTCCTTCTTACCGCAGTCGGATTTCTGGTTCTGTCTGTCGAGTTGTGCTCCTCTCCCGCACCAAGTGGTGATCGTGGGGCTCAGGGTGAGGGGGGGCAAGGAGGGCGGGGGTGTCCGTGGACTTGAATAAGTTTTGTTTGGGGTTTTTTAGACGCCTCTGTTGACACATTGTATAAAAACTGATTGCTGCAGTGCTAATGAATGAACAGGATGATAAGCAACAGATTTGAGAACCTGTTTGGGTTTTGGTTTATTGAAAAATTATTATTTAACTCAAAAAGCAATAAGATCTTGCAGTGGTCTTCTAATACTTACTGGTAGCTTTTTAATGTACTGGTTTGGAACTTTGAGATTATATTTGATATGAAGTGGCTGTTCCATCGTGGAATATTGCAGGAGTAAACTCTTGCATTTCAGCATTCCTGGCAGATCTGCAGCTTGATAAAGACCTGAGGCTGTTTAGTTTAATCAGACTTTTGTAGATCCCACCTTCACTGTTCAAAGCACTGGCTGTCAATGTGTTTTCTGGTGTTGTCACTTCTTTCTGAACAAAGACGACAGAGGTACACAGCTCTACTGGTATTGTCTGGTTTATTTAAACATGGAACTTTAACTTGAAAGCTTAGAGAGCTGTGGTCTGTGGTATATCTTTGTAATGTTTGTAAATTCTTATGCAGATACTCTTATGCCAACCAGCACGAACTTTTGTGAGTGTGAACTGCTGTGCAGTTAGAAAGAAGAAAGGTGTGTGAGCTAAACCAGCAGGAAGGCTGCAGCCGTGTAACCTGAGGGGTGCAAACGGCACGAAACGGGCTGCAGCGGCGGAGCCCTCGGTCCCGGGCTGTCCCGGGCAGGCGGCAGAGCCCTCGGTCCCGGGCAGACGCAGCCTGAAAGCTCCCGGCCCCGCCCTGCGGGCGGACAGCGCCGCTCTGCGGCCGCCGGTGGCTCCGGGACGGGAGGCGAGGGGCAGGGGGGGCCAGTGCCGGGCGCGGAGGCGGGGGGGGGGGGCGCAGCCCGGTGGCGGACGCGGACGGGATTGGCTCCTGCGCGGGATGGGCGGGGACACGCTGCGTAAGTGCGCGGGCCGCGGAGCGCGTGCCGGCGGTGCGGCGGCTGGAGCAGCGCGGGAGGAACGGCGGGGCCGGCGGTGAGCGAGGGGCGGGCGGACAGCGGGGAGACTGGACGGGGCCGGCCCGGGACCGGCTGAGGGGCGAGGCTGGAGGGTGACAGACGGGCTGGTTTCGGAAGGAGGAAGGCGAGGGGCAGCCAGCCGCAACAGCGCGGCCCCAGGCCGGGGCGAGGGGGAAACACGCGGGCGGCTGTGAGGGAAGGGAGCCCCGCGCTGAGCGCTGCGCGGGGCTCGGGCGGGGCCGTGGGGCGGAGGGGGGAGCCCCCGTAGTGACACAGGACAGAGGGAGGAAAGCGAGCGGGAGGGGGCAGCGGCGGGTCGGGAGCGCCAAGGGGGGGCGCGAGGGGCGGGGGGGGCCGGGAACGGAGGGAGCGGCGGAGGAACCTGAGGGCGGGACGGCGCGGGAGGAGCTTAGGTGGGAAAAGCTGAGGTACCTCGGGGAGGGGATGATATCGGGGGAGGCTTTGACAGGAAAGGCTGAGGTACCTCGGGGTGGGGATGATATCGGGGGAGGCTTTGACAGGAAAGGCTGAGGTACCTCGGGGAGGGGATGATATCGGGGGAGGCTTTGACAGGAAAGGCTGAGGTACCTCGGGGAGGGGATGATATCGGGGGAGGTTTTGACAGGAAAGGCTGAGGTACCTCGGGGAGGGGATGATATCGGGGGAGGCTTTGACAGGAAAGGCTGAGCTACCTCGGGAAGGGGATGATATCGGGGGAGGCTTTGACGGGAATGGCTGAGGTACCTCAGGGAGGGGATGATATCGGGGGAGGCTTTGACGGGAAAGGCTGAGGTACCTCAGGGAGGGGATGATATTGGGGGAGGCTTTGACGAGAAAGGCTGAGGTACCTCAGGGAGGTGATGACATCGGGGGAGGCTTTGGCGGGAAAGGGTGAGGGACTTAAAGGAGAGGACGGAAGGGAGAGAGGTTTTGGTGGTAAAGGCTGAGGTACCTCAGGGAGGAGATGGCATCGCAGAGGCTGCAGTGGGAAATGCTGAGGTAGCTCTGGGACGGGATGGCACTAAGGTGTGGTTTCAAAGGGAAATGCTGAGGTACTTTGAGGAAAGGATGCTGGGCTAGGAACTATGAACACATCAGATCGGTTAAGAGAATGTTGATGACAGAAATTTCTACAGTAAAGTATTCCAGCAAAGACAGGGAGATGAGCAAAACTTATATCAGGCCTCCTAGGATTCCTGCAGGTTAGGGGTCAGGGATGATGAGGTTGTTAACTCGGTCCTAACTTTTTCTTTCTCTCCCTCTCTTGCAGCACCAGACTGAATGGAGAAGCAAGTGGATGGGAAGTTCCTGCGCCACGACACAGACCACATTTATTACTCTCGCCTCCGAGACCCGGAGAACCGAACCGTTCTCATCGTGCCTTGAAGCAACCTCTGCTCATGCGCTTCTCCCAGGGAGAAGGCAGAATGGGAGTGACTCGCCACGTTAAACAACAGGGTGTACACTCTGCAGCTTTCAAGCCCAGCTCTGCATTAGCTCACCCCTGCAATTTTGCACCGCCCACGCAAATTTGAGTTGTCGCTGGTTGTTGCAGCGTTTGGCTTTGGTGAGGACAGCGTGTGTTTGTCAGCAGTTGGTGTAGGGTGGAATCTTGAGGAGAAAGTGATATTTCCGTGCCAGAACTGGTTGGTGTTTGCATGGTATTGTGGTAGTTGTTCCCGCAGGTGATCAGTGCTGGAGTGTTATTGCAGGATGAGGGGATTTTGAAGGCTTGTCTGTGAGATGCACTAGAGGCAGCAGTTGCAAACGAAAGGCTGAGGTGTGGAGAGTTTGTCGGTGGGTTTTGGACAGTTGTCAGTTGAAGAGTTGGTTGTTTGCAGGTGAGGTGTAGAGCAGAGGGTGAAGCTGACTTTGCCTGGGCGGCGCAACTGGATGGGTGTGCAGAGCTGAGGAGAGCGGGCTTCTGCGGGTGACCCTAAAGCTGGAGAACCAGCCAGCGGCAGCTCCAGACAGTCCCGCTGCCGAGCTTGGCTGTGTAGGGCCAGTGCCCTGGGGCACAGGGAGTGTGACCCTCCGCAAGCACCAAACAGCAGGTGAGGACTGTGGGGATTTGTACTGAGCTATGATATCTCTAAGGCATGTGCGAGGGGCCGGGGCCAAGGCAAGGTGGGCTCGTTGTGGGGTGTGGGGAGGTGTCAGCCCCCGGACTCAGCCCCTGTCTGATTGTAGTGCCCTTGGGCTGGTGTAGCTCAGTCCTCTGTGTGTTTCTCTTCAGGTGGAGCAGCGTGCAAAGGAAAAGCAAGGAAGGAGAGGAAGGTGGTGAACCTATGAGGAAGAGTGTAGCGAATCTGGCGTGGACTCACGGTAAGGTGCCATGAGAGACATTTATTACAAACTCAGGTTTGCATTTATACTCGCTATGATGCTTGCTCAAGCATTTGCTCTTTAGCTAAGTTAGACATGACATGAGCGATGTAACTGCCATATACGCATTTTTTTCTATAGTAAGCTGTCCCTCTGTCCCTGATGTATCAGTCCTGTATCCTGTATCTTAGTAGTCATAATTTTTCCCCAAGTAGATGAATATTTTGCAAGCAGCTTTATCTCCAGTCGTTACCTGTTCATATAATTCTCATTCATCTTTGTGCCATGTCTCCAACTGAAATGTACCAGTTGTAGGAAAGTCTAGCACATGATTAGCAATCCATTCTAATAAACTCACCAATCAGACCCCTGATACATCCTGATTTTGCGTTTGTAGCGCATGTTGAAGGACATCCAGGGTTTGTCTTTGCTTAAGGGCTAACTTCCCTCCCATGGTTCCCAATCGCTCACCTTTCGTTGGTGGTGGGCGCGCACTGTCCTGGTTCCCGGTCCTGTTTCCTGGTTCGATTGGGCTTCGCTACCAGAGCGGCTACTGCCTTTATAGGCACGCTGAAAGTCCCTGTTCCAGGGCGCCATTTGTAGCGAATGCGGTACGGACTCTCTTTTAAGGTGCAATGAGAGATGTTTATTACAAATTCAGGCTTGCGTTTATACTCGCTATGATGCTTGCTCAAGCATTTGTTGATTAGCTAAGTTAGTCATTACATAAGTGATGTGTTTTGTGTTCCCACCAAAGTCACTGCCATAAACACCTTTTTTGTCTATCACAAGCTGTCCCTCTGTCCTTGATGCATCAATCCTGTATCAACTCCTCTGTCCTTGATGTATCACATAGCATACAGTCCTTTGTTCTTGTATTTTTCCACTAATGCTTGTTCTCATGCTGTTGACTCTTGCAGTTTCTCATGTGCCCGGTCTTCCGTGTACTGACACAGAAGAGCGATCACGAAAGAGGATTGGAGCGCACCTGTGAGTCAAGCAGAGTCAAGAAAGAAGATGACAGTGGTGGACCTGTGAGTGAGGAGGGGACAAAAGAGGAGAAAGGTGATGGAGCTACGAGTCAAGAGTGAGGAGGAAGATGGGCAGGCTGAGCCAGCGAGAAGGAGAATGTATCCTTAAGCACAGGGAACGATCTGTGATTAGTGCGTCCCCCTCCCACCCCTAGAAACCGTGCTCGGGGGTAAAGTGGTAAAATGGGAGCAGGGGCTGTTGGCTGTGTTTTGGGAGGTGGGGGTGGTGAGCAGGGGCTGGGCTCTTGGACTTGGGAGCAGTTAAGGGAGCAGGGTGGTCATCCCTTGGGAGGTGTCTGTCTGCCAGCAGGTAAAGGAGGGGGAAGAGGATCCTGCCGGGGTGAGGGCCTGGCCAGCTCTCCACTCCCAGGGCTCTTGATGCTGGTGTGGTGTGTTGCTGTAAGTGCCAGGGGTGACTGGCAAAGAAAGTCTTTGTGGGGTGCATGCTGGGAAACTGTGCTGCTACGGAGGGGCTGGGTCGGTGGGAAGGCCTGTGCGGGGGGCCGGGGCCAAGGCAAGGTGGCCTTGTGGTGGGGTGTGGGGATGTGTCAGCGACCGGACTCGCCCCCTCGTGTGACTGTACGGGCCTGGGGTGGGTATATTTTTGTTTTCTGTGCATCTCTGTTCGGGTGGAGCAGCTCGCAAAGGCGAAAGCAAGAAAGAAGAGGAAGGTGGTGAACCTACGAGGAAGAGCGATCAAGAAAGCGGATTGGAGTGCATCTGCAAGTCAACAGGGATCAAGAAAGAAGATGACGGTGGTAGACCTGCGAGTCAGGAGGGATCAAGAAAGAAGAGGAGGAAGGTGATGGAGCTGCGAGTCAGGAGTGAGGAGGAAGAAAATGTCCCCCTTGGGACAGGGACCTCCCTGTAATCAGGACTGCGCCCTCCCACCCCTGGAAACTGCTCAGGGGCCCAGACATCCATGGGAAGGTTGTGTCCGACAACACGAGCCAGATCTTCAGCACTGGCTGCTGTTCAGCTGGGACCAGGGGCTGCTGGTGGGGTTTTGGGAGGCGGGGTGGGTGAGTAGAGGCTGGGCTTTTGGACTCATGAGTGGTTGAGAGAGAGGGCTGGACACCTCTTGGGAGGTGTCTTGTCTGTCTGCCATCAGCTAAAGGAGGGGGAAGAGGATCCTGCCGGGGTGAGGGCCTGGCCAGCTCTCCACTCCCAGGGCTCTTGATGCTGATGTGGTGTGTTGCTGTAAGTGCCAGGGGTGACTGGCAAAGAAAGTCTTTGTGGGGTGCATGCTGGGAAACTGTGCTGCTACGGAGGGGCTGGGTTGGTGGGAAGGCCTGTGCGGGGGGCCGGGGCCAAGGCAAGGTGGGCTTGCTGTGGGATGTGGGGATGCGTCAGCGAGCGGACTCACCCCCTATGTGACTGTACGGGCTTGGGGTGGGTGTATTTCTGTCTTCAGGGCATTTCGGTTTGGGTGGAGCAGCTCTCAAAGGCGAAAGCAAGAAAGGAAAGTAAGGTTGTGAACTTACGAGAAAGAGTGATCAAGAAAGAGGATTTGAGTTCATGCGGGAGTCGAGGGATCAAGAAAGAAGAGGAGGAAGGTGATGGACGTGCATATTGAAAATGAGAGGGAAGATGGGCAACCTGAAGCATGGAGCAAGGGAATGTCTCCTAGAACAAAGGGACCTTTCTGTAATCAGAGATCCCCCCTCCTACCCTACAAACTGAACAAAGAGGACTGCGAGAGGGAGCGCTCTGACAGGACAAGAGGTATCAGTAAATCTGGCAAGAGGACAGTGGGGGAAGCGCTCTGGCGGATCAACAAGTCTCACTATATGTGGCAAGAGGATGATGGGGGAGAGTTCACCAGTGGTTCAAAAGTCACCCAGAAAAAGGGGAAGAGGATGTCAAGGGGGGAGCGCTCTGGTCGATCACAAGACTCTCCTAAAAAACACACCAGGATGGTGGTGGGGGGGAATGTCCTATATGGGACAAGGGGTCCCGAGAAATCCAGCAAGAGGATGGTGGGGGGGAGCACTCCAGCAGACCAAGAATGTACTAAGGAAAGGCAAAAGGACGGCAGGAGGAGAGACCCAGTGGGTCAAGAGGTACCGAGAAATCCAGCAAGAGGACGACAGGGAGGAGCTCTTTAGCAGGCCAAAATCCCACTGAGGAAAGGCAAGAGGACAGCGGGGGAGAGCGCTCCAGTTCTTCAAGTGACTTCCCAGGCAGAAGGCAGGAGCATGGCGGGGCAGGACTGCGGCAGGTCAAGAATTCTCAGTCTGGCAATAGGATGGCGGGGAGGAGCGTTCCAGCGGGAGAAGAGCGCCCTGACTAGAGGCAAGACAAGGGTGAGGGAGAGCGCTCGGATGTGTGAAGAAGACTCCCCCAAAAAAGTGCAAGAGGAAGGCCAGGGGGAGAGCAATCCAGCAGATCAGGAAGTCTCAATAAATGCGGTAAGAGGATGGCGGGTGGGAGCCCCCCAAGTGGTCCAAGAGATCCCAAGAAATCCAGCAAGAGGACGGCAAGGGGGAGCGCTCCAGCAGATCAGGAAATCTCGATAAATGCGGTTAGAGGATGGTGGGTGGGAGCCCCACAGTTGTTTAAGGCATCCCAAGAAATCCAGCAAAAGGACGGCGAGGGGGAACGCTCTGGCAGATCAGGACGTCTCAATAAATGCGGTAAGAGGATGGCGGGTGGGAGCCCCCCAGTGGTTCAAAATGTCCCAAGATATCCAGGAAGAGAATTGTGAGGGGGAGCGCTCCGGCAGGTCAAGCGATGTCAACAAATCCAGCAAGACAATGGTGGAGAACGCTCCGGTGAGTCACAAGACTCCACCAAAAAAGGCAAGAGAATGGTTAGAGGATGGTAACAGGCAGCTTTGAGAGCACTCTGGTGGATCAAGAAGCACCCAGGAAAAGGGGAAGAGGATGGTGGGGGGAAACGGCCTGGTTGATCACAAGACTCCCCCAAAAACCACAAGAGGGTGGCAGGGGGAACGCCCTAAGGGGTCAAGAGGTTCCAAGAAATCCAGCAGGAGGACGGCGAGGGGGAGCGCTCCAGCAGGCTGAGATTGTACTAAAGAAAGGCAAAAGGACAGCAGGAGGAGAAACCCAGTGGGTCAAGAGGTCCCAAGAAATCCAGTAAGAGGACAACAGGGAGGAGTGCTCTGGCAGGCCAAAATCTCAGTGAAGAAAGGCAAGAGGACAGCAGGGGGGAGTGCTCCAGTTCTTCAAGTGACTTCCCAGGTAGAAGGCAGAAGGACGGTGGGGTAGCGCTGGGACAGGTCGAGAATTCTCAATCTGGCAATAGGACAGCAGGGAGGAGCATCCAGCGGGACAGGAGCGCCCTGAAAATAGGCAAGACAAGGGTGAGTGAGAGCACTCCGAGATGTCAAGAAGTGTCAAAAAATCTGGTAAAGGATGGCAGGGGGGAGTGCTGTGGATATTCAAGAGACTCCCCAGTAAAAGGCAAGAGGACGGCGCGGGGAAGTGCTCCAGCACGTCAAGATCGCACTGAAGAAAGGCAAGGTCACAGTGGGGGGGAGCATTCCCGTTGTTCCACTGGTTCAAAAGGTCCCAAGAAATCCAACAAGAGAACTGCGAGGGGGAGCGCTCTGGCAAGTCAAGCGGTGTCAATAACCCCAGCAAGGCAACGGCGGAGAGCGCTCTGGTGAGTCACGAGACTCCCCTACAAAGGACGAGAGGATGGTGGAGGGGAGCCCACCAGTGGTTCAAGCAGCACCCAGGAAAAGGGGAGGAGGCTGGCGAGGGGCAGGCCTCTGGCGGGCCAAGATCACTGAGGGAAGGTGCGGGGGAGCTTGCTGGTGGCTCAAGAGACCTCTAGAAAAAGGTAAGAGGGCGGCGGGGGGTGGGAGGGCGCCTCAGCTGGTGAAGAGGAACCCCGAAAACAAGGCAAGAGAATGTTGGTGGGGGGAGCGCTCTGGCGGTTCCAGAGGCTCCCCGAGATCCACTCAGACGGCAGCGGGTAACGTGGCAGCTCAGCGTCAATCAAAGAAGAACAGGAAGGCGGTTGACCTGCAATTCCAGAGCGAGGAGGAAGACTGGCAACCTGAACGAGGAGCAGCATGGCCTCTGAAATCCTCCTTTAATCTGGGCTCAGGTAAGCTGGAAGCAGGGGACATAGGCTGGGGTTTGGGAGGTGGGCAGGTGAGAAATGATCCGCATTTTTGATCTGCTGAGTGACTGAAGCGCCTGGGAGTTCATTTGGAGTCGTTGCCTTACTTGATTTTACACTGACTTTTGCATTATATTTTAATGACGTAGAATTTTCCGTTTTGACATCGAAACCTAAACTTCTTTGGAAATTCATCCTCTGTCCCTTCAGTCTCAGCTCGTGGCACTTCCACTGTCTCGTGGCCCGCGTTTCAATGTACATTAGATCGCTTCCTGGGCCTTGGATTTTAAGTAATGGTCCGTCACAAGTTTGTTTTTCTTGTCCTTAACAGGCAGCTTTGAGAGCTCTCTAAGGAAAAGTGATATCTTTTTACCTTGTTACTGCTCTTTCCATGTTACGAGCAGCCACCCTCTTTATGATCAGTCTCATGCTTTTCTTCCTTTCTTGCCCAGGTTCAGAATACCAGGAATTCCAAGCTTCAAGTTTCCTGTGGAACATTGCGGGAGACCTTGATAACGTGGCAATGAGGGAGGTGATGAAGAGAAACAATACCTGTTCCTTTCCCATTTCAAGACGTTATTTTTTACCTTCCTGGTAGCTGTGAGATGATTTGCAATCTTGCGCTAGCATCTGCCTGAAAGAGAACACGGACCCTTTGGGTGCCTCCTCAAGAAATACTTGCTCTATGGTTCTGGCGATGTCCAGGCTTCAAGGGTGGGGCATAGGGGAGTGTAAATCTTAGGGGGCCTCCCGGGATGTCTGCAGGTTTGGGTGACCCGTGGCTGGGACGGGGACGCCGAGGTTGTCAATCTTGCCCTGAATCTCTCGCTCCCTCTCTTGCAGCACCCGAGACCGAATGGAGGAGCAAGTGTACGGGAAGTTCCTGCGCCACGCCACAGATCACATTTATCGCTCTCGCCCTGGGAGACCCGGAGAACCAAACCGTTCCCATCGTGCCTTGAAGCAGCCTCTGCTCACGCGCTTCTCCCAGGGAGAAGGCAGAATGGCAGTAGCTCGCCACGTTATACCACAGGGTGCACACTCTGCAGCTTTCAAGCCCAGCTCTGCGTTAGCTCACCCCTGCAATTTTGCACCGCCCACGCAAATTTGAGTTGTCGCTGGTTGTTGCAGCGTTTGGCTTTGGTGAGGACAGCGTGTGTTTGTCAGCAGTTGGTGTAGGGTGGAATCTTGAGGAGAAAGTGATATTTCCGTGCCAGAACTGGTTGGTGTTTGCATGGTATTGTGGTAGTTGTTCCCGCAGGTGATCAGTGCTGGAGTGTTATTGCAGGATGAGGGGATTTTGAAGGCTTGTCTGTGAGATGCACTAGAGGCAGCAGTTGCAAACGAAAGGCTGAGGTGTGGAGAGTTTGTCGGTGGGTTTTGGACAGTTGTCAGTTGAAGAGTTGGTTGTTTGCAGGTGAGGTGTAGAGCAGAGGGTGAAGCTGACTTTGCCTGGGCGGCGCAACTGGATGGGTGTGCAGAGCTGAGGAGAGCGGGCTTCTGCGGGTGACCCTAAAGCTGGAGAACCAGCCAGCGGCAGCTCCAGACAGTCCCGCTGCCGAGCTTGGCTGTGTAGGGCCAGTGCCCTGGGGCACAGGGAGTGTGACCCTCCGCAAGCACCAAACAGCAGGTGAGGACTGTGGGGATTTGTACTGAGCTATGATATCTCTAAGGCATGTGCGAGGGGCTGGGGCCAAGGCAAGGTGGGCTCGTTGTGGGGTGTGGGGAGGTGTCAGCCCCCGGACTCAGCCCCTGTCTGATTGTAGTGCCCTTGGGCTGGTGTAGCTCAGTCCTCTGTGTGTTTCTCTTCAGGTGGAGCAGCCTGCAAAGGAAAAGCAAGGAAGGAGAGGAAGGTGGTGAACCTATGAGGAAGAGTGTAGCGAATCTGGCGTGGACTCACGGTAAGGTGCCATGAGAGACATTTATTACAAACTCAGGTTTGCATTTATACTCGCTATGATGCTTGCTCAAGCATTTGCTCTTTAGCTAAGTTAGACATTACATGAGCGATGTAACTGCCATATACGCATTTTTTTCTATAGTAAGCTGTCCCTCTGTCCCTGATGTATCAGTCCTGTATCCTGTATCTTAGTAGTCATAATTTTTCCCCAAGTAGATGAATATTTGCAAGCAGCTTTATCTCCAGTCGTTACCTGTTCATATAATTCTCATTCATCTTTGTGCCATGTCTCCAACTGAAATGTACCAGTTGTAGGAAAGTCTAGCACATGATTAGCAATCCATTCTAATAAACTCACCAATCAGACCCCTGATACATCCTGATTTTGCGTTTGTAGCGCATGTTGAAGGACATCCAGGGTTTGTCTTTGCTTAAGGGATAACTTCCCTCCCATGGTTCCCAATCGCTCACCTTTCGTTGGTGGTGGGCGCGCACTGTCCTGGTTCCCGGTCCTGTTTCCTGGTTCGATTGGGCTTCGCTACCAGAGCGGCTACTGCCTTTATAGGCACGCTGAAAGTCCCTGTTCCAGGGCGCCATTTGTAGCGAATGCGGTACGGACTCTCTTTTAAGGTGCAATGAGAGATGTTTATTACAAATTCAGGCTTGCGTTTATACTCGCTATGATGCTTGCTCAAGCATTTGTTGATTAGCTAAGTTAGTCATTACATAAGTGATGTGTTTTGTGTTCCCACCAAAGTCACTGCCATAAACACCTTTTTTGTCTATCACAAGCTGTCCCTCTGTCCTTGATGCATCAATCCTGTATCAACTCCTCTTTCCTTGATGTATCACATAGCATACAGTCCTTTGTTCTTGTATTTTTCCACTAATGCTTGTTCTCATGCTGTTGACTCTTGCAGTTTCTCATGTGCCCGGTCTTCCGTGTACTGACACAGAAGAGCGATCACGAAAGAGGATTGGAGCGCACCTGTGAGTCAAGCAGAGTCAAGAAAGAAGATGACAGTGGTGGACCTGTGAGTGAGGAGGGGACAAAAGAGGAGAAAGGTGATGGAGCTACGAGTCAAGAGTGAGGAGGAAGATGGGCAGCCTGAGCCAGCGAGAAGGAGAATGTATCCTTAAGCACAGGGAACGATCTGTGATTAGTGCGTCCCCCTCCCACCCCTAGAAACCATGCTCGGGGGTAAAGTGGTAAAATGGGAGCAGGGGCTGTTGGCTGTGTTTTGGGAGGTGGGGGTGGTGAGCAGGGGCTGGGCTCTTGGACTTGGGAGCAGTTAAGGGAGCAGGGTGGTCATCCCTTGGGAGGTGTCTGTCTGCCAGCAGGTAAAGGAGGGGGAAGAGGATCCTGCCGGGGTGAGGGCCTGGCCAGCTCTCCACTCCCAGGGCTCTTGATGCTGGTGTGGTGTGTTGCTGTAAGTGCCAGGGGTGACTGGCAAAGAAAGTCTTTGTGGGGTGCATGCTGGGAAACTGTGCTGCTACGGAGGGGCTGGGTTGGTGGGAAGGCCTGTGCGGGGGGCCGGGGCCAAGGCAAGGTGGCCTTGTGGTGGGGTGTGGGGATGCGTCAGCGACCGGACTCGCCCCCTCGTGTGACTGTACGGGCCTGGGGTGGGTATATTTTTGTTTTCTGTGCATCTCTGTTCGGGTGGAGCAGCTCGCAAAGGCGAAAGCAAGAAAGAAGAGGAAGGTGGTGAACCTACGAGGAAGAGCGATCAAGAAAGAGGATTGGAGTGCATCTGCAAGTCAACAGGGATCAAGAAAGAAGATGACGGTGGTAGACCTGCGAGTCAGGAGGGATCAAGAAAGAAGAGGAGGAAGGTGATGGAGCTGCGAGTCAGGAGTGAGGAGGAAGAAAATGTCCCCCTTGGGACAGGGACCTCCCTGTAATCAGGACTGCGCCCTCCCACCCCTGGAAACTGCTCAGGGGCCCAGACATCCATGGGAAGGTTGTGTCCGACAACACGAGCCAGATCTTCAGCACTGGCTGCTGTTCAGCTGGGACCAGGGGCTGCTGGTGGGGTTTAGGGAGGCGGGGTGGGTGAGTAGAGGCTGGGCTTTTGTACTCATGAGTGGTTGAGAGAGAGGGCTGGACACCTCTTGGGAGGTGTCTTGTCTGTCTGCCATCAGCTAAAGGAGGGGGAAGAGGATCCTGCCGGGGTGAGGGCCTGGCCAGCTCTCCACTCCCAGGGCTCTTGATGCTGATGTGGTGTGTTGCTGTAAGTGCCAGGGGTGACTGGCAAAGAAAGTCTTTGTGGGGTGCATGCTGGGAAACTGTGCTGCTCCGGAGGGGCTGGGTTGGTGGGAAGGCCTGTGCGGGGGGCCGGGGCCAAGGCAAGGTGGGCTTGCTGTGGGATGTGGGGATGCGTCAGCGAGCGGACTCACCCCCTATGTGACTGTACGGGCTTGGGGTGGGTGTATTTCTGTCTTCAGGGCATTTCGGTTTGGGTGGAGCAGCTCACAAAGGCGAAAGCAAGAAAGGAAAGTAAGGTTGTGAACTTACGAGAAAGAGTGATCAAGAAAGAGGATTTGAGTTCATCCGGGAGTCGAGGGATCAAGAAAGAAGAGGAGGAAGGTGATGGACGTGCATATTGAAAATGAGAGGGAAGATGGGCAACCTGAAGCATGGAGCAAGGGAATGTCTCCTAGAACAAAGGGACCTTTCTGTAATCAGAGATCCCCCCTCCTACCCTACAAACTGAACAAAGAGGACTGCGAGAGGGAGCGCTCTGACAGGACAAGAGGTATCAGTAAATCTGGCAAGAGGACAGTGGGGGAAGCGCTCTGGCGGATCAACAAGTCTCAATATATGTGGCAAGAGGATGATGGGGGAGAGTTCACCAGTGGTTCAAAAGTCACCCAGAAAAAGGGGAAGAGGATGTCAAGGGGGGAGCGCTCTGGTCGATCACAAGACTCTCCTAAAAAACACAACAGGATGGTGGTGGCGGGGAATGTCCTATATGGGACAAGGGGTCCCGAGAAATCCAGCAAGAGGATGGTGGGGGGGAGCACTCCAGCAGACCAAGAATGTACTAAGGAAAGGCAAAAGGACGGCAGGAGGAGAGACCCAGTGGGTCAAGAGGTACCGAGAAATCCAGCAAGAGGACGACAGGGAGGAGCTCTTTAGCAGGCCAAAATCCCACTGAGAAAAGGCAAGAGGACAGCGGGGGAGAGCGCTCCAGTTCTTCAAGTGACTTCCCAGGCAGAAGGCAGGAGCATGGCGGGGCAGGACTGCGGCAGGTCAAGAATTCTCAGTCTGGCAATAGGATGGCGGGGAGGAGCGTTCCAGCGGGAGAAGAGCGCCCTTACTAGAGTCAAGACGAGGGTGAGGGAGAGCACTCGGACGTGTCAAGAAGACTCCCCCAAAAAGTGCAAGACGAAGGCCGGTGGGGAGAGCAATCCAGCAGATCAGGAAGTCTCAATAAATGCGGTAAGAAGGTGGCAGGTGGGAGCTCCCCAGTGGTTCAAGAGGTCCCAAGATATCCAGCAAGAGAACTGTGAGGGAGAGCGCTCCAACAGGTCAAGCGGTGTCAAGTAATCCAGCAAGACAATGGTGGAAAACGCTCCGGTGAGTCACAAGATTCCCCCAAAAAAAGGCAAGAGAATGGTGCAGGGGAGCACTCTGGTGGATCAAGAAGCACCCAGGAAAAGGGGAAGAAGATGGTGGGGGGGAGCACTCTGGTTGGTCACAAGACTCCCCCAGAAAACACAAGAGGGTGGCAGGGGGAACGCTCTAATGTGTCAAGAGGACCCAAGAAATCCAGCAAGAGGACGGCGAGGGGGATCGCTCCAGCAGATCAGGAAGTCTCGATAAATGCGGTAAGAGCATGGTGGGTGGGAGGCCCCCAGTGGTTCAAGAGGTCCCAAGAAATCCAGCAAGAGGGCGGCGAGGGGGAGCGCTCTGGCAGATCAGGACGTCTCAATAAATGCGGTAAAAGGATGGTGGGTGGGAGCCCCCCAGTGATTCACAAGGTTCCAGGAAATCCAGCAAGAGGACGGCGTGGGGGAGCGCTGTGGCAGATGAAGAACCCTCAGTACATCTGGCAAGAGGACGGTGAGGGGGTGCTCTGATGGGTCAAGGTTGCTCTGAAAAAAGCCCAAGAGGGTGGTAAGGAGAAGCTCACCGGTGATTCACGAATCACCCAGAAAAAAGGGAAGAGGACAGTGCGCGGGAGCTCTTCAGTTGTTGAAGAGAATCCCCAGAAAAAGGCAGGAGGATGATGAGGGGGAACACTCTGGCGGGTCAAGAAGTCTCAATAAGTCCGGCAAGAAGACGGTGGGGAGGAGAGCTCGTGTGGGTCAAGAGGTCCCAAGAAACCCAGCAAGAGGACAGCAGGGGCGAGCGCTCCGGCAGATCAGGAAATCTCGATAAATGCAGTTAGAGGATGGTGGGTGTGAGCCCCTCAGTTGTTTAAGACGTCCCAAGAAATCCAGCAAGAGAACTGCGAGGGGGAGCGCTCCGGCAGGTCAAGCGATGTCAAGAAATCCAGCAAGACAATGGTGGAGAACTCTCCGGCGAGTCACAAGACTCTCCCAAAAAAGGCAAAAGAATGGTGCAGGGGAGCACTCTGGTGGATCAAGAAGCACCCAGGAAAAGGGGAAGAGGATGGTGGGGGGAAACGGCCTGGTTGGTCACAAGACTCCCCCAAAAACCACAAGAGGGTGGCAGGGGGAACGCCCTAATGGGTCAAGAAGTCCCAAGAAATCCAGCAAGAGGACGACAGGGAGGAGCTCTTTAGCAGGCCAAAATCCCACTGAGGAAAGGCAAGAGGACAGCGGGGGAGAGCGCTCCAGTTCTTCAAGTGACTTCCCAGGTAGAAGGCAGAAGGACGGTGGGGTAGCGCTGGGACAGGTCGAGAATTCTCAATCTGGCAATAGGACAGCAGGGAGGAGCATCCAGCGGGACAGGAGCGCCCTGAAAATAGGCAAGACAAGGGTGAGTGAGAGCACTCCGAGATGTCAAGAAGTGTCAAAAAATCTGGTAAAGGATGGCAGGGGGGAGTGCTGTGGATATTCAAGAGACTCCCCAGTAAAAGGCAAGAGGACGGCGCGGGGAAGTGCTCCAGCACGTCAAGATCGCACTGAAGAAAGACAAGGTCACAGTGGGGGGGAGCATTCCCGTTGTTCCAATGGTTCAAAAGGTCCCAAGAAATCCAACAAGAGAACTGCGAGGGGGAGCGCTCTGGCAAGTCAAGCGGTGTCAATAACCCCAGCAAGGCAACGGCGGAGAGCGCTCTGGTGAGTCACGAGACTCCCCTACAAAGGACGAGAGGATGGTGGAGGGGAGCCCACCAGTGGTTCAAGCAGCACCCAGGAAAAGGGGAGGAGGCTGGCGAGGGGCAGGCCTCTGTCGGGCCAAGATCACTGAGGGAAGGTGCGGGGGAGCTTGCTGGTGGCTCAAGAGACCTCTAGAAAAAGGTAAGAGGGCGGCGGGGGGTGGGAGGGCGCCTCAGCTGGTGAAGAGGAACCCCGAAAACAAGGCAAGAGAATGTTGGTGGGGGGAGTGCTCTGGCGGTTCCAGAGGCTCCCCGAGATCCGCTCAGACGGCAGCGGGTAACGTGGCAGCTCAGCGTCAATCAAAGAAGAACAGGAAGGCGGTTGACCTGCAATTCCAGAGCGAGGAGGAAGACTGGCAACCTGAACGAGGAGCAGCATGGCCTCTGAAATCCTCCTTTAATCTGGGCTCAGGTAAGCTGGAAGCAGGGGACATAGGCTGGGGTTTGGGAGGTGGGCAGGTGAGAAATGATCCGCATTTTTGATCTGCTGAGTGACTGAAGCGCCTGGGAGTTCATTTGGAGTCGTTGCCTTACTTGATTTTACACTGACTTTTGCATTATATTTTAATGACGTAGAATTTTCCGTTTTGACATCGAAACCTAAACTTCTTTGGAAATTCATCCTCTGTCCCTTCAGTCTCAGCTCGTGGCACTTCCACTGTCTCGTGGCCCGCGTTTCAATGTACATTAGATCGCTTCCTGGGCCTTGGATTTTAAGTAATGGTCCGTCACAAGTTTGTTTTTCTTGTCCTTAACAGGCAGCTTTGAGAGCTCTCTAAGGAAAAGTGATATCTTTTTACCTTGTTACTGCTCTTTCCATGTTACGAGCAGCCACCCTCTTTATGATCAGTCTCATGCTTTTCTTCCTTTCTTGCCCAGGTTCAGAATACCAGGAATTCCAAGCTTCAAGTTTCCTGTGGAACATTGCGGGAGACCTTGATAACGTGGCAATGAGGGAGGTGATGAAGAGAAACAATACCTGTTCCTTTCCCATTTCAAGACGTTATTTTTTACCTTCCTGGTAGCTGTGAGATGATTTGCAATCTTGCGCTAGCATCTGCCTGAAAGAGAACACGGACCCTTTGGGTGCCTCCTCAAGAAATACTTGCTCTATGGTTCTGGCGATGTCCAGGCTTCAAGGGTGGGGCATAGGGGAGTGTAAATCTTAGGGGGCCTCCCGGGATGTCTGCAGGTTTGGGTGACCCGTGGCTGGGACGGGGACGCCGAGGTTGTCAATCTTGCCCTGAATCTCTCGCTCCCTCTCTTGCAGCACCCGAGACCGAATGGAGGAGCAAGTGTACGGGAAGTTCCTGCGCCACGCCACAGATCACATTTATCGCTCTCGCCCTGAGAGACCCGGAGAACCAAACCATTCCCATCGTGCCTTGAAGCAGCCTCTGCTCACGCGGTTCTCCCAGGGAGAAGGCAGAATGGCAGTAGCTCGCCACGTTATACCACAGGGTGCACACTCTGCAGCTTTCAAGCCCAGCTCTGCGTTAGCTCACCCCTGCAATTTTGCACCACCCACGCAAATTTGAGTTGTCGCTGGTTGTTGCAGCGTTTGGCTTTGGTGAGGACAGCGTGTGTTTGTCAGCAGTTGGTGTAGGGTGGAATCTTGAGGAGAAAGTGATATTTCCGTGCCAGAACTGGTTGGTGTTTGCATGGTATTGTGGTAGTTGTTCCCACAGGTGATCAGTGCTGGAGTGTTATTGCAGGATGAGGGGATTTTGAAGGCTTGTCTGTGAGATGCACTAGAGGCAGCAGTTGCAAACGAAAGGCTGAGGTGTGGAGAGTTTGTCGGTGGGTTTTGGACAGTTGTCAGTTGAAGAGTTGGTTGTTTGCAGGTGAGGTGTAGAGCAGAGGGTGAAGCTGACTTTGCCTGGGCGGCGCAACTGGATGGGTGTGCAGAGCTGAGGAGAGCGGGCTTCTGCGGGTGACCCTAAAGCTGGAGAACCAGCCAGCGGCAGCTCCAGACAGTCCCGCTGCCGAGCTTGGCCGTGTAGGGCCAGTGCCCTGGGGCACAGGGAGTGTGACCCTCCGCAAGCACCAAACAGCAGGTGAGGACTGTGGGGATTTGTACTGAGCTATGATATCTCTAAGGCATGTGCGAGGGGCCGGGGCCAAGGCAAGGTGGGCTCGTTGTGGGGTGTGGGGAGGTGTCAGCCCCCGGACTCAGCCCCTGTCTGATTGTAGTGCCCTTGGGCTGGTGTAGCTCAGTCCTCTGTGTGTTTCTCTTCAGGTGGAGCAGCGTGCAAAGGAAAAGCAAGGAAGGAGAGGAAGGTGGTGAACCTATGAGGAAGAGTGTAGCGAATCTGGCGTGGACTCACGGTAAGGTGCCATGAGAGACATTTATTACAAACTCAGGTTTGCATTTATACTCGCTATGATGCTTGCTCAAGCATTTGCTCTTTAGCTAAGTTAGACATTACATGAGCGATGTAACTGCCATATACGCATTTTTTTCTATAGTAAGCTGTCCCTCTGTCCCTGATGTATCAGTCCTGTATCCTGTATCTTAGTAGTCATAATTTTTCCCCAAGTAGATGAATATTTGCAAGCAGCTTTATCTCCAGTCGTTACCTGTTCATATAATTCTCATTCATCTTTGTGCCATGTCTCCAACTGAAATGTACCAGTTGTAGGAAAGTCTAGCACATGATTAGCAATCCATTGTAATAAACTCACCAATCAGACCCCTGATACATCCTGATTTTGCGTTTGTAGCGCATGTTGAAGGACATCCAGGGTTTGTCTTTGCTTAAGGGCTAACTTCCCTCCCATGGTTCCCAATCGCTCACCTTTCGTTGGTGGTGGGCGCGCACTGTCCTGGTTCCCGGTCCTGTTTCCTGGTTCGATTGGGCTTCGCTACCAGAGCGGCTACTGCCTTTATAGGCACGCTGAAAGTCCCTGTTCCAGGGCGCCATTTGTAGCGAATGCGGTACGGACTCTCTTTTAAGGTGCAATGAGAGATGTTTATTACAAATTCAGGCTTGCGTTTATACTCGCTATGATGCTTGCTCAAGCATTTGTTGATTAGCTAAGTTAGTCATTACATAAGTGATGTGTTTTGTGTTCCCACCAAAGTCACTGCCATAAACACCTTTTTTGTCTATCACAAGCTGTCCCTCTGTCCTTGATGCATCAATCCTGTATCAACTCCTCTGTCCTTGATGTATCACATAGCATACAGTCCTTTGTTCTTGTATTTTTCCACTAATGCTTGTTCTCATGCTGTTGACTCTTGCAGTTTCTCATGTGCCCGGTCTTCCGTGTACTGACACAGAAGAGCGATCACGAAAGAGGATTGGAGCGCACCTGTGAGTCAAGCAGAGTCAAGAAAGAAGATGACAGTGGTGGACCTGTGAGTGAGGAGGGGACAAAAGAGGAGAAAGGTGATGGAGCTACGAGTCAAGAGTGAGGAGGAAGATGGGCAGGCTGAGCCAGCGAGAAGGAGAATGTATCCTTAAGCACAGGGAACGATCTGTGATTAGTGCGTCCCCCTCCCACCCCTAGAAACCGTGCTCGGGGGTAAAGTGGTAAAATGGGAGCAGGGGCTGTTGGCTGTGTTTTGGGAGGTGGGGGTGGTGAGCAGGGGCTGGGCTCTTGGACTTGGGAGCAGTTAAGGGAGCAGGGTGGTCATCCCTTGGGAGGTGTCTGTCTGCCAGCAGGTAAAGGAGGGGGAAGAGGATCCTGCCGGGGTGAGGGCCTGGCCAGCTCTCCACTCCCAGGGCTCTTGATGCTGGTGTGGTGTGTTGCTGTAAGTGCCAGGGGTGACTGGCAAAGAAAGTCTTTGTGGGGTGCATGCTGGGAAACTGTGCTGCTACGGAGGGGCTGGGTTGGTGGGAAGGCCTGTGCGGGGGGCCGGGGCCAAGGCAAGGTGGCCTTGTGGTGGGGTGTGGGGATGCGTCAGCGACCGGACTCGCCCCCTCGTGTGACTGTACGGGCCTGGGGTGGGTATATTTTTGTTTTCTGTGCATCTCTGTTCGGGTGGAGCAGCTCGCAAAGGCGAAAGCAAGAAAGAAGAGGAAGGTGGTGAACCTACGAGGAAGAGCGATCAAGAAAGAGGATTGGAGTGCATCTGCAAGTCAACAGGGATCAAGAAAGAAGATGACGGTGGTAGAGCTGCGAGTCAGGAGGGATCAAGAAAGAAGAGGAGGAAGGTGATGGAGCTGCGAGTCAGGAGTGAGGAGGAAGAAAATGTCCCCCTTGGGACAGGGACCTCCCTGTAATCAGGACTGCGCCCTCCCACCCCTGGAAACTGCTCAGGGGCCCAGACATCCATGGGAAGGTTGTGTCCGACAACACGAGCCAGATCTTCAGCACTGGCTGCTGTTCAGCTGGGACCAGGGGCTGCTGGTGGGGTTTTGGGAGGCGGGGTGGGTGAGTAGAGGCTGGGCTTTTGTACTCATGAGTGGTTGAGAGAGAGGACTGGACACCTCTTGGGAGGTGTCTTGTCTGTCTGCCATCAGCTAAAGGAGGGGGAAGAGGATCCTGCCGGGGTGAGGGCCTGGCCAGCTCTCCACTCCCAGGGCTCTTGATGCTGATGTGGTGTGTTGCTGTAAGTGCCAGGGGTGACTGGCAAAGAAAGTCTTTGTGGGGTGCATGCTGGGAAACTGTGCTGCTACGGAGGGGCTGGGTTGGTGGGAAGGCCTGTGCGGGGGGCCGGGGCCAAGGCAAGGTGGGCTTGCTGTGGGATGTGGGGATGCGTCAGCGAGCGGACTCACCCCCTATGTGACTGTACGGGCTTGGGGTGGGTGTATTTCTGTCTTCAGGGCATTTCGGTTTGGGTGGAGCAGCTCACAAAGGCGAAAGCAAGAAAGGAAAGTAAGGTTGTGAACTTACGAGAAAGAGTGATCAAGAAAGAGGATTTGAGTTCATCCGGGAGTCGAGGGATCAAGAAAGAAGAGGAGGAAGGTGATGGACTTGCATATTGAAAATGAGAGGGAAGATGGGCAACCTGAAGCATGGAGCAAGGGAATGTCTCCTAGAACAAAGGGACCTTTCTGTAATCAGAGATCCCCCCTCCTACCCTACAAACTGAACAAAGAGGACTGCGAGAGGGAGCGCTCTGACAGGACAAGAGGTATCAGTAAATCTGGCAAGAGGACAGTGGGGGAAGCGCTCTGGCGGATCAACAAGTCTCAATATATGTGGCAAGAGGATGATGGGGGAGAGTTCACCAGTGGTTCAAAAGTCACCCAGAAAAAGGGGAAGAGGATGTCAAGGGGGGAGCGCTCTGGTCGATCACAAGACTCTCCTAAAAAACACAACAGGATGGTGGTGGGGGGCCATGTCCTATATGGGACAAGGGGTCCCGAGAAATCCAGCAAGAGGATGGTGGGGGGGAGCACTCCAGCAGACCAAGAATGTACTAAGGAAAGGCAAAAGGACGGCAGGAGGAGAGACCCAGTGGGTCAAGAGGTACCGAGAAATCCAGCAAGAGGACGACAGGGAGGAGCTCTTTAGCAGGCCAAAATCCCACTGAGGAAAGGCAAGAGGACAGCGGGGGAGAGCGCTCCAGTTCTTCAAGTGACTTCCCAGGCAGAAGGCAGGAGCATGGCGGGGCAGGACTGCGGCAGGTCAAGAATTCTCAGTCTGGCAATAGGATGGCGGGGAGGAGCGTTCCAGCGGGAGAAGAGCGCCCTGACTAGAGGCAAGACAAGGGTGAGGGAGAGCACTCGGACGTGTCAAGAAGACTCCCCCAAAAAGTGCAAGAGGAAGGCCGGTGGGGAGAGCAATCCAGCAGATCAGGAAGTCTCAATAAATGCGGTAAGAAGGTGGCAGGTGGGAGCTCCCCAGTGGTTCAAGAGGTCCCAAGATATCCAGCAAGAGAACTGTGAGGGAGAGCGCTCCAACAGGTCAAGCGGTGTCAAGAAATCCAGCAAGACAATGGTGGAAAACGCTCCGGTGAGTCACAAGATTCCCCCAAAAAGAGGCAAGAGAATGGTGCAGGGGAGCACTCTGGTGGATCAAGAAGCACTCAGGAAAAGGGGAAGAAGATGGTGGGGGGGAGCACTCTGGTTGGTCACAAGACTCCCCCAGAAAACACAAGAGGGTGGCAGGGGGAACACCCTAATGGGTCAAGAGGACCCAAGAAATCCAGCAAGAGGACGGCGAGGGGGAGCGCTCCAGCAGATCAGGAAGTCTCGATAAATGCGGTAAGAGGATGGCGGGTGGGAGCCCCCCCAGTGGTCCAAGAGATCCCAAGAAATCCAGCAAGAGGACGGCAAGGGGGAGCGCTCTGGCAGATCAGGACGTCTCAATAAATGCGGTAAAAGGATGGTGGGTGGGAGCCCCCCAGTGATTCACAAGGTTCCAGGAAATCCAGCAAGAGGACGGCGTGGGGGAGCGCTGTGGCAGATGAAGAACCCTCAGTACATCTGGCAAGAGGACGGTGAGGGGGTGCTCTGATGGGTCAAGGTTGCTCTGAAAAAAGCCCAAGAGGGTGGTAAGGAGAAGCTCACCGGTGATTCACGAATCACCCAGAAAAAAGGGAAGAGGACAGTGCGGGGGAGCTCTTCAGTTGTTGAAGAGAATCCCCAGAAAAAGGCAGGAGGATGATGAGGGGGAACACTCTGGCGGGTCAAGAAGTCTCAATAAGTCCGGCAAGAAGACGGTGGGGAGGAGAGCTCGTGTGGGTCAAGAGGTCCCAAGAAACCCAGCAAGAGGACAGCAGGGGCGAGCGCTCCGGCAGATCAGGAAATCTCGATAAATGCAGTTAGAGGATGGTGGGTGTGAGCCCCTCAGTTGTTTAAGACGTCCCAAGAAATCCAGCAAGAGAACTGCGAGGGGGAGTGCTCCGGCAGGTCAAGCGATGTCAAGAAATCCAGCAAGACAATGGTGGAGAACTCTCCGGCGAGTCACAAGACTCTCCCAAAAAAGGCAAAAGAATGGTGCAGGGGAGCACTCTGGTGGATCAAGAAGCACCCAGGAAAAGGGGAAGAGGATGGTGGGGGGAAACGGCCTGGTTGGTCACAAGACTCCCCCAAAAACCACAAGAGGGTGGCAGGGGGAACGCCCTAATGGGTCAAGAAGTCCCAAGAAATCCAGCAAGAGGACGACAGGGAGGAGCTCTTTAGCAGGCCAAAATCCCACTGAGGAAAGGCAAGAGGACAGCGGGGGAGAGCGCTCCAGTTCTTCAAGTGACTTCCCAGGCAGAAGGCAGGAGCATGGCGGGGCAGGACTGCGGCAGGTCAAGAATTCTCAGTCTGGCAATAGGATGGCGGGGAGGAGCGTTCCAGCGGGAGAAGAGCGCCCTGACTAGAGGCAAGACAAGGGTGAGGGAGAGCGCTCGGATGTGTGAAGAAGACTCCCCCAAAAAAGTGCAAGAGGAAGGCCAGGGGGAGAGCAATCCAGCAGATCAGGAAGTCTCAATAAATGCGGTAAGAGGATGGGGGGTGGGAGCCCCCCCAGTGGTCCAAGAGATCCCAAGAAATCCAGCAAGAGGACGGCAAGGGGGAGCGCTCCAGCAGATCAGGAAATCTCGATAAATGCGGTTAGAGGATGGTGGGTGGGAGCCCCACAGTTGTTTAAGGCATCCCAAGAAATCCAGCAAGAGGACGGCAAGGGGGAGCGCTCCAGCAGATCAGGAAATCTCGATAAATGCGGTAAGAGGATGGCGGGTGGGAGCCCCCCAGTGGTTCAAAATGTCCCAAGATATCCAGGAAGAGAACTGTGAGGGGGAGCGCTCCGGCAGGTCAAGCGATGTCAACAAATCCAGCAAGACAATGGTGGAGAACGCTCCGGTGAGTCACAAGACTCCACCAAAAAAGGCAAGAGAATGGTTAGAGGATGGTAACAGGCAGCTTTGAGAGCACTCTGGTGGATCAAGAAGCACCCAGGAAAAGGGGAAGAGGATGGTGGGGGGAAACGGCCTGGTTGATCACAAGACTCCCCCAAAAACCACAAGAGGGTGGCAGGGGGAACGCCCTAAGGGGTCAAGAGGTTCCAAGAAATCCAGCAGGAGGACGGCGAGGGGGAGCGCTCCAGCAGGCTGAGATTGTACTAAAGAAAGGCAAAAGGACAGCAGGAGGAGAGACCCAGTGGGTCAAGAGGTCCCAAGAAATCCAGTGAGAGGACAACAGGGAGGAGTGCTCTGGCAGGCCAAAATCTCAGTGAAGAAAGGCAAGAGGACAGCAGGGGGGAGTGCTCCAGTTCTTCAAGTGACTTCCCAGTTAGAAGGCAGAAGGACGGTGGGGTAGCGCTGGGACAGGTCGAGAATTCTCAATCTGGCAATAGGACAGCAGGGAGGAGCATCCAGCGGGACAGGAGCGCCCTGAAAATAGGCAAGACAAGGGTGAGTGAGAGCACTCAGAGATGTCAAGAAGTGTCAAAAAATCTGGTAAAGGATGGCAGGGGGGAGTGCTGTGGATATTCAAGAGACTCCCCAGTAAAAGGCAAGAGGACGGCGCGGGGAAGTGCTCCAGCACGTCAAGATGGCACTGAAGAAAGGCAAGGTCACAGTGGGGGGGAGCATTCCCGTTGTTCCAATGGTTCAAAAGGTCCCAAGAAATCCAACAAGAGAACTGCGAGGGGGAGCGCTCTGGCAAGTCAAGCGGTGTCAATAACCCCAGCAAGGCAACGGCGGAGAGCGCTCTGGTGAGTCACGAGACTCCCCTACAAAGGACGAGAGGATGGTGGAGGGGAGCCCACCAGTGGTTCAAGCAGCACCCAGGAAAAGGGGAGGAGGCTGACGAGGGGCAGGCCTCTGGCGGGCCAAGATCGCTGAGGGAAGGTGCGGGGGAGCTTGCTGGTGGCTCAAGAGACCTCTAGAAAAAGGTAAGAGGGCGGCGGGGGGTGGGAGGGCGCCTCAGCTGGTGAAGAGGAACCCCGAAAACAAGGCAAGAGAATGTTGGTGGGGGGAGCGCTCTGGCGGTTCCAGAGGCTCCCCGAGATCCGCTCAGACGGCAGCGGGTAACGCGGCAGCTCAGCGTCAATCAAAGAAGAACAGGAAGGCGGTTGACCTGCAATTCCAGAGCGAGGAGGAAGACTGGCAACCCGAACGAGGAGCAGCAGAACTTGGCATGGCCTCTGAAATCCTCCTTTAATCTGGGCTCAGGTAAGCTGGAAGCAGGGGACATAGGCTGGGGTTTGGGAGGTGGGCAGGTGAGAAATGATCCGCATTTTTGATCTGCTGAGTGACTGAAGCGCCTGGGAGTTCATTTGGAGTCGTTGCCTTACTTGATTTTACACTGACTTTTGCATTATATTTTAATGACGTAGAATTTTCCGTTTTGAGATCGAAACCTAAACTTCTTTGGAAATTCATCCTCTGTCCCTTCAGTCTCAGCTCGTGGCACTTCCACTGTCTCGTGGCCCGCGTTTCAATGTACATTAGATCGCTTCCTGGGCCTTGGATTTTAAGTAATGGTCCGTCACAAGTTTGTTTTTCTTGTCCTTAACAGGCAGCTTTGAGAGCTCTCTAAGGAAAAGTGATATCTTTTTACCTTGTTACTGCTCTTTCCATGTTACGAGCAGCCACCCTCTTTATGATCAGTCTCATGCTTTTCTTCCTTTCTTGCCCAGGTTCAGAAGACGAGGAATTCCAAGCTTCAAGTTTCCTGTGGAACATTGCGGGAGACCTTGATAACGTGGCAATGAGGGAGGTGATGAAGAGAAACAATACCTGTTCCTTTCCCGTTTCAAGACGTTATTTTTTACCTTCCTGGTAGCTGTGAGATGATTTGCAATCTTGCGCTAGCATCTGCCTGAAAGAGAACACGGACCCTTTGGGTGCCTCCTCAAGAAATACTTGCTCTATGGTTCTGGCGATGTCCAGGCTTCAAGGGTGGGGCATAGGGGAGTGTAAATCTTAGGGGGCCTCCGGGGATGTCTGCAGGTTTGGGTGACCCGTGGCTGGGACGGGGATGCCGAGGTTGTCAATCTTGCCCTGAATCTCTCGCTCCCTCTCTTGCAGCACCCGAGACCGAATGGAGGAGCAAGTGTACGGGAAGTTCCTGCGCCACGCCACAGATCACATTTATCGCTCTCGCCCTGAGAGACCCGGAGAACCAAACCATTCCCATCGTGCCTTGAAGCAGCCTCTGCTCACGCGGTTCTCCCAGGGAGAAGGCAGAATGGCAGTAGCTCGCCACGTTATACCACAGGGTGCACACTCTGCAGCTTTCAAGCCCAGCTCTGCGTTAGCTCACCCCTGCAATTTTGCACCACCCACGCAAATTTGAGTTGTCGCTGGTTGTTGCAGCGTTTGGCTTTGGTGAGGACAGCGTGTGTTTGTCAGCAGTTGGTGTAGGGTGGAATCTTGAGGAGAAAGTGATATTTCCGTGCCAGAACTGGTTGGTGTTTGCATGGTATTGTGGTAGTTGTTCCCACAGGTGATCAGTGCTGGAGTGTTATTGCAGGATGAGGGGATTTTGAAGGCTTGTCTGTGAGATGCACTAGAGGCAGCAGTTGCAAACGAAAGGCTGAGGTGTGGAGAGTTTGTCGGTGGGTTTTGGACAGTTGTCAGTTGAAGAGTTGGTTGTTTGCAGGTGAGGTGTAGAGCAGAGGGTGAAGCTGACTTTGCCTGGGCGGCGCAACTGGATGGGTGTGCAGAGCTGAGGAGAGCGGGCTTCTGCGGGTGACCCTAAAGCTGGAGAACCAGCCAGCGGCAGCTCCAGACAGTCCCGCTGCCGAGCTTGGCTGTGTAGGGCCAGTGCCCTGGGGCACAGGGAGTGTGACTGTGTGCACAAGCACAGGCACGTCGCGAGAAGAGCCAGAGGCCACCAATGTAATTGCAAAGAGCAAGTTTATTTTGGTTACCTCTCTACTGGGGGATCTCCGTAGCCACACCTGAGCTCCCAGGCAGAGGCGGCGTAAGCGGGGACGCAGGCGCTGGTCAGTTCAGCCCTGCTGGAAGATCGCTGGGCCTGCTGAGCTCGCCTGTATTTCACGGCTTCAGGCAGGCGCAGCCTCCCGCTCTTTCTCACAACAAAGCAGGAATCTCAGACACAGTGATAAGGTGTCCAGAGTTTCTCCCAGGCCTGTGTTATCTAACACAGGGGTTCTACTTGTCAAGCACACAAGGTCAGTAAAACAATTAGTGTGATGTATGTGTTTTCTTTATACCCCAGCTGCGGGTCACTTGAGCGTGTTTAGCTTTCTCCTCCTCGCCAATCTTCCGCAGTTCCCGTACATTCCACCCCCTCGCCCAAGGGACCGGCTTTGCTGGGGCCAGAATAGCCATAGGTGTTCATGTGAGCGTGTAAAGTTTAGAACAGAGCATTTTACAGAGATACTCAGCAAACATATATACATCTATAAAGAGAGAAAAGGAGCAAATATATGTGTGCAATAATAGGTTGCATCTGGCGTCCCGTCTCTCTTCTCAAGAGATGAGATGAGTCTATTAGCCAGGTACTGTCAGTGGATTGCTTCATTTGATGTGTCAGTTCCACAAGATGTTATCGTCTATCCTGGCTAGTGCAGTAGCTGTCTTGAAGCCACACTTGCGTTAGAAACGTCAGGGCAGCATCTTCAGCCACTACCTACCCAAGGGAAAAAGAATCATGAGAAACATGAAAGTTAAAAAAAAAAAAAAAAAAAGAAAAACCCTTGGTATAATACATATATGTAACAGGACTATTGCGGTAATAAATTGACAGCAAGAGATCTGCAGCTATTAGTCTTGTGGAGGTGTGTCCTGCATATAATGCTTGTAACGTAGGGTTACAATGCACGACGAGCCAATCTGTGATAAGGGAGGAAAACAGGGGCATCTTCTCCTTCCAATAATACATACGCTGTTGCTCCAGCTCCTTCAGCTAGTATTACTCCGGGTTTGACAACCTGGTGTGGGGTAATTACCCACACAGACTGGAAAGCCGTGGCCTGTGCTTTCTCAGGTTGAACTTCAACACGATGTTGGGTCCGCGACACCAATAACACTGTTCCAATGCTGTCTCCTCTAGACAAAGTACAGGTAGTCATTGAAGATATCTGAAATACAAGAACTCGGGAGTCTGATATTAGCAAAGGATGTAACATAAGAGGAGAAGTCGGAGTACACAGCCACACAGCATTCTCAGGGGTTATTATGTGGACTTTCACATCCAGATTAATAGGTCGTGGTCCCACTTCGCAATCCATTGGGGTAAATAATTCCATTTCCCCTGTAGTTAGTATTTTGGGAGAAATACCATCTGGAAGGATTTCAAGCCGCACCATGTTTTGTACTGGGGGTGTTGTGATGCGGTCATAGGGTGTTTGATTATGGATAATCCGACTATTAAGCAAAAAAACTGCTTTAGTCAGATGTGGGCTCCAATGTTGCAAAGTTTTAGTACTGGTTAATTTTTTCAATTGTTCCTTCAACATTCCATTCATCCGTTCAATTAAGCCATTGGCCTGGGGATGGTATGCAATGTGAAACAACCAGTCTATACCTAACCCTCGAGCCCAGTCTTGTACATTACGTCCACTAAAGTGTGTCCCCTGGTCACTCTGTATTTGATGGGGAGGTCCATAGTGATGGATGAGTTGTTCTAACGCTTCAATCGTATTATGCTGATTAGCACGTTTAGTGGGCTTAGCAAACAATAGCCCTGACACCGTATCCACAGCAGTGAATACATATTGCCACCCCCTAGATGGGGGTAAGGGGCCCACATAATCAACTTGCCAGGTATTCAAAGCCCACTGACCACGCTTTATCTGTCCCCATGGCCTACATAGTGCTCTTAGGTGTAACCGTGTACAAGTAGCGCAGTTATGTGCACATGACATATAAGCATGTAGTGGCAAAGGGGGTTGGTTATGAGCAATGTCCCATGCACGTGCAGTAGAAGCTGAGCGATGACCACAAGCAATATGTGCATGTAAAGCCTGAGCATGTATGTCAGCAGAGGTCATCTCATCTACCTCTCTGTTGTTCTGTGACTCAAGTGAGTCATCTTTTTGATGAGCTGAAACATGTCTCACCTTCAAAGGAGATGTCTGTACGTGCTGCCAAATTTGTTGCCATATATCTGCTCCCCATATTGGATATCTTTGTACATGCCAATTGTCCTGGGCCCAGCGGGGCAACCACATTGTGAGACTTTTATATACTACCCAACTATCGGTATATAAATAATGTGCCTTCCCTTCCAGGATAGCAAGGGATGCTGCAAGCAGTTCAGCCCACTGACTAGAGGCCTGTACACCCGTTTGCCATAATATTATGCCTGGTAAAGGAGCGTATGCAACCGCCCTCCATTGTCTTTGTCCAGTTGCAGTATATGTTGCACTGCCATCAGTAAACCAGGCATCCTTCTTGTGCTCTTCTGTTAACTCGTCGTAAGGAGGAGCCTCCTCCACAGGAGAGGTCGGGATGTCTCCTAGAGGAAAAGCTTCCCCAAGTGCAGGCACATGATTGAATGATATTGTACCAAGAAGGGTGGCATGTGGGGTAGTCACATGTGAGTTTCCTGGTAAAAATCGTTGCTGCAGATAGTGTTTCCACTTCCAGTGTGTAGCTGCCTGAGCTACTCCTGCATGGGCCCTAACAGAGTCATCTGCAACCCAGCCATGAATAGGGATGGGGGTGTGTACGGTTACACTATCTTGACCCGTGATACGTTCAGTTTCCTGCAGTGCCCAAACAACAGCCAGAATCTGTTTTTCCATTGGGGTATAATGAGTAGCAGACCCTTGCAGTGCTTTAGACCAAAACCCTACGGGTTCCTTCTGATTTTTTGGTCCAGTTGTCTGCCACAATCCCCAAGAGACTACATCGTCCAAAATTGTTACTTCTAGTTCAAAAGGATATCCTTGCCTGGGAGTATATAACCGGGCATGTTCCATCAAGGCACTTTTACATGCATCAAAAGCTTCTTGTTGTTGTTTGGCCCACTGCCAGATAGCTTTCTTTCTAGTTAGTTTCTGTAAAGGCCTCATTAAAATTGCCAAATGCGGAATAAAAGTCCTCCAATACCCCAGAAGTCCCAAAAAGGTCTGTAGCTGCTTTACCGCAGTTGGTACAGGAAATTGTTGAACTGTCTGCTGCACTTTATTTGGTATTTCCTTAATCTGCCCATGCCAGACGACCCCCAAGAACTGTACAGTGGTGCTAGGGCCTTGTATTTTCTTTGGACTGATTGTCCAGCCCCGGTTTTGCAAATGTGACTGCAATGACTCAGCAGCTGCTTCAATTTCCTGTTGTGACTCTGCCATAAGCAAGAGATCATCGATATAATGGTACACAGTAAGAGTACCTGACCACGATGCTACATCAGCTGCTACCATTTGACGGCATATAGAGGGGCTGTGTTTGTATCCTTGGGGCAGTACCTGAAAGGTATATTGCTTCTGCTGCCAGGTAAAAGCAAACTGATCTTGACTCTCTGGGGCAATGGCAATTGAAAAGAAAGCATTAGCAAGATCTAGTACCATTTTCCATGGCAATAAGTTCTTGCCAATTTTTTCTATGAGTGTAACCATATCTGGCACTGTAACTGCAAGGGGGGGGGTGACTTTGTTCAGTTCTCTGTAGTCTACAGTCATTCTCCAAGTGCCATCTGTTTTCCGAACAGGCCAGATAGGATTATTGAAAGCCGTCATGGTTTCTCTAATAATCCCCACTTGCTGGAGTGCCTGGATAGTCTCGCTAATTTCTTCCTCCCCCCCTGGGATGCGATATTGTTTCATAGTCACCACCTTGGCAGGTGCAGGCAGCACAACAGGATCCCATTTTGGGAATCCACGCAAGACAGTTACAGACCGGATAGCAAATCCAGTGCATGGAGAGCCGAAAGAAAAACGACCATTTAAGGTTTCGACTGTCCGCCCTGCTAGGACATCAATACCCAGAATATATTCTTTAATTGGGGCAATCAACACTGTTGCAGTAAATGGCTTGGCATTTGCGATTGTGAGGGTAACGGTAGCTTGGAGAGCAGGGGTTGGATGTCCCCCCAAACCACAAATCTGTGATGTAGCATCTTTGTTCTTAATATCACTATGCAACACTGTGACCTCAGCCCCCGTATCCACCAGAGCTAACACATTCAAAATCCCTCCAGACCGCCACTCTATGGTTAAAGGAACATAAGGGCGTCGGTCCCCCTCACGATAGGAAGCTACAGTGGCGGCAACCTTGGGGGACCCGCCAAACCTTCAGTCCCGCTGTTTAGGCAACTGCCAAGCAGCGCCTTGTTTTGAAGCGGCAGACGGGGTGGAGGGAGGGTGCGGGGGGGCTGATGCGGCTGGAGATGGCTGGCTTTTTGCTGTAGATATTAACTGTCGCCAGCGGCGAAACAGTTCTGCTGTTGACAGCCCACCGAGTTCGGATCGTGGGACGCCAGCCTGTAAAAGATCATGCCACATCTGTCTCCTCGTCACCTGTGCCGTAGACCCTTTTGATTTTGCTGACTTTCCCTTGTTCACTATTCGGACAGAGGGTCCTGAGAGCATAGTCTCAAGATCTTTCATGGCAGTCACCAGAGCACCTACATTACCCGCGGCAGCTTGTATTGTTGATATAAGGCAGGGTTTTACCGAGACAGGTGCTCCCTTCAACAACTCCATCCTGATACTTCTTGTGATCGGTATATCATCTGGACTAGTCCCCGTCAACACTGCATGAGCCATTCCCATTTGCCGTAGCAAAGTGGTACCCTCTGATATTGTAGACCAGTTTCCGAGGGAAGACATTAACTCCCTAGGGTCTGTATGTGTTGCTAGAACTGCTGCACACAACCACTGATATACTGTAGGTGCGGTAATGTCTACCCCATTTGCATTTCTAATATTCCGCAGCTGGACAAATTCTCTTTGTATCGAATCATTCTTAGATATAGGACATAAGAGATCCTTTTCAGCTGCTAACAAGTGGATTGATGCAGCTCCATTATCCCATGCTCGCAAAAGCCATTCCAATATACCTTCCCCAGTCTTTTGCTGGTAGAGCTCCAAAAATTCTCTTAACTCTTTCGGAGTGTAAGTACGCGTAAGCTGTACCCCCCCACCAGGATGTTCCTGCTCTCCCGTCATCTGGATGAGGGGTCGTGCCTGCACCACATCCCTTTCTTTTGAATCTGAATCCAATTCAAATTCAATCTCGGAATCCGAGGATGCACTGCAAATATTTCCATCCCATTCATTGGGATCCCAGGAATGTTTCATGGTGAGAGCACGAACCTCGGAAATCGAAACTCTATGTGACCCATGTTTATCTCGCCGTTTATTAGCAATACGCGCTACCAGACAGTCCACTTTGTCCTGCAACCCAGAGCAGCGCTCTGATTGGGATGCAATTACTTCATGCGCCATCGCCTTTGCCTCTTGCAAAGTTCCAATTTCCTTCTCTAAATCCGCGACTTTACTCCGTAATGCAACAACTTCATGGTTAAGAGATCTAAGACCAGTAATAAATAGCCATCCCAATCTTCCCGCTAACTTGCGAGAAGATTTACAAGCCGCTCTCCATGGAAACTTCAGTATGGCCGCTTCAATTGCCTGGGGAGTAACCACCCCCCCTTCCTCAATCTCTGGCCATATCTCCGGCGGAGCCAATTCATATAGGAGAGCAGCCACGGGGGTCCAGGGCTCCGTACTGGGCCATCCCGGAATATGGGGAGTCACCCGTGAGGCCTCCCCTGTCCCCGGTGTTTTTTTTTAAAAAAGCCACGGCATGGCTGTTTCTAGCGACTGCCGACTACGCCAAATGTGTGCACAAGCAGAGGCACGTCGCGAGAAGAGCCAGAGGCCACCAATGTAATTGCAAAGAGCAAGTTTATTTTGGTTACCTCTCTACTGGGGGATCTCCGTAGCCACACCTGAGCTCCCAGGCAGAGGCGGCGTAAGCGGGGACGCAGGCGCTGGTCAGTTCAGCCCTGCTGGAAGATCGCTGGGCCTGCTGAGCTCGCCTGTATTTCACGGCTTCAGGCAGGCGCAGCCTCCCGCTCTTTCTCACAACAAAGCAGGAATCTCAGACACAGTGATAAGGTGTCCAGAGTTTCTCCCAGGCCTGTGTTATCTAACACAGGGGTTCTACTTGTCAAGCACACAAGGTCAGTAAAACAATTAGTGTGATGTATGTGTTTTCTTTATACCCCAGCTGCGGGTCACTTGAGCGTGTTTAGCTTTCTCCTCCTCGCCAATCTTCCGCAATTCCCGTACAGTGACCCTCCGCAAGCACCAAACAGCAGGTGAGGACTGTGGGGATTTGTACTGAGCTATGATATCTCTAAGGCATGTGCGAGGGGCCGGGGCCAAGGCAAGGTGGGCTCGTTGTGGGGTGTGGGGAGGTGTCAGCCCCCGGACTCAGCCCCTGTCTGATTGTAGTGCCCTTGGGCTGGTGTAGCTCAGTCCTCTGTGTGTTTCTCTTCAGGTGGAGCAGCGTGCAAAGGAAAAGCAAGGAAGGAGAGGAAGGTGGTGAACCTATGAGGAAGAGTGTAGCGAATCTGGCGTGGACTCACGGTAAGGTGCCATGAGAGACATTTATTACAAACTCAGGTTTGCATTTATACTCGCTATGATGCTTGCTCAAGCATTTGCTCTTTAGCTAAGTTAGACATTACATGAGCGATGTAACTGCCATATACGCATTTTTTTCTATAGTAAGCTGTCCCTCTGTCCCTGATGTATCAGTCCTGTATCCTGTATCTTAGTAGTCATAATTTTTCCCCAAGTAGATGAATATTTGCAAGCAGCTTTATCTCCAGTCGTTACCTGTTCATATAATTCTCATTCATCTTTGTGCCATGTCTCCAACTGAAATGTACCAGTTGTAGGAAAGTCTAGCACATGATTAGCAATCCATTCTAATAAACTCACCAATCAGCCCCCTGATACATCCTGATTTTGCGTTTGTAGCGCATGTTGAAGGACATCCAGGGTTTGTCTTTGCTTAAGGGCTAACTTCCCTCCCATGGTTCCCAATCGCTCACCTTTCGTTGGTGGTGGGCGCGCACTGTCCTGGTTCCCGGTCCTGTTTCCTGGTTCGATTGGGCTTCGCTACCAGAGCGGCTACTGCCTTTATAGGCACGCTGAAAGTCCCTGTTCCAGGGCGCCATTTGTAGCGAATGCGGTACGGACTCTCTTTTAAGGTGCAATGAGAGATGTTTATTACAAATTCAGGCTTGCGTTTATACTCGCTATGATGCTTGCTCAAGCATTTGTTGATTAGCTAAGTTAGTCATTACATAAGTGATGTGTTTTGTGTTCCCACCAAAGTCACTGCTATAAACACCTTTTTTGTCTATCACAAGCTGTCCCTCTGTCCTTGATGCATCAATCCTGTATCAACTCCTCTGTCCTTGATGTATCACATAGCATACAGTCCTTTGTTCTTGTATTTTTCCACTAATGCTTGTTCTCATGCTGTTGACTCTTGCAGTTTCTCATGTGCCCGGTCTTCCGTGTACTGACACAGAAGAGCGATCACGAAAGAGGATTGGAGCGCACCTGTGAGTCAAGCAGAGTCAAGAAAGAAGATGACAGTGGTGGACCTGTGAGTGAGGAGGGGACAAAAGAGGAGAAAGGTGATGGAGCTACGAGTCAAGAGTGAGGAGGAAGATGGGCAGGCTGAGCCAGCGAGAAGGAGAATGTATCCTTAAGCACAGGGAACGATCTGTGATTAGTGCGTCCCCCTCCCACCCCTAGAAACCGTGCTCGGGGGTAAAGTGGTAAAATGGGAGCAGGGGCTGTTGGCTGTGTTTTGGGAGGTGGGGGTGGTGAGCAGGGGCTGGGCTCTTGGACTTGGGAGCAGTTAAGGGAGCAGGGTGGTCATCCCTTGGGAGGTGTCTGTCTGCCAGCAGGTAAAGGAGGGGGAAGAGGATCCTGCCGGGGTGAGGGCCTGGCCAGCTCTCCACTCCCAGGGCTCTTGATGCTGGTGTGGTGTGTTGCTGTAAGTGCCAGGGGTGACTGGCAAAGAAAGTCTTTGTGGGGTGCATGCTGGGAAACTGTGCTGCTACGGAGGGGCTGGGTTGGTGGGAAGGCCTGTGCGGGGGGCCGGGGCCAAGGCAAGGTGGCCTTGTGGTGGGGTGTGGGGATGCGTCAGCGACCGGACTCGCCCCCTCGTGTGACTGTACGGGCCTGGGGTGGGTATATTTTTGTTTTCTGTGCATCTCTGTTCGGGTGGAGCAGCTCGCAAAGGCGAAAGCAAGAAAGAAGAGGAAGGTGGTGAACCTACGAGGAAGAGCGATCAAGAAAGAGGATTGGAGTGCATCTGCAAGTCAACAGGGATCAAGAAAGAAGATGACGGTGGTAGACCTGCGAGTCAGGAGGGATCAAGAAAGAAGAGGAGGAAGGTGATGGAGCTGCGAGTCAGGAGTGAGGAGGAAGAAAATGTCCCCCTTGGGACAGGGACCTCCCTGTAATCAGGACTGCGCCCTCCCACCCCTGGAAACTGCTCAGGGGCCCAGACATCCATGGGAAGGTTGTGTCCGACAACACGAGCCAGATCTTCAGCACTGGCTGCTGTTCAGCTGGGACCAGGGGCTGCTGGTGGGGTTTTGGGAGGCGGGGTGGGTGAGTAGAGGCTGGGCTTTTGTACTCATGAGTGGTTGAGAGAGAGGACTGGACACCTCTTGGGAGGTGTCTTGTCTGTCTGCCATCAGCTAAAGGAGGGGGAAGAGGATCCTGCCGGGGTGAGGGCCTGGCCAGCTCTCCACTCCCAGGGCTCTTGATGCTGATGTGGTGTGTTGCTGTAAGTGCCAGGGGTGACTGGCAAAGAAAGTCTTTGTGGGGTGCATGCTGGGAAACTGTGCTGCTACGGAGGGGCTGGGTTGGTGGGAAGGCCTGTGCGGGGGGCCGGGGCCAAGGCAAGGTGGGCTTGCTGTGGGATGTGGGGATGCGTCAGCGAGCGGACTCACCCCCTATGTGACTGTACGGGCTTGGGGTGGGTGTATTTCTGTCTTCAGGGCATTTCGGTTTGGGTGGAGCAGCTCACAAAGGCGAAAGCAAGAAAGGAAAGTAAGGTTGTGAACTTACGAGAAAGAGTGATCAAGAAAGAGGATTTGAGTTCATCCGGGAGTCGAGGGATCAAGAAAGAAGAGGAGGAAGGTGATGGACGTGCATATTGAAAATGAGAGGGAAGATGGGCAACCTGAAGCATGGAGCAAGGGAATGTCTCCTAGAACAAAGGGACCTTTCTGTAATCAGAGATCCCCCCTCCTACCCTACAAACTGAACAAAGAGGACTGCGAGAGGGAGCGCTCTGACAGGACAAGAGGTATCAGTAAATCTGGCAAGAGGACAGTGGGGGAAGCGCTCTGGCGGATCAACAAGTCTCAATATATGTGGCAAGAGGATGATGGGGGAGAGTTCACCAGTGGTTCAAAAGTCACCCAGAAAAAGGGGAAGAGGATGTCAAGGGGGGAGCGCTCTGGTCGATCACAAGACTCTCCTAAAAAACACACCAGGATGGTGGTGGGGGGGAATGTCCTATATGGGACAAGGGGTCCCGAGAAATCCAGCAAGAGGATGGTGGGGGGGAGCACTCCAGCAGACCAAGAATGTACTAAGGAAAGGCAAAAGGACGGCAGGAGGAGAGACCCAGTGGGTCAAGAGGTACCGAGAAATCCAGCAAGAGGACGACAGGGAGGAGCTCTTTAGCAGGCCAAAATCCCACTGAGGAAAGGCAAGAGGACAGCGGGGGAGAGCGCTCCAGTTCTTCAAGTGACTTCCCAGGCAGAAGGCAGGAGCATGGCGGGGCAGGACTGCGGCAGGTCAAGAATTCTCAGTCTGGCAATAGGATGGCGGGGAGGAGCGTTCCAGCGGGAGAAGAGCGCCCTGACTAGAGGCAAGACGAGGGTGAGGGAGAGCACTCGGACGTGTCAAGAAGACTCCCCCAAAAAGTGCAAGAGGAAGGCCGGTGGGGAGAGCAATCCAGCAGATCAGGAAGTCTCAATAAATGCGGTAAGAAGGTGGCAGGTGGGAGCTCCCCAGTGGTTCAAGAGGTCCCAAGATATCCAGCAAGAGAACTGTGAGGGTGAGCGCTCCAACAGGTCAAGCGGTGTCAAGAAATCCAGCAAGACAATGGTGGAAAACGCTCCGGTGAGTCACAAGATTCCCCCAAAAAAAGGCAAGAGAATGGTGCAGGGGAGCACTCTGGTGGATCAAGAAGCACTCAGGAAAAGGGGAAGAAGATGGTGGGGGGGAGCACTCTGGTTGGTCACAAGACTCCCCCAGAAAACACAAGAGGGTGGCAGGGGGAACACCCTAATGGGTCAAGAGGACCCAAGAAATCCAGCAAGAGGACGGCGAGGGGGAGCGCTCCAGCAGATCAGGAAGTCTCGATAAATGCGGTAAGAGGATGGCGGGTGGGAGCCCCCCCAGTGGTCCAAGAGATCCCAAGAAATCCAGCAAGAGGACGGCAAGGGGGAGCGCTCTGGCAGATCAGGACGTCTCAATAAATGCAGTAAAATGATGGTGGGTGGGAGCCCCCCAGTGGTTCACAAGGTTCCAGGAAATCCAGCAAGAGGACGGCGTGGGGGAGCGCTGTGGCAGATGAAGAACCCTCAGTACATCTGGCAAGAGGACGGTGAGGGGGTGCTCTGATGGGTCAAGGTTGCTCTGAAAAAAGCCCAAGAGGGTGGTAAGGAGAAGCTCACCGGTGATTCACGAATCACCCAGAAAAAAGGGAAGAGGACAGTGCGGGGGAGCTCTTCAGTTGTTGAAGAGAATCCCCAGAAAAAGGCAGGAGGATGATGAGGGGGAACACTCTGGCGGGTCAAGAAGTCTCAATAAGTCCGGCAAGAAGACGGTGGGGAGGAGAGCTCGTGTGGGTCAAGAGGTCCCAAGAAACCCAGCAAGAGGACAGCAGGGGCGAGCGCTCCGGCAGATCAGGAAATCTCGATAAATGCAGTTAGAGGATGGTGGGTGTGAGCCCCTCAGTTGTTTAAGACGTCCCAAGAAATCCAGCAAGAGAACTGCGAGGGGGAGCGCTCCGGCAGGTCAAGCGATGTCAAGAAATCCAGCAAGACAATGGTGGAGAACTCTCCGGCGAGTCACAAGACTCTCCCAAAAAAGGCAAAAGAATGGTGCAGGGGAGCACTCTGGTGGATCAAGAAGCACCCAGGAAAAGGGGAAGAGGATGGTGGGGGGAAACGGCCTGGTTGGTCACAAGACTCCCCCAAAAACCACAAGAGGGTGGCAGGGGGAACGCCCTAATGGGTCAAGAAGTCCCAAGAAATCCAGCAAGAGGACGACAGGGAGGAGCTCTTTAGCAGGCCAAAATCCCACTGAGGAAAGGCAAGAGGACAGCGGGGGAGAGCGCTCCAGTTCTTCAAGTGACTTCCCAGGCAGAAGGCAGGAGCATGGCGGGGC
The DNA here is from genome assembly GCF_037038585.1 of Patagioenas fasciata. Taxonomy (NCBI): domain Eukaryota; kingdom Metazoa; phylum Chordata; class Aves; order Columbiformes; family Columbidae; genus Patagioenas; species Patagioenas fasciata. The sequence continues at coordinate 5,247,430 of NC_092525.1, read as the reverse complement.
AGGACTGCGGCAGGTCAAGAATTCTCAGTCTGGCAATAGGATGGCGGGGAGGAGCGTTCCAGCGGGAGAAGAGCGCCCTGACTAGAGGCAAGACAAGGGTGAGGGAGAGCGCTCGGATGTGTGAAGAAGACTCCCCCAAAAAAGTGCAAGAGGAAGGCCAGGGGGAGAGCAATCCAGCAGATCAGGAAGTCTCAATAAATGCGGTAAGAGGATGGGGGGTGGGAGCCCCCCCAGTGGTCCAAGAGATCCCAAGAAATCCAGCAAGAGGACGGCAAGGGGGAGCGCTCCAGCAGATCAGGAAATCTCGATAAATGCGGTTAGAGGATGGTGGGTGGGAGCCCCACAGTTGTTTAAGGCATCCCAAGAAATCCAGCAAGAGGACGGCAAGGGGGAGCGCTCCAGCAGATCAGGAAATCTCGATAAATGCGGTAAGAGGATGGCGGGTGGGAGCCCCCCAGTGGTTCAAAATGTCCCAAGATATCCAGGAAGAGAACTGTGAGGGGGAGCGCTCCGGCAGGTCAAGCGATGTCAACAAATCCAGCAAGACAATGGTGGAGAACGCTCCGGTGAGTCACAAGACTCCACCAAAAAAGGCAAGAGAATGGTTAGAGGATGGTAACAGGCAGCTTTGAGAGCACTCTGGTGGATCAAGAAGCACCCAGGAAAAGGGGAAGAGGATGGTGGGGGGAAACGGCCTGGTTGATCACAAGACTCCCCCAAAAACCACAAGAGGGTGGCAGGGGGAACGCCCTAAGGGGTCAAGAGGTTCCAAGAAATCCAGCAGGAGGACGGCGAGGGGGAGCGCTCCAGCAGGCTGAGATTGTACTAAAGAAAGGCAAAAGGACAGCAGGAGGAGAGACCCAGTGGGTCAAGAGGTCCCAAGAAATCCAGTGAGAGGACAACAGGGAGGAGTGCTCTGGCAGGCCAAAATCTCAGTGAAGAAAGGCAAGAGGACAGCAGGGGGGAGTGCTCCAGTTCTTCAAGTGACTTCCCAGGTAGAAGGCAGAAGGACGGTGGGGTAGCGCTGGGACAGGTCGAGAATTCTCAATCTGGCAATAGGACAGCAGGGAGGAGCATCCAGCGGGACAGGAGCGCCCTGAAAATAGGCAAGACAAGGGTGAGTGAGAGCACTCCGAGATGTCAAGAAGTGTCAAAAAATCTGGTAAAGGATGGCAGGGGGGAGTGCTGTGGATATTCAAGAGACTCCCCAGTAAAAGGCAAGAGGACGGCGCGGGGAAGTGCTCCAGCACGTCAAGATGGCACTGAAGAAAGGCAAGGTCACAGTGGGGGGGAGCATTCCCGTTGTTCCAATGGTTCAAAAGGTCCCAAGAAATCCAACAAGAGAACTGCGAGGGGAAGCGCTCTGGCAAGTCAAGCGGTGTCAATAACCCCAGCAAGGCAACGGCGGAGAGCGCTCTGGTGAGTCACGAGACTCCCCTACAAAGGACGAGAGGATGGTGGAGGGGAGCCCACCAGTGGTTCAAGCAGCACCCAGGAAAAGGGGAGGAGGCTGACGAGGGGCAGGCCTCTGGCGGGCCAAGATCGCTGAGGGAAGGTGCGGGGGAGCTTGCTGGTGGCTCAAGAGACCTCTAGAAAAAGGTAAGAGGGCGGCGGGGGGTGGGAGGGCGCCTCAGCTGGTGAAGAGGAACCCCGAAAACAAGGCAAGAGAATGTTGGTGGGGGGAGCGCTCTGGCGGTTCCAGAGGCTCCCCGAGATCCGCTCAGACGGCAGCGGGTAACGCGGCAGCTCAGCGTCCATCAAAGAAGAACAGGAAGGCGGTTGACCTGCAATTCCAGAGCGAGGAGGAAGACTGGCAACCCGAACGAGGAGCAGCAGAACTTGGCATGGCCTCTGAAATCCTCCTTTAATCTGGGCTCAGGTAAGCTGGAAGCAGGGGACATAGGCTGGGGTTTGGGAGGTGGGCAGGTGAGAAATGATCCGCATTTTTGATCTCCTGAGTGACTGAAGCTCCTGGGAGTTCATTTGGAGTCGTTGCCTTACTTGATTTTACACTGACTTTTGCATTATATTTTAATGACGTAGAATTTTCCGCTTTGACATCGAAACCTAAACTTCTTTGGAAATTCATCCTCTGTCCCTTCAGTCTCAGCTCGTGGCACTTCCACTGTCTCGTGGCCCGCGTTTCAATGTACATTAGATCGCTTCCTGGGCCTTGGATTTTAAGTAATGGTCCGTCACAAGTTTGTTTTTCTTGTCCTTAACAGGCAGCTTTGAGAGCTCTCTAAGGAAAAGTGATATCTTTTTACCTTGTTACTGCTCTTTCCATGTTACGAGCAGCCACCCTCTTTATGATCAGTCTCATGCTTTTCTTCCTTTCTTGCCCAGGTTCAGAATACCAGGAATTCCAAGCTTCAAGTTTCCTGTGGAACATTGCGGGAGACCTTGATAACGTGGCAATGAGGGAGGTGATGAAGAGAAACAATACCTGTTCCTTTCCCGTTTCAAGACGTTATTTTTTACCTTCCTGGTAGCTGTGAGATGATTTGCAATCTTGCGCTAGCATCTGCCTGAAAGAGAACACGGACCCTTTGGGTGCCTCCTCAAGAAATACTTGCTCTATGGTTCTGGCGATGTCCAGGCTTCAAGGGTGGGGCATAGGGGAGTGTAAATCTTAGGGGGCCTCCCGGGATGTCTGCAGGTTTGGGTGACCCGTGGCTGGGACGGGGACGCCGAGGTTGTCAATCTTGCCCTGAATCTCTCGCTCCCTCTCTTGCAGCACCCGAGACCGAATGGAGGAGCAAGTGTACGGGAAGTTCCTGCGCCACGCCACAGATCACATTTATCGCTCTCGCCCTGAGAGACCCGGAGAACCAAACCGTTCCCATCGTGCCTTGAAGCAGCCTCTGCTCACGCGCTTCTCCCAGGGAGAAGGCAGAATGGCAGTAGCTCGCCACGTTATACCACAGGGTGCACACTCTGCAGCTTTCAAGCCCAGCTCTGCGTTAGCTCACCCCTGCAATTTTGCACCGCCCACGCAAATTTGAGTTGTCGCTGGTTGTTGCAGCGTTTGGCTTTGGTGAGGACAGCGTGTGTTTGTCAGCAGTTGGTGTAGGGTGGAATCTTGAGGAGAAAGTGATATTTCCGTGCCAGAACTGGTTGGTGTTTGCGTGGTATTGTGGTAGTTGTTCCCGCAGGTGATCAGTGCTGGAGTGTTATTGCAGGATGAGGGGATTTTGAAGGCTTGTCTGTGAGATGCACTAGAGGCAGCAGTTGCAAACGAAAGGCTGAGGTGTGGAGAGTTTGTCGGTGGGTTTTGGACAGTTGTCAGTTGAAGAGTTGGTTGTTTGCAGGTGAGGTGTAGAGCAGAGGGTGAAGCTGACTTTGCCTGGGCGGCGCAACTGGATGGGTGTGCAGAGCTGAGGAGAGCGGGCTTCTGCGGGTGACCCTAAAGCTGGAGAACCAGCCAGCGGCAGCTCCAGACAGTCCCGCTGCCGAGCTTGGCCGTGTAGGGCCAGTGCCCTGGGGCACAGGGAGTGTGACCCTCCGCAAGCACCAAACAGCAGGTGAGGACTGTGGGGATTTGTACTGAGCTATGATATCTCTAAGGCATGTGCGAGGGGCCGGGGCCAAGGCAAGGTGGGCTCGTTGTGGGGTGTGGGGAGGTGTCAGCCCCCGGACTCAGCCCCTGTCTGATTGTAGTGCCCTTGGGCTGGTGTAGCTCAGTCCTCTGTGTGTTTCTCTTCAGGTGGAGCAGCGTGCAAAGGAAAAGCAAGGAAGGAGAGGAAGGTGGTGAACCTATGAGGAAGAGTGTAGCGAATCTGGCGTGGACTCACGGTAAGGTGCCATGAGAGACATTTATTACAAACTCAGGTTTGCATTTATACTCCCTACGATGCTTGCTCAAGCATTTGCTCTTTAGCTAAGTTAGACATTACATGAGCGATGTAACTGCCATATACGCATTTTTTTCTATAGTAAGCTGTCCCTCTGTCCCTGATGTATCAGTCCTGTATCCTGTATCTTAGTAGTCATAATTTTTCCCCAAGTAGATGAATATTTGCAAGCAGCTTTATCTCCAGTCGTTACCTGTTCATATAATTCTCATTCATCTTTGTGCCATGTCTCCAACTGAAATGTACCAGTTGTAGGAAAGTCTAGCACTTGATTAGCAATCCATTCTAATAAACTCACCAATCAGACCCCTGATACATCCTGATTTTGCGTTTGTAGCGCATGTTGAAGGACATCCAGGGTTTGTCTTTGCTTAAGGGATAACTTCCCTCCCATGGTTCCCAATCGCTCACCTTTCGTTGGTGGTGGGCGCGCACTGTCCTGGTTCCCGGTCCTGTTTCCTGGTTCGATTGGGCTTCGCTACCAGAGCGGCTACTGCCTTTATAGGCACGCTGAAAGTCCCTGTTCCAGGGCGCCATTTGTAGCGAATGCGGTACGGACTCTCTTTTAAGATGCAATGAGAGATGTTTATTACAAATTCAGGCTTGCGTTTATACTCGCTATGATACTTGCTCAAGCATTTGTTGATTAGCTAAGTTAGTCATTACATAAGTGATGTGTTTTGTGTTCCCACTAAAGTCACTGCCATCAACACCTTTTTTGTCTATCACAAGCTGTCCCTCTGTCCTTGATGCATCAATCCTGTATCAACTCCTCTGTCCTTGATGTATCACATAGCATACAGTCCTTTGTTCTTGTATTTTTCCACTAATGCTTGTTCTCATGCTGTTGACTCTTGCAGTTTCTCATGTGCCCGGTCTTCCGTGTACTGACACAGAAGAGCGATCACGAAAGAGGATTGGAGCGCACCTGTGAGTCAAGCAGAGTCAAGAAAGAAGATGACAGTGGTGGACCTGTGAGTGAGGAGGGGACAAAAGAGGAGAAAGGTGATGGAGCTACGAGTCAAGAGTGAGGAGGAAGATGGGCAGGCTGAGCCAGCGAGAAGGAGAATGTATCCTTAAGCACAGGGAACGATCTGTGATTAGTGCGTCCCCCTCCCACCCCTAGAAACCGTGCTCGGGGGTAAAGTGGTAAAATGGGAGCAGGGGCTGTTGGCTGTGTTTTGGGAGGTGGGGGTGGTGAGCAGGGGCTGGGCTCTTGGACTTGGGAGCAGTTAAGGGAGCAGGGTGGTCATCCCTTGGGAGGTGTCTGTCTGCCAGCAGGTAAAGGAGGGGGAAGAGGATCCTGCCGGGGTGAGGGCCTGGCCAGCTCTCCACTCCCAGGGCTCTTGATGCTGGTGTGGTGTGTTGCTGTAAGTGCCAGGGGTGACTGGCAAAGAAAGTCTTTGTGGGGTGCATGCTGGGAAACTGTGCTGCTACGGAGGGGCTGGGTTGGTGGGAAGGCCTGTGCGGGGGGCCGGGGCCAAGGCAAGGTGGCCTTGTGGTGGGGTGTGGGGATGCGTCAGCGACCGGACTCGCCCCCTCGTGTGACTGTACGGGCCTGGGGTGGGTATATTTTTGTTTTCTGTGCATCTCTGTTCGGGTGGAGCAGCTCGCAAAGGCGAAAGCAAGAAAGAAGAGGAAGGTGGTGAACCTACGAGGAAGAGCGATCAAGAAAGAGGATTGGAGTGCATCTGCAAGTCAACAGGGATCAAGAAAGAAGATGACGGTGGTAGACCTGCGAGTCAGGAGGGATCAAGAAAGAAGAGGAGGAAGGTGATGGAGCTGCGAGTCAGGAGTGAGGAGGAAGAAAATGTCCCCCTTGGGACAGGGACCTCCCTGTAATCAGGACTGCGCCCTCCCACCCCTGGAAAGTGCTCAGGGGCCCAGACATCCATGGGAAGGTTGTGTCCGACAACACGAGCCAGATCTTCAGCACTGGCTGCTGTTCAGCTGGGACCAGGGGCTGCTGGTGGGGTTTTGGGAGGCGGGGTGGGTGAGTAGAGGCTGGGCTTTTGTACTCCTGAGTGGTTGAGAGAGAGGGCTGGACACCTCTTGGGAGGTGTCTTGTCTGTCTGCCATCAGCTAAAGGAGGGGGAAGAGGATCCTGCCGGGGTGAGGGCCTGGCCAGCTCTCCACTCCCAGGGCTCTTGATGCTGATGTGGTGTGTTGCTGTAAGTGCCAGGGGTGACTGGCAAAGAAAGTCTTTGTGGGGTGCATGCTGGGAAACTGTGCTGCTCCGGAGGGGCTGGGTTGGTGGGAAGGCCTGTGCGGGGGGCCGGGGCCAAGGCAAGGTGGGCTTGCTGTGGGATGTGGGGATGCGTCAGCGAGCGGACTCACCCCCTATGTGACTGTACGGGCTTGGGGTGGGTGTATTTCTGTCTTCAGGGCATTTCGGTTTGGGTGGAGCAGCTCACAAAGGCGAAAGCAAGAAAGGAAAGTAAGGTTGTGAACTTACGAGAAAGAGTGATCAAGAAAGAGGATTTGAGTTCATGCGGGAGTCGAGGGATCAAGAAAGAAGAGGAGGAAGGTGATGGACGTGCATATTGAAAATGAGAGGGAAGATGGGCAACCTGAAGCATGGAGCAAGGGAATGTCTCCTAGAACAAAGGGACCTTTCTGTAATCAGAGATCCCCCCTCCTACCCTACAAACTGAACAAAGAGGACTGCGAGAGGGAGCGCTCTGACAGGACAAGAGGTATCAGTAAATCTGGCAAGAGGACAGTGGGGGAAGCGCTCTGGCGGATCAACAAGTCTCAATATATGTGGCAAGAGGATGATGGGGGAGAGTTCACCAGTGGTTCAAAAGTCACCCAGAAAAAGGGGAAGAGGATGTCAAGGGGGGAGCGCTCTGGTCGATCACAAGACTCTCCTAAAAAACACACCAGGATGGTGGTGGGGGGGAATGTCCTATATGGGACAAGGGGTCCCGAGAAATCCAGCAAGAGGATGGTGGGGGGGAGCACTCCAGCAGACCAAGAATGTACTAAGGAAAGGCAAAAGGACGGCAGGAGGAGAGACCCAGTGGGTCAAGAGGTACCGAGAAATCCAGCAAGAGGACGACAGGGAGGAGCTCTTTAGCAGGCCAAAATCCCACTGAGGAAAGGCAAGAGGACAGCGGGGGAGAGCGCTCCAGTTCTTCAAGTGACTTCCCAGGCAGAAGGCAGGAGCATGGCGGGGCAGGACTGCGGCAGGTCAAGAATTCTCAGTCTGGCAATAGGATGGCGGGGAGGAGCGTTCCAGCGGGAGAAGAGCGCCCTGACTAGAGGCAAGACAAGGGTGAGGGAGAGCACTCGGACGTGTCAAGAAGACTCCCCCAAAAAGTGCAAGAGGAAGGCCGGTGGGGAGAGCAATCCAGCAGATCAGGAAGTCTCAATAAATGCGGTAAGAAGGTGGCAGGTGGGAGCTCCCCAGTGGTTCAAGAGGTCCCAAGATATCCAGCAAGAGAACTGTGAGGGAGAGCGCTCCAACAGGTCAAGCGGTGTCAAGAAATCCAGCAAGACAATGGTGGGAAACGCTCCGGTGAGTCACAAGATTCCCCCAAAAAAAGGCAAGAGAATGGTGCAGGGGAGCACTCTGGTGGATCAAGAAGCACTCAGGAAAAGGGGAAGAAGATGGTGGGGGGGAGCACTCTGGTTGGTCACAAGACTCCCCCAGAAAACACAAGAGGGTGGCAGGGGGAACGCCCTAATGGGTCAAGAGGACCCAAGAAATCCAGCAAGAGGACGGCGAGGGGGAGCGCTCCAACAGATCAGGAAGTCTCGATAAATGCGGTAAGAGGATGGCGGGTGGGAGCCCCCCCAGTGGTCCAAGAGATCCCAAGAAATCCAGCAAGAGGACGGCAAGGGGGAGCGCTCTGGCAGATCAGGACGTCTCAATAAATGCGGTAAAAGGATGGTGGGTGGGAGCCCCCCAGTGGTTCACAAGGTTCCAGGAAATCCAGCAAGAGGACGGCGTGGGGGAGCGCTGTGGCAGATGAAGAACCCTCAGTACATCTGGCAAGAGGACGGTGAGGGGGTGCTCTGATGGGTCAAGGTTGCTCTGAAAAAAGCCCAAGAGGGTGGTAAGGAGAAGCTCACCGGTGATTCACGAATCACCCAGAAAAAAGGGAAGAGGACAGTGCGGGGGAGCTCTTCAGTTGTTGAAGAGAATCCCCAGAAAAAGGCAGGAGGATGATGAGGGGGAACACTCTGGCGGGTCAAGAAGTCTCAATAAGTCCGGCAAGAAGACGGTGGGGAGGAGAGCTCGTGTGGGTCAAGAGGTCCCAAGAAACCCAGCAAGAGGACAGCAGGGGCGAGCGCTCCGGCAGATCAGGAAATCTCGATAAATGCAGTTAGAGGATGGTGGGTGTGAGCCCCTCAGTTGTTTAAGACGTCCCAAGAAATCCAGCAAGAGAACTGCGAGGGGGAGCGCTCCGGCAGGTCAAGCGATGTCAAGAAATCCAGCAAGACAATGGTGGAGAACTCTCCGGCGAGTCACAAGACTCTCCCAAAAAAGGCAAAAGAATGGTGCAGGGGAGCACTCTGGTGGATCAAGAAGCACCCAGGAAAAGGGGAAGAGGATGGTGGGGGGAAACGGCCTGGTTGGTCACAAGACTCCCCCAAAAACCACAAGAGGGTGGCAGGGGGAACGCCCTAATGGGTCAAGAAGTCCCAAGAAATCCAGCAAGAGGACGACAGGGAGGAGCTCTTTAGCAGGCCAAAATCCCACTGAGGAAAGGCAAGAGGACAGCGGGGGAGAGCGCTCCAGTTCTTCAAGTGACTTCCCAGGCAGAAGGCAGGAGCATGGCGGGGCAGGACTGCGGCAGGTCAAGAATTCTCAGTCTGGCAATAGGATGGCGGGGAGGAGCGTTCCAGCGGGAGAAGAGCGCCGTGACTAGAGGCAAGACAAGGGTGAGGGAGAGCGCTCGGATGTGTGAAGAAGACTCCCCCAAAAAAGTGCAAGAGGAAGGCCAGGGGGAGAGCAATCCAGCAGATCAGGAAGTCTCAATAAATGCGGTAAGAGGATGGCGGGTGGGAGCCCCCCCAGTGGTCCAAGAGATCCCAAGAAATCCAGCAAGAGAACGGCAAGGGGGAGCGCACCAGCAGATCAGGAAATCTCGATAAATGCGGTTAGAGGATGGTGGGTGGGAGCCCCACAGTTGTTTAAGGCATCCCAAGAAATCCAGCAAAAGGACGGCGAGGGGGAACGCTCTGGCAGATCAGGACGTCTCAATAAATGCGGTAAGAGGATGGCGGGTGGGAGCCCCCGCAGTGGTTCAAAATGTCCCAAGATATCCAGGAAGAGAACTGTGAGGGGGAGCGCTCCGGCAGGTCAAGCGATGTCAACAAATCCAGCAAGACAATGGTGGAGAACGCTCCGGTGAGTCACAAGACTCCACCAAAAAAGGCAAGAGAATGGTTAGAGGATGGTAACAGGCAGCTTTGAGAGCACTCTGGTGGATCAAGAAGCACCCAGGAAAAGGGGAAGAGGATGGTGGGGGGAAACGGCCTGGTTGATCACAAGACTCCCCCAAAAACCACAAGAGGGTGGCAGGGGGAACGCCCTAAGGGGTCAAGAGGTTCCAAGAAATCCAGCAGGAGGACGGCGAGGGGGAGCGCTCCAGCAGGCTGAGATTGTACTAAAGAAAGGCAAAAGGACAGCAGGAGGAGAAACCCAGTGGGTCAAGAGGTCCCAAGAAATCCAGTGAGAGGACAACAGGGAGGAGTGCTCTGGCAGGCCAAAATCTCAGTGAAGAAAGGCAAGAGGACAGCAGGGGGGAGTGCTCCAGTTCTTCAAGTGACTTCCCAGGTAGAAGGCAGAAGGACGGTGGGGTAGCGCTGGGACAGGTCGAGAATTCTCAATCTGGCAATAGGACAGCAGGGAGGAGCATCCAGCGGGACAGGAGCGCCCTGAAAATAGGCAAGACAAGGGTGAGTGAGAGCACTCCGAGATGTCAAGAAGTGTCAAAAAATCTGGTAAAGGATGGCAGGGGGGAGTGCTGTGGATATTCAAGAGACTCCCCAGTAAAAGGCAAGAGGACGGCGCGGGGAAGTGCTCCAGCACGTCAAGATGGCACTGAAGAAAGGCAAGGTCACAGTGGGGGGGAGCATTCCCGTTGTTCCAATGGTTCAAAAGGTCCCAAGAAATCCAACAAGAGAACTGCGAGGGGGAGCGCTCTGGCAAGTCAAGCGGTGTCAATAACCCCAGCAAGGCAACGGCGGAGAGCGCTCTGGTGAGTCACGAGACTCCCCTACAAAGGACGAGAGGATGGTGGAGGGGAGCCCACCAGTGGTTCAAGCAGCACCCAGGAAAAGGGGAGGAGGCTGACGAGGGGCAGGCCTCTGGCGGGCCAAGATCGCTGAGGGAAGGTGCGGGGGAGCTTGCTGGTGGCTCAAGAGACCTCTAGAAAAAGGTAAGAGGGCGGCGGGGGGTGGGAGGGCGCCTCAGCTGGTGAAGAGGAACCCGGAAAACAAGGCAAGAGAATGTTGGTGGGGGGAGCGCTCTGGCGGTTCCAGAGGCTCCCCGAGATCCGCTCAGACGGCAGCGGGTAACGCGGCAGCTCAGCGTCCATCAAAGAAGAACAGGAAGGCGGTTGACCTGCAATTCCAGAGCGAGGAGGAAGACTGGCAACCCGAACGAGGAGCAGCAGAACTTGGCATGGCCTCTGAAATCCTCCTTTAATCTGGGCTCAGGTAAGCTGGAAGCAGGGGACATAGGCTGGGGTTTGGGAGGTGGGCAGGTGAGAAATGATCCGCATTTTTGATCTGCTGAGTGACTGAAGCGCCTGGGAGTTCATTTGGAGTCGTTGCCTTACTTGATTTTACACTGACTTTTGCATTATATTTTAATGACGTAGAATTTTCCGTTTTGACATCGAAACCTAAACTTCTTTGGAAATTCATCCTCTGTCCCTTCAGTCTCAGCTCGTGGCACTTCCACTGTCTCGTGGCCCGCGTTTCAATGTACATTAGATCGCTTCCTGGGCCTTGGATTTTAAGTAATGGTCCGTCACAAGTTTGTTTTTCTTGTCCTTAACAGGCAGCTTTGAGAGCTCTCTAAGGAAAAGTGATATCTTTTTACCTTGTTACTGCTCTTTCCATGTTACGAGCAGCCACCCTCTTTATGATCAGTCTCATGCTTTTCTTCCTTTCTTGCCCAGGTTCAGAATACCAGGAATTCCAAGCTTCAAGTTTCCTGTGGAACATTGCGGGAGACCTTGATAACGTGGCAATGAGGGAGGTGATGAAGAGAAACAATACCTGTTCCTTTCCCGTTTCAAGACGTTATTTTTTACCTTCCTGGTAGCTGTGAGATGATTTGCAATCTTGCGCTAGCATCTGCCTGAAAGAGAACACGGACCCTTTGGGTGCCTCCTCAAGAAATACTTGCTCTATGGTTCTGGCGATGTCCAGGCTTCAAGGGTGGGGCATAGGGGAGTGTAAATCTTAGGGGGCCTCCCGGGATGTCTGCAGGTTTGGGTGACCCGTGGCTGGGACGGGGACGCCGAGGTTGTCAATCTTGCCCTGAATCTCTCGCTCCCTCTCTTGCAGCACCCGAGACCGAATGGAGGAGCAAGTGTACGGGAAGTTCCTGCGCCACGCCACAGATCACATTTATCGCTCTCGCCCTGAGAGACCCGGAGAACCAAACCGTTCCCATCGTGCCTTGAAGCAGCCTCTGCTCACGCGCTTCTCCCAGGGAGAAGGCAGAATGGCAGTAGCTCGCCACGTTATACCACAGGGTGCACACTCTGCAGCTTTCAAGCCCAGCTCTGCGTTAGCTCACCCCTGCAATTTTGCACCGCCCACGCAAATTTGAGTTGTCGCTGGTTGTTGCAGCGTTTGGCTTTGGTGAGGACAGCGTGTGTTTGTCAGCAGTTGGTGTAGGGTGGAATCTTGAGGAGAAAGTGATATTTCCGTGCCAGAACTGGTTGGTGTTTGCATGGTATTGTGGTAGTTGTTCCCACAGGTGATCAGTGCTGGAGTGTTATTGCAGGATGAGGGGATTTTGAAGGCTTGTCTGTGAGATGCACTAGAGGCAGCAGTTGCAAACGAAAGGCTGAGGTGTGGAGAGTTTGTCGGTGGGTTTTGGACAGTTGTCAGTTGAAGAGTTGGTTGTTTGCAGGTGAGGTGTAGAGCAGAGGGTGAAGCTGACTTTGCCTGGGCGGCGCAACTGGATGGGTGTGCAGAGCTGAGGAGAGCGGGCTTCTGCGGGTGACCCTAAAGCTGGAGAACCAGCCAGCGGCAGCTCCAGACAGTCCCGCTGCCGAGCTTGGCCGTGTAGGGCCAGTGCCCTGGGGCACAGGGAGTGTGACCCTCCGCAAGCACCCAACAGCAGGTGAGGACTGTGGGGATTTGTACTGAGCTATGATATCTCTAAGGCATGTGCGAGGGGCCGGGGCCAAGGCAAGGTGGGCTCGTTGTGGGGTGTGGGGAGGTGTCAGCCCCCAGACTCAGCCCCTGTCTGATTGTAGTGCCCTTGGGCTGGTGTAGCTCAGTCCTCTGTGTGTTTCTCTTCAGGTGGAGCAGCGTGCAAAGGAAAAGCAAGGAAGGAGAGGAAGGTGGTGAACCTATGAGGAAGAGTGTAGCGAATCTGGCGTGGACTCACGGTAAGGTGCCATGAGAGACATTTATTACAAACTCAGGTTTGCATTTATACTCGCTATGATGCTTGCTCAAGCATTTGCTCTTTAGCTAAGTTAGACATTACATGAGCGAAGTAACTGCCATATACGCATTTTTTTCTATAGTAAGCTGTCCCTCTGTCCCTGATGTATCAGTCCTGTATCCTGTATCTTAGTAGTCATAATTTTTCCCCAAGTAGATGAATATTTGCAAGCAGCTTTATCTCCAGTCGTTACCTGTTCATATAATTCTCATTCATCTTTGTGCCATGTCTCCAACTGAAATGTACCAGTTGTAGGAAAGTCTAGCACATGATTAGCAATCCATTGTAATAAACTCACCAATCAGACCCCTGATACATCCTGATTTTGCGTTTGTAGCGCATGTTGAAGGACATCCAGGGTTTGTCTTTGCTTAAGGGATAGCTTCCCTCCCATGGTTCCCAATCGCTCACCTTTCGTTGGTGGTGGGCGCGCACTGTCCTGGTTCCCGGTCCTGTTTCCTGGTTCGATTGGGCTTCGCTACCAGAGCGGCTACTGCCTTTATAGGCACACTGAAAGTCCCTGTTCCAGGGCGCCATTTGTAGCGAATGCGGTACGGACTCTCTTTTAAGGTGCAATGAGAGATGTTTATTACAAATTCAGGCTTGTGTTTATACTCGCTATGATACTTGCTCAAGCATTTGTTGATTAGCTAAGTTAGTCATTACATAAGTGATGTGTTTTGTGTTCCCACCAAAGTCACTGCCATAAACACCTTTTTTGTCTATCACAAGCTGTCCCTCTGTCCTTGATGCATCAATCCTGTATCAACTCCTCTGTCCTTGATGTATCACATAGCATACAGTCCTTTGTTCTTGTATTTTTCCACTAATGCTTGTTCTCATGCTGTTGACTCTTGCAGTTTCTCATGTGCCCGGTCTTCCGTGTACTGACACAGAAGAGCGATCACGAAAGAGGATTGGAGCGCACCTGTGAGTCAAGCAGAGTCAAGAAAGAAGATGACAGTGGTGGACCTGTGAGTCAGGAGGGGACAAAAGAGGAGAAAGGTGATGGAGCTACGAGTCAAGAGTGAGGAGGAAGATGGGCAGCCTGAGCCAGCGAGAAGGAGAATGTATCCTTAAGCACAGGGAACGATCTGTGATTAGTGCGTCCCCCTCCCACCCCTAGACACCGTGCTCGGGGGTAAAGTGGCAAAATGGGAGCAGGGGCTGTTGGCTGTGTTTTGGGAGGTGGGGGTGGTGAGCAGGGGCTGGGCTCTTGGACTTGGGAGCAGTTAAGGGAGCAGGGTGGTCATCCCTTGGGAGGTGTCTGTCTGCCAGCAGGTAAAGGAGGGGGAAGAGGATCCTGCCGGGGTGAGGGCCTGGCCAGCTCTCCACTCCCAGGGCTCTTGATGCTGGTGTGGTGTGTTGCTGTAAGTGCCAGGGGTGACTGGCAAAGAAAGTCTTTGTGGGGTGCATGCTGGGAAACTGTGCTGCTACGGAGGGGCTGGGTTGGTGGGAAGGCCTGTGCGGGGGGCCGGGGCCAAGGCAAGGTGGCCTTGTGGTGGGGTGTGGGGATGCGTCAGCGACCGGACTCGCCCCCTCGTGTGACTGTACGGGCCTGGGGTGGGTATATTTTTGTTTTCTGTGCATCTCTGTTCGGGTGGAGCAGCTCGCAAAGGCGAAAGCAAGAAGGAAGAGGAAGGTGGTGAACCTACGAGGAAGAGCGATCAAGAAAGAGGATTGGAGTGCATCTGCAAGTCAACAGGGATCAAGAAAGAAGATGACGGTGGTAGACCTGCGAGTCAGGAGGGATCAAGAAAGAAGAGGAGGAAGGTGATGGAGCTGCGAGTCAGGAGTGAGGAGGAAGAAAATGTCCCCCTTGGGACAGGGACCTCCCTGTAATCAGGACTGCGCCCTCCCACCCCTGGAAACTGCTCAGGGGCCCAGACATCCATGGGAAGGTTGTGTCCGACAACACGAGCCAGATCTTCAGCACTGGCTGCTGTTCAGCTGGGACCAGGGGCTGCTGGTGGGGTTTTGGGAGGCGGGGTGGGTGAGTAGAGGCTGGGCTTTTGTACTCATGAGTGGTTGAGAGAGAGGGCTGGACACCTCTTGGGAGGTGTCTTGTCTGTCTGCCATCAGCTAAAGGAGGGGGAAGAGGATCCTGCCGGGGTGAGGGCCTGGCCAGCTCTCCACTCCCAGGGCTCTTGATGCTGATGTGGTGTGTTGCTGTAAGTGCCAGGGGTGACTGGCAAAGAAAGTCTTTGTGGGGTGCATGCTGGGAAACTGTGCTGCTACGGAGGGGCTGGGTTGGTGGGAAGGCCTGTGCGGGGGGCCGGGGCCAAGGCAAGGTGGGCTTGCTGTGGGATGTGGGGATGCGTCAGCGAGCGGACTCACCCCCTATGTGACTGTACGGGCTTGGGGTGGGTGTATTTCTGTCTTCAGGGCATTTCGGTTTGGGTGGAGCAGCTCACAAAGGCGAAAGCAAGAAAGGAAAGTAAGGTTGTGAACTTACGAGAAAGAGTGATCAAGAAAGAGGATTTGAGTTCATCCGGGAGTCGAGGGATCAAGAAAGAAGAGGAGGACGGTGATGGACTTGCATATTGAAAATGAGAGGGAAGATGGGCAACCTGAAGCATGGAGCACGGGAATGTCTCCTAGAACAAAGGGACCTTTCTGTAATCAGAGATCCCCCCTCCTACCTTACAAACTGAACAAAGAGGACTGCGAGAGGGAGCGCTCTGACAGGACAAGAGGTATCAGTAAATCTGGCAAGAGGACAGGGGGGGAAGCGCTCTGGCGGATCAACAAGTCTCAATATATGTGGCAAGAGGATGATGGGGGAGAGTTCACCAGTGGTTCAAAAGTCACCCAGAAAAAGGGGAAGAGGATGTCAAGGGGGGAGCGCTCTGGTCGATCACAAGACTCTCCTAAAAAACACACCAGGATGGTGGTGGGGGGGAATGTCCTATATGGGACAAGGGGTCCCGAGAAATCCAGCAAGAGGATGGTGGGGGGGAGCACTCCAGCAGACCAAGAATGTACTAAGGAAAGGCAAAAGGACGGCAGGAGGAGAGACCCAGTGGGTCAAGAGGTACCGAGAAATCCAGCAAGAGGACGACAGGGAGGAGCTCTTTAGCAGGCCAAAATCCCACTGAGGAAAGGCAAGAGGAGAGCGGGGGAGAGCGCTCCAGTTCTTCAAGTGACTTCCCAGGCAGAAGGCAGGAGCATGGCGGGGCAGGACTGCGGCAGGTCAAGAATTCTCAGTCTGGCAATAGGATGGCGGGGAGGAGCGTTCCAGCGGGAGAAGAGCGCCCTGACTAGAGGCAAGACGAGGGTGAGGGAGAGCACTCGGACGTGTCAAGAAGACTCCCCCAAAAAGTGCAAGAGGAAGGCCGGTGGGGAGAGCAATCCAGCAGATCAGGAAGTCTCAATAAATGTGGTAAGAAGGTGGCAGGTGGGAGCTCCCCAGTGGTTCAAGAGGTCCCAAGATATCCAGCAAGAGAACTGTGAGGGAGAGCGCTCCAACAGGTCAAGCGGTGTCAAGAAATCCAGCAAGACAATGGTGGAAAACGCTCCGGTGAATCACAAGATTCCCCCCAAAAAAGGCAAGAGAATGGTGCAGGGGAGCACTCTGGTGGATCAAGAAGCACCCAGGAAAAGGGGAAGAAGATGGTGGGGGGGAGCACTCTGGTTGGTCACAAGACTCCCCCAGAAAACACAAGAGGGTGGCAGGGGGAACGCCCTAATGGGTCAAGAGGACCCAAGAAATCCAACAAGAGGACGGCGAGGGGGAGCGCTCCAGCAGATCAGGAAGTCTCGATAAATGCGGTAAGAGGATCGCGGGTGGGAGCCCCCTCAGTGGTCCAAGAGATCCCAAGAAATCCAGCAAGAGGACGGCAAGGGGGAGCGCTCTGGCAGATCAGGACGTCTCAATAAATGCGGTAAAAGGATGGTGGGTGGGAGCCCCTCAGTGGTTCACAAGGTTCCAGGAAATCCAGCAAGAGGACGGCGTGGGGGAGCGCTGTGGCAGATGAAGAACCCTCAGTACATCTGGCAAGAGGACGGTGAGGGGGTGCTCTGATGGGTCAAGGTTGCTCTGAAAAAAGCCCAAGAGGGTGGTAAGGAGAAGCTCACCGGTGATTCACGAATCACCCAGAAAAAAGGGAAGAGGACAGTGCGGGGGAGCTCTTCAGTTGTTGAAGAGAATCCCCAGAAAAAGGCAGGAGGATGATGAGGGGGAACACTCTGGCGGGTCAAGAAGTCTCAATAAGTCCGGCAAGAAGACGGTGGGGAGGAGAGCTCGTGTGGGTCAAGAGGTCCCAAGAAACCCAGCAAGAGGACAGCAGGGGCGAGCGCTCCGGCAGATCAGGAAATCTCGATAAATGCAGTTAGAGGATGGTGGGTGTGAGCCCCTCAGTTGTTTAAGACGTCCCAAGAAATCCAGCAAGAGAACTGCGAGGGGGAGCGCTCCGGCAGGTCAAGCGATGTCAAGAAATCCAGCAAGACAATGGTGGAGAACTCTCCGGCGAGTCACAAGACTCTCCCAAAAAAGGCAAAAGAATGGTGCAGGGGAGCACTCTGGTGGATCAAGAAGCACCCAGGAAAAGGGGAAGAGGATGGTGGGGGGAAACGGCCTGGTTGGTCACAAGACTCCCCCAAAAACCACAAGAGGGTGGCAGGGGGAACGCCCTAATGGGTCAAGAAGTCCCAAGAAATCCAGCAGGAGGACGACAGGGAGGAGCTCTTTAGCAGGCCAAAATCCCACTGAGGAAAGGCAAGAGGACAGCGGGGGAGAGCGCTCCAGTTCTTCAAGTGACTTCCCAGGCAGAAGGCAGGAGCATGGCGGGGCAGGACTGCGGCAGGTCAAGAATTCTCAGTCTGGCAATAGGATGGCGGGGAGGAGCGTTCCAGCGGGAGAAGAGCGCCCTGACTAGAGGCAAGACAAGGGTGAGGGAGAGCGCTCGGATGTGTGAAGAAGACTCCCCCAAAAAAGTGCAAGAGGAAGGCCAGGGGGAGAGCAATCCAGCAGATCAGGAAGTCTCAATAAATGCGGTAAGAGGATGGCGGGTGGGAGCCCCCCCAGTGGTCCAAGAGATCCCAAGAAATCCAGCAAGAGGACGGCAAGGGGGAGCGCTCCAGCAGATCAGGAAATGTCGATAAATGCGGTTAGAGGATGGTGGGTGGGAGCCCCACAGTTGTTTAAGGCATCCCAAGAAATCCAGCAAAAGGACGGCGAGGGGGAACGCTCTGGCAGATCAGGACGTCTCAATAAATGCGGTAAGAGGATGGCGGGTGGGAGCCCCCCAGTGGTTCAAAATGTCCCAAGATATCCAGGAAGAGAACTGTGAGGGGGAGCGCTCCGGCAGGTCAAGCGATGTCAACAAATCCAGCAAGACAATGGTGGAGAACGCTCCGGTGAGTCACAAGACTCCACCAAAAAAGGCAAGAGAATGGTTAGAGGATGGTAACAGGCAGCATTGAGAGCACTCTGGTGGATCAAGAAGCACCCAGGAAAAGGGGAAGAGGATGGTGGGGGGAAACGGCCTGGTTGATCACAAGACTCCCCCAAAAACCACAAGAGGGTGGCAGGGGGAACGCCCTAAGGGGTCAAGAGGTTCCAAGAAATCCAGCAGGAGGACGGCGAGGGGGAGCGCTCCAGCAGGCTGAGATTGTACTAAAGAAAGGCAAAAGGACAGCAGGAGGAGAAACCCAGTGGGTCAAGAGGTCCCAAGAAATCCAGTAAGAGGACAACAGGGAGGAGTGCTCTGGCAGGCCAAAATCTCAGTGAAGAAAGGCAAGAGGACAGCAGGGGGGAGTGCTCCAGTTCTTCAAGTGACTTCCCAGGTAGAAGGCAGAAGGACGGTGGGGTAGCGCTGGGACAGGTCGAGAATTCTCAATCTGGCAATAGGACAGCAGGGAGGAGCATCCAGCGGGACAGGAGCGCCCTGAAAATAGGCAAGACAAGGGTGAGTGAGAGCACTCCGAGATGTCAAGAAGTGTCAAAAAATCTGGTAAAGGATGGCAGGGGGGAGTGCTGTGGATATTCAAGAGACTCCCCAGTAAAAGGCAAGAGGACGGCGCGGGGAAGTGCTCCAGCACGTCAAGATCGCACTGAAGAAAGGCAAGGTCACAGTGGGGGGCAGCATTCCCGTTGTTCCAATGGTTCAAAAGGTCCCAAGAAATCCAACAAGAGAACTGCGAGGGGGAGCGCTCTGGCAAGTCAAGCGGTGTCAATAACCCCAGCAAGGCAACGGCGGAGAGCGCTCTGGTGAGTCACGAGACTCCCCTACAAAGGACGAGAGGATGGTGGAGGGGAGCCCACCAGTGGTTCAAGCAGCACCCAGGAAAAGGGGAGGAGGCTGACGAGGGGCAGGCCTCTGGCGGGCCAAGATCGCTGAGGGAAGGTGCGGGGGAGCTTGCTGGTGGCTCAAGAGACCTCTAGAAAAAGGTAAGAGGGCGGCGGGGGGTGGGAGGGCGCCTCAGCTGGTGAAGAGGAACCCCGAAAACAAGGCAAGAGAATGTTGGTGGGGGGAGCGCTCTGGCGGTTCCAGAGGCTCCCCGAGATCCGCTCAGACGGCAGCGGGTAACGCGGCAGCTCAGCGTCAATCAAAGAAGAACAGGAAGGCGGTTGACCTGCAATTCCAGAGCGAGGAGGAAGACTGGCAACCCGAACGAGGAGCAGCAGAACTTGGCATGGCCTCTGAAATCCTCCTTTAATCTGGGCTCAGGTAAGCTGGAAGCAGGGGACATAGGCTGGGGTTTGGGAGGTGGGCAGGTGAGAAATGATCCGCATTTTTGATCTCCTGAGTGACTGAAGCGCCTGGGAGTTCATTTGGAGTCGTTGCCTTACTTGATTTTACACTGACTTTTGCATTATATTTTAATGACGTAGAATTTTCCGTTTTGACATCGAAACCTAAACTTCTTTGGAAATTCATCCTCTGTCCCTTCAGTCTCAGCTCGTGGCACTTCCACTGTCTCGTGGCCCGCGTTTCAATGTGCATTAGATCGCTTCCTGGGCCTTGCATTTTAAGTAATGGTCCGTCACAAGTTTGTTTTTCTTGTCCTTAACAGGCAGCTTTGAGAGCTCTCTAAGGAAAAGTGATATCTTTTTACCTTGTTACTGCTCTTTCCATGTTACGAGCAGCCACCCTCTTTATGATCAGTCTCATGCTTTTCTTCCTTTCTTGCCCAGGTTCAGAATACCAGGAATTCCAAGCTTCAAGTTTCCTGTGGAACATTGCGGGAGACCTTGATAACGTGGCAATGAGGGAGGTGATGAAGAGAAACAATACCTGTTCCTTTCCCATTTCAAGACGTTATTTTTTACCTTCCTGGTAGCTGTGAGATGATTTGCAATCTTGCGCTAGCATCTGCCTGAAAGAGAACACGGACCCTTTGGGTGCCTCCTCAAGAAATACTTGCTCTATGGTTCTGGCGATGTCCAGGCTTCAAGGGTGGGGCATAAGGGAGTGTAAATCTTAGGGGGCCTCCCGGGATGTCTGCAGGTTTGGGTGACCCGTGGCTGGGACGGGGACGCCGAGGTTGTCAATCTTGCCCTGAATCTCTCGCTCCCTCTCTTGCAGCACCCGAGACCGAATGGAGGAGCAAGTGTACGGGAAGTTCCTGCGCCACGACACAGATCACATTTATCGCTCTCGCCCTGAGAGGCCCGGAGAACCAAACCGTTCCCATCGTGCCTTGAAGCAGCCTCTGCTCACGCGCTTCTCCCAGGGAGAAGGCAGAATGGCAGTAGCTCGCCACGTTATACCACAGGGTGCACACTCTGCAGCTTTCAAGCCCAGCTCTGCGTTAGCTCACCCCTGCAATTTTGCACCGCCCACGCAAATTTGAGTTGTCGCTGGTTGTTGCAGCGTTTGGCTTTGGTGAGGACAGCGTGTGTTTGTCAGCAGTTGGTGTAGGGTGGAATCTTGAGGAGAAAGTGATATTTCCGTGCCAGAACTGGTTGGTGTTTGCCTGGTATTGTGGTAGTTGTTCCCGCAGGTGATCAGTGCTGGAGTGTTATTGCAGGATGAGGGGATTTTGAAGGCTTGTCTGTGAGATGCACTAGAGGCAGCAGTTGCAAACGAAAGGCTGAGATTTGGAGAGTTTGTCGGTGGGTTTTGGACAGTTGTCAGTTGAAAGTTGGTTGTTTGCAGGTGAGGTGTAGAGCAGAGGGTGAAGCTGACTTTGCCTGGGCGGCGCAACTGGATGGGTGTGCAGAGCTGAGGAGAGCGGGCTTCTGCGGGTGACGCTAAAGCTGGAGAACCAGCCGGCAGCTCCAGACACTCCCGCAGGGCCGGGCAGGGCCAGTGTCCTGGGGCACAGTGAGTGTGACCCTCCGCAAGCACCAAACAGCAGGTGAGGACCGTGGGGATTTGTACTGAGCTATGATATCTCTAACCCATGAAACTGGGGTCCAGCCTGAGCAGGGCATGTGCGGAAGCTGTGCTGCAGCGGAGGGGCAGAGCTGAGGGGATGGGCTGTGTGAGGGGCCGGGGCCAAGGCAAGGCGGGCACGCTGTGGGGTGTGGGGAGGTGTCAGCCCCCAGATTCAGCCCCCGTCTGACTGTAGTGCCCTGGGGCTGATGTAGCTCAGTCCTCTGTGTGTTTCTCTTCAGGTGGAGCAGCGTGCAAAGGAAAAGCAAGGAAGGAGGTGAACCTGTGAGGAAGAGTGATCGAGAAAGAGGATTGGAGGGCACCTGTGAGTCAAGTGGGATCAAGAAAGAAGACAACGGTGGTGGAACCGCAGGTCAGGAGAGCTCAAGGAAGGAGAAAGGTGATTGTGGCAGTATTCTGACATTGGGCCTATGAGAAACTGTGAGAGTTGACAGCGTGAGAACAATCATTAGTGGAATAACACAAGAAGCAAGTACTGTATGCTACGTGATACATCGAGGACAGAGGGATTGGTACAGGAATGATACATCAATGGGGATGACGGGGGTAGCTTGTGGTATAGACAACGATGCTTTTATGGCAGTAACAATATATCACTTATGTTATGACGAACTTACCAAATCAGCAAATGCTTGAGCAAGCATCATAGCGAGTATAAATGCAAACCTGAGTTTGTAACAAATGTCTCTTGTCTCACCTTAAAAGAGAGTTGGTGCCACATTCACTACAAATGGCACCCGAACAGGGACTTTGAGTGCGGCTGTAAAGGCAGCAGCCGTTCTGGTGGCAAAGCCCAATTGAACAAGGACAGGGAAACAGAGCCAGGAAACAGAAACCACAGCGTGCGCCCATCAGCAAGAAAAGATGAGCAATTTGGAACCATAGGAGGGAAGTTATCCCTTGAACCAAACAAACCCTAGATGTCCTTCAACTTTTATTAAGAAAGCAAAATCACAATGTACCAGTAGTCCGATTAATGACTTTATAAGAAAGGCTTGCTGATCATGTGCTGGACTTTCCTACAACTGGTACATTTTAGTTGGAGGCATGGCAGAAAGTTGAACGAGAATTATATGAACAGGCAGCAACTGGAGATAAAGCTGCTTGTGAATATTTATCTACTTGGGCAAAAATTATGTCTGCTTTAATAGCGACTCAGAAGGAAGTAGTTGCGCGGGTTGCAACTAATTGTGAACCTTCTGCTCCTCCCTTGCCAGGGAAGGAGGGGGATCCTGTAGATAGATTAGGCAAAAATGCACTGACCACAGATGTAGTAGTGGATAAAGGATTGGCTGATAACAAAGCCCCTGCATGTACCCTACAGTGAACACTTTTGGCAAATGATGGTTTGTGGGAGTCGCCTGACAAGCCCCTTGATCCTGGCCCGATGGACCCAGAGTAAGAGCCTGATTTATTCCCCCCGGATCTTACTTTGCAACCGAAAGTGCACACTAATTAAACCATGTGGGATAAATGTAGAGAAGAGGCTTTGAAAACAGGAGACTCGAAAGTGGTTACGGCATGGCCAGTGATCTGTTGTGAACAGCAATCTCCAGGCTTTCAGCAGCTACCGTATGATGTTGTAAAGGAATTACCAACATTAGCTAAAGAAAATGGGGTTACTTTATCATTTGTTATACATTTTTGAAGCATTAAGCTCCTCTTACGAACTTACTCCACATGACTGGCGTTCTTTGTTGAAAATGATCTTAACCATACAGTATATTGACTAGTAGTTATCTGATTTTTGGGAGAACTGTACTATAGAGACCGTTGATAATGCATATCAGATGAGATGGATTGATTGCAGTCCTTTAGCTGGGGA
Organism: Patagioenas fasciata; assembly: GCF_037038585.1. Taxonomy (NCBI): domain Eukaryota; kingdom Metazoa; phylum Chordata; class Aves; order Columbiformes; family Columbidae; genus Patagioenas; species Patagioenas fasciata. The sequence continues at coordinate 5,224,762 of NC_092525.1, read as the reverse complement.
ATGTGCCCACGCTTTGCCAGATAATCAAGTTGCGTAACCCAGAGAGATATATATGTGGTGTAATAGCAAAACTAGCAATGAAAGTGGTTCGGAAGTTACTGGAGGTTGGGAGAGATGCCAATACGTCCTTTTCAAAAATCTTGCAAGGATCACAGGAACCTTATGCGCTGTTTTTAGACCGCTTGCAAACTGCTTTGGAGAGACAAATTGATAATGACACAGCGCATGAGTTGTTACTAAAATAATTGGCTTTTGAGAATGCTAATGCTGATTGTCAGCGTGTGTTGCAGGATTTGGGGAATAGGGAAAGGTGTACTATAGCAGATATGAGAGTGTGTCAAAACATAAGTCAACTGAACATTATACCAGCTCTCTAGCTGCTGCTTTAGCAGCACAGTTACAAGTATTGGGAACAGAACTGAAATCGAATTGGTTTTGTTGTGGGACACTGGGTCGTGTAAAGAAAGATTACACAAAGTATGCACGCCAGACTTCGAAGGCTGTACCTCCTAGAGATCGTCCAAAATGGGGAAAGGGCAAGCACTGTGTGAGTGAACATCATTCAAGGATTAATGTAAAGGGGGAGCCAATTAACCCTTCCCAGGAGGTGGGGGACAGGACTTCCCCCACCCCCATCAAATAAATTCAAGTCTAAACTCATGACCCGAGATCTCTTCCCTGGAACAGCTGGAAGTGCAGGGCTGGACTTGGCTGCCAGCCCGTCAGTGATGATAATTAATTACTGCTGTGGTATTGCTTATTCCCAGAGGAGTGTGGGGGCCTTTAGTGCCTAGTGTGCATGCTTTGTTAATAGGTTGATCATCTACTACCAAACTGGATTTGTTTGTTTTACCTGGAGTAATTGACTCTGATTATCAAGGTGAAATCAAAATTATGGCATGGACACCTGTGCCACCTTGCTACATCCTGAGGATGCCCCCAGATTTGCATTTTGTTCCTTCACTTAATCAAGAGGAGCCTATGAAGAGATAGCATTGGGTGGTATCACCACAAGGGATGAGAAATAGTCCAACCATTTGCAAGACAGTAGTTGCAGCAGCTGTACAACCTGTGAGGAAGCTGTACCCCTCAGCTTGTATCTGTCGTTATATGGATGATATCTTGCTTGTCATGTTATAAGAGCAGGAACTACAACAAGTAATGCAAGTCCTATGTAACGCTATACAAAAGGCTAGATTACAAATTGCACAAGAAAAAATTCAGAAAACTGCTCCATGGAAATATTTGGGGTGGCAAATAACAGAACAAGAAATCATTCCTTAGCCAGTACCTCTTAAATTCCATAATATCATGACCTTAAATGACTTACAAAATTGCTAGGAGCCATAAATTGGCTCCGACCTATTTTGGGCATTGCCACAGAGGAACTGTGTCTACTTTTTACACTTTTGAAAGGAGACCTGAATTTATTGTCTACTCAGGTATTGGATGACAAAGCTCAGCAGGCCATATAGAAAGTATTCGATGCTGTTGAACAAAAATAGGGATGGGGACGCAATTTGCAGCTGCCAGTTTGGCTGGCACTCATAGCCAATACCGTCCAACCGTTTGCAGTACCGTTTCAATGGGACAAGTCATTAAGTGATTCTTTAAGAGTTGGAATGGGTTTTTCTAGCTCACACACCAATGAAAACAGTTTGGATAATAAAAGAAATGTATGCAAACCCAATAATTAAAGGCAGAGAATGTTTATGTGCTATGTATGGGACAGACTTTGAATGTATATTTATTCCTACAACAAAGGAGAATTTGCAATGGTAATTAACTGAAGATGTGAATTTCCAGATTGCATTGGCAACATATGCAGGGAACATATCAGTTTATTACCCCCAACATAAACTGTGGGCTGAAATTGGTAATTTACCGTTGTAGGGCAAATGCTGCTGTCAGCAACGACCAGTAAGTGACAAGACTGTATTTACTGATGCCTTTGGTCGCTCACGTAAAGTTGTAATTATGTGGCTAAACTCAGATACCCAGTGTTCCAAACACAAGGTAGAAAAAGGAGACCAAGGGTCAAACAAGTTCTTGAGCTGACAGCTGTTAGGATCGCTTTTGAGTGTTCTGTAATGAGCCTTTGAATGTTGTAACTGACTCATATTATGCAGCTGGCATACTTAACCGCCTGGAAGCTTCTTTTCTGAAGGAAGAGGATAATCCTCTTTTGATGGCTGAATTGAGAATGCTATGGTTCCTAATAAATCATAGACGTCATGGTTTTTATGCAGCGCACATCCGCTCTCGCGCTGCCCTTCCAGGACCTCTTGCGGAAGGCAATAGGAGGGCCGATGCACGAGCTGTGCCGCTTACTGTGCCTAAAGCCTTGGAGCAAGCTAAATTATCACGTAAACTCTTTCACCAGAATGCAAAGTCGTTAAAACGACAATTTCAAATTACAACGGATCAGGCCAGGAGCGTTCTTATGTCCTGCCCTGATTGCCAACAGTCGGCACCCGTGCCATCCAAAGAGGGTGTTAATCCAGGAGGGATTACTGACAAGTACGGCCAGCTGATGTAACGCGTTGTTCTGAAGTGGGTAAATACGTATGTGTTTCTGTAGACGCTCATTCCAGATTTCTCGTTGCGGCTGCACGCACTGGTGAAAGAGCACGGGACGTCTGTAAACAGTGGTTGGCGTGTTTTGCTGTTTCAGGAGTTCCAGGATATGTAAAACCAGAGGAAAGCGGAACGCACGCTGGATTAGAGGAGCGATCCCCCGAGTGCCCAGCGCGCCGTAATAAAAGTGCCTGCTTTTTAACACTTTCAAAACAGTGTTAGAGAGTCTGTTTGCCGACTTTTCGGTATCGTTTTCTGGCGACGAGGATGGGATAATCTGCCTGACCTCCCGTGGACCCCAGGATCTCTGGGACCTTGTGCCGGCACCGGGGAATTCCCGGAAGGGATCACGGATCCTCGGGCCAGCTCGAGACGTGGGTAAAACCCCATCAATGAGATAAGGCACTTTCATAGTCTGGTTTGTTTGCAGGCTGCCTGCGCGAGACGTGGGCGACACCAGCGCATTGGGTCTGCGCATTTTGGTAAATTGGGTAAATTAAAAAGAAATAAAAAACTAAAGAGGAAAATGAGAAAACAATAAATAAAAGAGAAAAACAAGGGAACAGTAATTTGATAAAGGTACCTTTAGTGATTTTGCTGTTTGTGCCTTAGCAATTGTATAATTGTTTGTGTCTTTAGTGATTTGTTGTTACTTGTGTCTTGGGTGATTTTATAGTCCAATACTTACGGTTAACCAATTGTTTGTTATTGTGATTGTGAAATAGGTAGTGGACAAGGGACAGGAGGGATTCGAAAGAAGTCCCCCCCGGCTGTATTTTGTGACATTGGAAAAGGATCGTTTGACTCCCTGGGGAAAGCTACCAGGGGGAATCTGATTGAATATTGTAATTAATGGTGGCCACTGTAAAGAATATTAATATGCTGCACAGGTCTGGGTGGGTATACCTTGAGATGTGTAGTATAGCAATGCACTACATGTAATATATAGTAAGATATATGTTTTAAATCATATATTGTCTATTATATAATGCATATTACACAATACAAAATGTTACATACGCATTGTATTTGAAAAAGGACAATCAGGGAAAGAAATTGAAACCAGTAAAAGGTTTGTTGACGAACAGATATTGGTGTAGAATACACAGAGAACATTAGATCAGGATTGTCCCTTGGTGAATGCAGGGTGGCATCCTGATGTCCTTATATCGGGGGACAGGCTGAATTGGTATGGACAGTGCATTTTATACGGGATTGGACACGCTGTGCCTAAAGCTGTAAATACGCCAAAGCCTTCTGAGATAAAACAGGATCGTCTGTGCCTCATTTGCTACACCCCTTTACCTGTTTCCCAAATTGATTTAGACTTTATTTAAAAATAGACATGGCTGCTGTCTTTTCTACAGTTCAGGTAGGACGGGCTCCAATATCTCTATGAATTACAATACATGACAAAAATTAAAGGGGGAAAGCTTTATTTTTACAATGGTAAATAAAGATTAAATCAAGTCTGCTAGCCCATTATCTCTAAGCGTTCTGGGGTTTATTTTGCGAGGTTCCCGCGAAACGCGGCACGACCGCTCGCCCGGGGCTGCCGCGGCGGTCTCAGTGCTGCCGCCCTGTGGCGAAACTCGGGTACTGCAGCGCACGGCCGGGGGAAGAGGCGCCGTTTGACCCGAAGCGGTCAGAAGTGCCAGAAACCAACGTCAGAACCGGCAGGAGCTGCGTCTTCGCAGTTCTGTCAGCATTGATCTTAGGACTCTGATTTTGATGCTAGTCGTTTTTACTTACATTACGCTACAGTGTTCTGTTTGGTACCGCTAGTGGGTAACAAATAATTGTGCTGTACCACAACACGAGATGATAATATTTCGTAGATTTATACTGCCAAAGAGTTTGCAAGTATATTGAAAAGGGGGGAATTCAAGAGAAGCTACCAAGTTAATGTATACTGCGATGAAGTTATAGAAGATGTACCCTTCATTAACCGGTTCACGTGAGGTAAATGCTTTCTGACCGCCTGCACGATGAGGGGATGTTTTTCACCTTTTAGATCCTTCTGCACGACAAGAGGGAGACAGAAGATTTAATAACACATTGTTTAGAAGCTGAGAGCTTAGTTTATATTTAACTAATAGATGTGTTGTGAGTGAGAAACTAAACATTTATAACTAACTTCATCAATTATTTCTTAGGCTAGATATATTGTATGTTTAAAATTTAAAACAATTGTAATTAATGTGTAGCAGCTGTGTGACTATAAGCAATGCAAGAGTATCCAGTCGTGGGCGCACTTACAGAGGACGACCCCCAGAGCTCCCCAGTGCAGATGAAAGGAACATTGCCTGCTTAACGGTGTAATTGACTCTGCTGTCAAGCTTATTTCTCCGTTTCAGTACGAGCCCATCCCGTGGCCTCACAGGGCTGTGTCCTGTGGCGGTGCTGTGGGGAAGGGGCGAGATGCTTTCCTGCACCGCTGGATGTGTTTGCTTTTATGCTGAGCGTGTCCTAAACGGTGTCAGTTTGTCTTAATGCTGTCTGGCGTTGCTGCAGTTGCTCTGGTTTTTTGAGGATGCCTTGTGTTTTGAGGTGGCCCGTTTCCCTCGAATCCTCCGTTAGCTCAGCTGCTCTCCTGTCCCTTCTTCTGACTAATTCCTCTGCTTTCTCCTGCTCTATTTTTTTCAGAGGCTGAACTCTAATTTGGAATTTCTGTGTTTCTGAGGGGGAGCTGTGAACGCCCGATGCTCAGCAGACCCCCCAGCCCAGGCGGGGAATGGAACCTGGGGAGCAGCGCCCGGGTGGGAGACGCGGCGCCGTCCTCCGTCCCCAGCGTGCGGCAGAGGAGCAGGAGGCAACAGCCGGCCGGGGGCAGATGCCGGGTGCGTCCCCAGCTCGCCAGAGCTCCCCCCGAGCCTCCTCCCGCGGCCCCGCTCGCCCCGTGCAGCCGCCCCCAGCTCCGGCAGCTCCTGCGAGCCCGTCCCGTGTTCCTGGGCCGCTCCCTAGCCCCGTCGTGAAGGCAGCAAGCCGGCCCTCGGCACCTCTCCGGTGGCCCCTGCGGAAGGAGCAGGCTGGGGCAGGGATGAGCTACGGTGCTAACGGCCGCTGCTTCTTCTCTCCCTCTCCCAGAGGCCGCGCTGAGGATGTGGCCGTTCGCTCCCAGCCCGGGGGATGCCGTTGGCTGCGCCCGCCTCGGGCTGGCGAGGCTCGTCTGGCAGCGTGGCGGGAGAAGGGACAGGGGAGCACGTCCCGTGCGTGGACGGGGGCTGCTGCTGCTGGAGGCAGAGAGGTTGGGGAGAGGTTAAGAGGAAGAAATGCGGGGCCGTCGGCCCTACGTCCGCTTCCTGCGGCGGGCGAGAGAGCGAGCCCCTCTCTCCGGGTGGCGAAGGCTCCCTCTGCGCGGCGTGCGGCGGGCCGGGGGCCAACGTGCGCGGCAGGGTCCGTGCGCGTATCCTGGAGCGGGACGGCTGCCTGGCGAGCGAGCCAGCGAGGCTCCATGTCCCCGAAGCCTCGTCTCGTAGGAGCCCTGACACCCCACCGTGTTCTCCTAGGCTGAGGACGGCCGAGCGCCCCGAGTTACCGGAGAGGAAGGGAGGAGAGAAGGAGACGGGAGCGTCTGAGCTGTTAGAAGCCTCCTGGCAGCCACCGAAAGCGAGAGCCGCTGTGAGTCCCTGGCCCTCGGGGCCTCGTCCCCCACTTGCACGTCCTAGTGCCTCCCTGCCCCTCCTTGGTGGTGGTTTTGGTTTATTATTATTATTTTAAAATTTTGCTTCCCTATACCTCTCCTTTTCTCTCTATTTTTGTGTCCTGCTCCATCTTCTATAGCTGTTTTTCCCTTTTCCATATCTTTGTCTTGATCTGCATAGTCTCTTTTTTTCCCCACAGTTTCTCTGGCCTGTTCCCTGCTGTTCTTTTCTTCTCAGTACCTGTACGTGCAGCTCTTATCTCCCACCTTCCTATCTCTCTTCTTCCTGCCTTGCCCTTCTCTCTCTATTCGTTTGTCTCGCTCACTGTTGCTGGCGTTTTTTGTTCAGCATCTCGGCGTTCCATTCCTCCTTCCTGTTCATCTCTTATTCTTTCTGACCTTTAATGCTGCTCCCTGTCCCATTGTTTCTCGCTGTATCCCTGTGTCCTGCTCCCTACCCACAGTTATATTCTTCCCTGTCCTGTTGGCCATCCCAGGTTTCTTCCTCCATCTCCATCCTCGCCCCATCTCTTGGTCCTGCTCCCTACCCAGCCCGGTTCCTGTTTCTCTGCCCTTCTCCTTGTCTTACTCCTGGTTTCTCTGTCCTCTTCCCTCTTTGTTTTTGTTTCTCTGTCGCTCTGCCCTGCTCCCTGTCACTGCGTTTCCTCCTTCCTGTCTCTGTCCCGCAGCCCGGCGCCCACTTCTCCTTTGTCTGTCTCTCCCACTGCCCATTCTAGGATTTTTCCCACCGTCTCTGTCTCCTGCTCCTTGTCTCTCATTTTGGCCTCTTCTTCCCTTTGCCCTGCTCCCTGGCCCTTTTGCCCCTCTCTCTGTGTCACCTTGTCTTGCTCCCTGTCGCTATCTTTCTCTGGCAAGCTTACCCTCCTTTTCAAAGGAATCACAAAATCACTTTGTTGGAAAAGATAACTGCAATTTAAAATATCTTTACCCTTTGAAGAAACAGCCTGGAAAAGATAATTTTTGTTTTTTTCCAGTGGGGCGGTTCACGAGGACGGATGGGCTGCTGGGCTCTTCAATGACAGCATCCAGGGCGAGGAAGGAAATCTTGGCTATACTTGGGTGATATCTGTGTCTGTGTTCTGTGTGTATCTGGGAAAATGTGTTCTAGGGAACTCAGACTGCCAATGAGTCAAAAATGGCCTGGTTATCCAAAAAACGCAAACGCTCCAGTGGCCGTATCAACAGCTGTACTGAAGATGGTGCAAAATACTTTTTTCTCCACTCAACTGTAGCCTTCACAAGAAAAAAGGAAGTGTCAGGTTCCTCTCCAGCTTTGTTCTGAAGGGCTTTTCCTCTTTCAGCTGGATGTCTGCTGCCACCGTTTCACCGCGGTTGCCCCGTCTTCTGCTACAGAAGTACCAGACAGACAGAAGGAATCCAGAGCGGTCTGCCCGTACAAGGTACGGCTAGGACGCGTGTCTGCACTTTTCCTGAGGTACTTGTAGAGTGGACTTTAAAGTTAACATTAAGAATGCACCGACTCTCCTTCTATATTTTTAATACGAAATATTTTACCAGGAGTACTAAAAATAAGGTCTGTTCTGGAGCACGGTACACCTGTGCAGAGCTCACCTCCCTCTGGTTATTTTCTCTTCCTGAAAGCGTAATCTTCTGTTTCTGTGGGCTTACTATTGAATGATACTATGGAAATGATTTTGTACTAAAAGAGGAAAGGAGGTGTTTGTAAGAGTTCAGATGTCCAGAAGAAACAACCTGATTCAATGACAAATGCTTTGTTCTTTTTCACTCAATAGGTTTTTAAAATATCTTAGAATAGTACTCAAAAAGCTGACAGAGATACAGGCACCTGGGCAAATCGGTTTTGTTCTGCGTGTTTGCCAGGTGTTCCCAAGAAGCACTTTCAGCCTCGTAACTGGTGCCGGTGAGTCCATGTGTGGTTTGGATGAGTTATTGTTTCAATAGTGACTTTTTTCTCTTAACCTACAGTGTGTAGTTCTGACTTCAGTTGGTAAGAAATCTTCCAAAACGGCAGCATTCCTCATTCCAAGAAGCTGCATTTTATGAACCTGCCCTCCGAGTGGATCTTCCCAGGTGATGTAGTGGGCAGTGGCCTCATCAACAACAGGACTGTTCATTTTCTTTGAAACAACCAACCAAAGTCCATTTCCTTCCGCAGAGCCCAGCACAGCAGGCCTGGCAAAGGTTGGTGGCACCGCTGGGCTTTGGGTTCCCGGTTGCGACAGTCGAGCTGTCACGGTCACAGAAACGTGTTCCCCTGTGTGCTGCAGTGCAGCCAAAAGTGTTCGTGAGTCTGACGCTCCTTTTTCGTAGCCTTATGCTGCACTGCAGGAATGGGGATATTTATTTATTTTTTAAAGTAAACCCATGTCTTCTATCTCACTGATTTTCCTATCAATGAAACTTAAAGCAAATAAAATGGTCTAATTTACATGTTGACTTCCATAGTTAAGAGTAATTGTTGAGTAGGTGCAGCATATAATTTATTAGGTGTACTTAAGCAGATGGGTATTTGTTCTAAAAACTGAAAAAGAGAGGCAACTGGATGCTATGAGTGTTTCCCCAATATTTGACAGCGTGCTCTGACGTACTTTGTTTCTGTCTGGCTCTCAGTGGCGCTTTTCCCTGGCAGGTCGGGGTGTCCCTCGTGCTTGAGCCGTGCAGCTGGCCACGTGTCACTGCTCATCGTGCCACACGCCAAGTGTGAATCGATAGCTCTGTCTAAATATACATAAATGTAATAATATGATTGTAACAATATGCCAACATCTGCAAGTCTAGAAAGATATTTGTGTCCAAAGAGAAGGCTAAACAGGTGCGTAAGTATAAATGGATATTCTAGATAATAAGTGGTGATATATATAAGCATAAACAGATATTCTGTATAAGTTTAAGCAGATATATACATGTAAATGCATACGCAAGTGTGTAGATGCCTAAGTAGATATATATTACAGTGGAAATAGATGATATATATGAATCAAATATATTCCCTAAATACATACGTATGTGTAAAAAGAGACATAGGAGTCAATGTCAGTGATGTACAAGGTTTTTAAAATGCAAAGAAATTCTGTTTATAGAAAGGATTAAAAAACTCATCCTTACCCGGAAATGTCTCTGGCGGGTGCACTTGAGGGAAAGGCCTGAGCTGCCCCCAGGGAGCGGAACGGCACCCGCACCTGGTCAGCGGTGGGAGCAGGGGCTGGGGGGCTCTGTGTGCGAGCCAGACGCTTCGTTCCATAACTGCGGCAGCCGGGGAGCTGCTGCGAGCTCTCTGCTGAATGACTGACTGTGTGGTGATGGTTTTGACTACTCACAGGGCACTGGGCGAGCCCAATTTAGTTTTCTTGTAATCTAACTTAAGTAAAAGCGTACTGAATAGAATTAATCACCCGACTTACAAGGCTGTGTGTCGTCTTTGTGTTTGTGTGTTTTTTTTTTTTTTTTTTTTTTTTGAATACGCTCTCTGCTTCATGTTGCTGGGAAAACCGTGTGCTGTAAAGTTCTGCTCATATTTACCAAAAGCAGCTGCAGGTTACACTGGACATCTGTGAGATCAGGTGTGGTTTGTACTTCGCAGGGAAAGAAACAGAAAACAGGAAAAGAAATAGAACGAGAATTAATAGAAGTAGAAATAATAGAAATAGATGGGGTCGAATAGAAACAGAACAGAGCAGAGCGTCGTGCCGGATATGCAAATCTCCTCGGGGCTTGGGCAGGGAGGTGAGTAGGCGGGGAGAATGCAAATTGAGATTCGAAGCCTGCAAATCAGATTGCGAGAGATAAGAGGAGGGGCGGGGCGCGTGGGAACGACAGGCGGGGCGAGGATGGGGCGGAGAAATGCAAATCAGAGGCGTGGCTACGCAAATAGGGCACTAGAGAGCTCGAACGGGCCGCCGGGAGGTTCCGCCGAGGAGGGTTCTCTGGGTGGGGTGGTTCTCTAGAGCGGATTCTCTGTTCCGCGTTGTCCCGGGTGACTCGTTTGCTGTGGGTGATCCCGGGTGGTCACCCCGGTGCAGGTCACCCCCGCACGCACGCGGACGTTCAGCCCCGGTTCCGCGCATGCGCGGTGGCGCCCCGGTGCTCCCGCGGTGCACCGCCCGCCGGGTGTCGCTGGTGCTGCCGCCCGGTGGCCACAGCGCGGTACTGCAGCCCGGCGCGGGGAGTGCGGCATCGGGCTCAAACCAGAGCTCAAGCCCTGCGCTTGTGGGACGGCCTAGTAGAGCTGGGCTTCGGTTTGGAGGAGTTTTAATGCACGTGTTAAATTCCAGAGGAAAACTTTGTCTAGTCAGTTAATTGATACGGTTTTAGTGGCATGTTTTACATGTTAATATACAAAGCAGGGTTACAGTGTTCTGTAACATGCATAGGAGGACGTATATTTAAGACAATTCTAGATGTAAACAAGCATTATGGTTCTTATTGGGATATTTTGGCATCTAAACTCTTAAATGGGGGAAAACGTGTGAAGCTCCTGCTAGAACCGCTGCAGGGTGGTGAAGAATGAATGTGGGACAGATCACGTTTAGATGCTTCACTCCTGTCACTTTCAGTCCATAAAGAAGCCAAATAACATGTTTGTGATTTATAAACGTTACTTTAATGTTCATGGTTTTTGCAGGTCACACATCCCAGGGTCTCAGCTGCTGCAGTTCACATAATGTACAGTGAACAGGAGGCGCTGGGTGTCCCCAAAGCGCGCTTCAAATCTGTAGGGTACTCTTACCTGGAACCCTCATTTGACATTTACCGTCTTTGGTTTTCTGAGTGTATTCAACTAAGTAGTAGTTTATTTTTAATGCATCATATTCAATTTATGTTAAAACACTTTCTTTCTAATCTGTGAAAGTATGCAACGTGACTCAATATGTTTGAATTGTAATTATTGGCCAGGTGACACGTAGTGGAAATAATCTTTATTATGATAGTGATGTTTTTCTCAAGGATTTTGCTAAGAAAAGCGAATTTCTCAGATTAAATGGGTAGAAGTCAGCCAATACCTTTTTCAAAGAATGTGAGTTTGTCTCTACCTCTGTGACTAGTTGGAAGTATTCAGGTGTACATAATGTATACATTAAAAACAAATAAAGGCATCACTGATGTTCTGTTGTTGTGTATGGGTGTTTTTTCCTGTTGCTTCATAGTGGTCCAGACAAACTAAACAGAACACAACAGCAGAGTATGAGTCAGTGCACCTGGAGCTGGATCGTGTCATCTTGATCTTTATCACAAGAGACGTGTGATTCAATCACACTAAAAGAATATTACCAAATTGATATATGTCCACCTGTAAAATAATCGCTACATGCTTCGGTACAGTCTGTGTAGTTATGACAACATAATTTAGATAGCAGCAATTTTTAACCTGTTTTTTCCCTGGTAAATAATTTGTGAAGATAGAATGGAAGAAAAAGATTAACAAAAGTTCATAAAAAAAAAAAATAGATTTTGTTATGATTTCCATTCAATTTCTGATCTGTTTACTTTTGTTTTACAGTTATCTCAAAATTCCTGGATACAGAGCAACTGCTTTCCATTTCGGCACAGGTTCCAAAGCAGGATAAGGTATGTTTCAAAATGCACCTTAGATGAGCAGTTACCTGGCTATATAGAAGTGTGGCACCTATGCATGATATGGTAGGAAAAAGACTGCGCCTTACAAAGACACGGACTAATGTTGTCATAGTCTGAGAGTGTATCTTATTGTACAGCAGCAGGAGATTCTATAGGAGAACGTTAGAAACATTTGGGTTTGCTTCAATATCACGTTTATCTTAATTTATACAAACTGACTGCAAAAGCTGTTGACTTTTTCATCACTCCCCACTCTCATTCTCTGTAAATGTTCATCCTGTTTGACAGTACCGGGATGAGAGAGGAATTTTCTTCACATCAGCATAAAAGGAAAAAGTGTTAACAGACATTTACTCTCTTATTTTTGGAGGTTAATACAATTTTTAATAGCCAAAAGAAAATTAGGCATCTTTCTTACTAGAAATTAAATACTTTCTTAGCTTTTAGGTAAGACAAAATAAGATAAATCAGTCTCTATTGTCTAGAAAGATCATTTTGAAAATGGTTCTTAAGAAGCACTCTTGACCTGGCTCGGCTGTGCTTGTAATGCAGATAAACCTGTATCGATCACTGAGTCAGCTGTGTGAACACGCGAGGTCAGCGATGGGACGTGGCTGTTGGTTCCCGTGACACAGACGCTGCACGAGCCAAGCGCAGGTTTTTCGTGCAGATGTTCCGTGTTCCCCCCGCACAGCACCGGACAGAAAACGAAGCACGTCCTGGCAGAGCATCAGCCAGAACAGTGTCTGGCAGCCCCTTCTGCGGGCGGTTCTCACCTCGGCCCGTGCTTTTCTGCTGGCCTGTGAATGCAAGGAGCAGCAATGTAGTGAAGAACTGATTCCTGTGAAGTTTTCCCAGGGTCCTGTCTTAGGGATTAAAAGAGTGCCCTGCTCTTATCTGTCACCTTCAATCACATGTCTTACCAGGTGCACCAAAATGAAATGTGGATAAAAGCGCTTATTGCTAAAAGCATAAATAGACAATAGAGCTATAAATGCTTATAACAAGATAGTTTCCTTGAAGGACAAGCAATAGTTGGTGTGTTGATGTTAAAGCTTCATCAGGAAGGCATTTTCTCCCTCAGCGCAGGTTCAGTCTGTGAGCGCGTTGTGCCCCGTGTTGCAGCCCCTGGAGCCTCAGGAGCTGGTGAACAGGGGAGGCTCCGTCACAGAGCGCCCGGGAGAGCTACTGAATGTTCTTCAGGTTCATGTTCCTTACAACCCCCTCTTTCCCCCTCAGGATTTATAGAGAATTTCACCTCTGAAGTCTTCTGGGAGCTGGAGACAGACAGAATCTTTGCCTTGAAAATCACTCCAGTGATCACTTCAGGATCTTTCAGAGAGAGATTTTGTTCATCAGACCTTGTCTTGTATATTGATCTGTACGTTAACACGTGCACTACAAATATCAAACCAAGATAAACACGTGTAGCTCACTACTGGATCTGGGTTAGACCAGACACAGCAGTAACCGCTGTGCGCCTGAGGCAGCGGAACCTCAGCTTTTTTCTACCAAGCATATTGTAACCGTTCCATTATAAGTTGCATTTGCCTGCTGTACCTGAGTAGGATATTTCTGCCAATGCGTTGGAGGCTTCTGCTTGCCTGTGTTCGTGCTGGTGTGCCAGCATCCTAGGGACTTAGAACTTTGTCACCTCTCCGTGTCTTCTCGCGGGCTGACTTGACTGCTTCCTCAATGACTTATCTAATGCCAGTTAAAGCAATCAGGTACAGGCTCGGTCAAGGTTGTAGTAAATGCAGAAAAATCTCTTTAATGACACATCAGAAAGCTGAATGTTTGTTGCTCCCAGCTTTCATTGCAGAGATCTGTAACACGAAGGAAAGATCAGGTGCGTGACTAAAGCTGGCTGGATGTCTTCGTGTATACAGAGGACCATGCACACCGAACTTGTAACTGCGCTGTTTCCAATCGCAACTGGCCACAATATAGCAGAGCATGTTATCAATGTTAATTCAAGAGCTAACTCCATTGCTTTTATTAAATGCTGGATTGACCTATTCAGTGTGTTCCCCTCTCCATACAAGTTTTCATTGCAGAACGTCCCCAGCTGTCCGTGTGTGGGGAGGTGACTCCGATTCAGGTCCCCTTAGTTAGAAAAGAGTATATGGGGTACTCAAGGACCATAAACAAAAAAACCCCAACACCTTTTATTTTGCAGCTTGGCCCAATTAGCAGGAAGATTTACGCTACTTAAGCCAAATTGGTGAACAGTTTAACAGCCAAAGGGTTTACACAAAGGAGTTTTGTGGCTCTAAGCCTTAGGTTATACTGCTCATAGAGGGAGAGGAGATGAAATAAGGGTGTAGGAAAGGAAAAGAGAAGCAAAGAAGGAGAACGAAAGGCCCGTCCCCTCCCATGTCAGCCCGCGGCCTTTGTCTGCGGGCCTCGGCTGGTGTTGGGATGTAAATCGCGATTCACCTTCTCCTGAGTGCCCCATCTGCTGCTGGACACGGTGTCCATACGGGATTGTTTTCGCTCTGAGTGACCCATCGCTGCGGGATGAGCTGTTGTTGCCATAATGTCTGAGACATAATTCTGTTGAGTCTCTGGCGCAGGAGGCAGATGGTGCTTGTCTGAAAAACCCCCAGTTTCAATCACTACAAGTGTTCATGGTTTGTTCAACATGAACGTTCTCTCATCCTAAGGGGACTGTCAATTGGCAATCTTGGTGAGATGCGTTACTGGAGAAATCGTGTCATCGGTGAAATCAAGTGCTTCCTCTTATGAAATCTGTGTATATAAGCAAATTAAAGGTATCTGGACAAAACAAAACATCCTTAAGAGACCCTCCTGTCTCAGTCATTCTGGCCGGGGTCTGAGTGGCTGGAACATGAGGGTGGGCAGGATCAGGGCAGTGAGCAGCAGGGAACACCAAGAGTCACTCGTCCTTTCTTCTCAGGGCAGCACCGCACTGTGATCATCTGCAGTGCTCAGAATCCTGTGATTTAACAGCACAAATTCTTCTATCATGCAATAGTTCCCACATCTGGTATCTTCTCAGCCAGGAACAAGATGGGTTTAGGGAGGGGATTGCAGATGTAAAGCGTTACCTGCAGTGTGTGGAAAGAAGATGCTCAGAGCCATGAACTGGTTGAGAACTGGGGGTCCCCGGTCTGCAGTTGGTGTTTTGTCTGCTCATCAGACACTGGCGCTAAGTGCTCAAGCAAACTTTCCTTTCCACAGCCAGGCCCACCTGGGAGTTGGTTGAATGCATGAGCTGTCTTTAAAGAACACGTGAATTTATCTGATTCTCCGCTGGATTTTTTTCCCCCGTAGCTTTATGCCACCAGATTTGTTGCATTAATATGTTACTTAGAGAATTCCCTGCAGACCCACCTCTCAAGCCTCTTGTCATGTTACTTACCTGACACATTCAATGCCTATACATCTCAGTAACAGTGTGCATCTTTGTACAACACAAACATGTGCGTGTGTGTATGCACATAAAGGTATGTAATTTGGGTCAAATCTTTATTTGCTGTATGTAGGTATGATAACACAACTTGCAGAAAAACACAACCTACCAATGAAAACAAGTTTCAGCTCTGCCCATGGGTGTTTTACCCGGATGACTGTTGATTGTTCACCGTTACCCACCGGCGTCCTTTAAAACTCACAAAGGTATTGGGACTAGATTTGTTTTTTCATAACATGTTTGTATACTTAATGTATAATACATTAATAAAGTGCACATTATACAGTAATTTAAGCAACAAAATAATTTCAGTGGAGATTTCTGGAAGTAAATGAAGGTATAACTGACGTATTTTATAGCTGCCCAATTTGTAGTTAATATGGTCAAAAATGTGCGATTACATGCAGTTATGTTGTGTGTAGATGTGCAGTTGTATACCTTGCTGATAAGTGCATCCTATTGTGGATATTTTCATAAGAATTGATATGGGAAAATGAATCCAGGTGGTGTTTCTTCCACTCCCCCCTCCTATATTGTTGTGTTTACTCTTTAGAAACTGTTTCTGATAATACGGCAAGTTGTTATTGTTGGTTTGAATTCCCTGTAGATCACTGAAATGAAACACACACAGCTTCATTTCAGCAGGTTTAATAGAAATGAATGGGAGATATCAGGAGACCCTGAGGGAAATGTATCACATGAACTA
This sequence comes from Patagioenas fasciata, assembly GCF_037038585.1. Taxonomy (NCBI): domain Eukaryota; kingdom Metazoa; phylum Chordata; class Aves; order Columbiformes; family Columbidae; genus Patagioenas; species Patagioenas fasciata. The sequence continues at coordinate 5,208,823 of NC_092525.1, read as the reverse complement.
CTTGTGAGACCATTTAAAACTATTTATTATGTGCTAACTACACTTATTTTGTCCAATTAATAGCTAATTGCACGCTTTCTTAAAGCTATCTTTCTGTTGAGTTATGGCTCCTTACAGAAATAACCCAAAGCACACTGATCCAGTGTCCTTCTTGAGCCAAAAAACCCTCACAAAGTGTGTTTTATTAAACATGACTACAAACATATAGGCATTTATCAGTAAGGGTGGCCTTCATATTTACTGATTTTTATGGGTGAATTATCTACACAAAGTGACACAATGCATTAATTCTGTAATGCAGAATGGTTACTTTTAGTCCGTTCCTTGCGTTTCCAGCAGAACTGTCTGTTCTGTGTTGTCCTTGCTGCGGGTCGGTTGCTCTGCCGTCTGGTTCAGGAGACTCACTGAGGGTAATGTCGCATGTCAATTTTATGGACATTCTTTCTAGAAACTCTGTGGGGTTTCTATTAACGTGAGGGCCTAGGGGAATTAGAGTTGCATTTGACGTATTGATAAAACACACTTGATTCCATAGCTGTATGTTTAGTTCATTCTCTTGTGAAGCTTTCTTATGAGCTGTTGGCATTTGAGCTGTGTGTCCTGTGTCTGATAGCAGAATTTGACCTGAGATGACGGTATAAACTTGGAATTTGCTTCAAATAAATATGTGCATTTGCCTGTATCTGGCAGAGATGATTGCATTTTATGAGTAACCTCCTATCCTGATGTATGGAGTATGAACTTTATGAGCTTGCTTTGTTTCTCCAAGTTGTGTAAAGTGACAGTATGTGCTGTGCAACAGTTAAATCAGTGTCTCTTTTCAGAATAGTGTGTAAAGTATTGAACAAGACCCGTGAGCGTGTTCATTGTCTGTACAAACTCTGACACCGTGTCGGTGCTGGATTTGCTGCTCTCATTGCCCACGGCTGCACTCTGTCTGATGATGGTGAGTTTCTCCATTGATGACATGATCATGGCCAGATAAAGACCCTCCTGGTGGAGAATAACCAGGCTGTTTGGTCTGGTTCCCCAACTGCTAAGCCCACACGACGACTTTTTTTGGTCTCCGTAGGCTTTAGGTGGGTGTCTCTGGTCTGTCATTGCTGCTTTTGTGCTGATCTTCTTTCTGTCTCCATTCACTGGAATCACATCCTCCATTCAACTGCTGCAAGTCTGCACAGCCAGTCTGTTCAAGACAGCCAGTTTAAGCGTATTCTATTCAAAAGAAAGAAGTCTTTGGACACTCTGAGTTTACAGCTCTGTTCCGAAAGGGCACAAGTTAATACAGGTGGATCAACATTATGTAAATGCCATAGGACAAAATGTGGCTACTGTTGTTTATCTGCTACAATTTCTGCAGCATTTTCAGACAATTTTAGAAGTAGACTCTTGTAAGGAATCCAGGATCTTGTGCTTACCTGCATATTGCTCATTCTGCACATTGTCTTCAATTAATGCTGACCTGAGGTATTTATCTGCAGTACAACACAGTGTAGATACTAAATCAGGTCTGGAAGCCATCTCAGGAGATGTATTAGCTCATAATTACATCAAAAATAGAAGGAATGCTACTTCCTTGTTTCCTGTGCTTATTGTAATAAGGCACATATGTGGTAGCAAGAGTTCGTGACCCCCATACTTCATATGCTTATAGCAGTGTACAAATAAGTTATTAAAATTAAACTGGCTTTCAGATCTTCTGTTTTAATTACTTTTCCAATTTGACTCTTTGTGTTTTTCTTTATCACTGGAGTCCAACCCCACTCACTGTCCCGCGACTGGGGACTCCAGACAAGGCGACACAGACGTGGGGGTGGCTGCACAGTGGAGCTCAGCGGACTTGAGAACCACTCAGCTGGTGTGAGGATCAGAGACGTACAAAGCAACTTTGCTTTTTAAATGATGAGGATGATGTGCTTTGTTTTGGAAGACATCAGATTTTGAATGTTTAAGGAAGCTGTAACTACCTCGATGTTTCCTTCTTACCGCAGTCGGATTTCTGGTTCTGTCTGTCGAGTTGTGCTCCTCTCCCGCACCAAGTGGTGATCATGGGGCTCAGGGTGAGGGGGGGCAAGGAGGGCGGGGGTGTCCGTGGACTTGAATAAGTTTTGTTTGGGGTTTTTTAGACGCCTCTGTTGACACATTGTATAAAAACTGATTGCTGCAGTGCTAATGAATGAACAGGATGATAAGCAACAGATTTGAGAACCTGTTTGGGTTTTGGTTTATTGAAAAATTATTATTTAACTCAAAAAGCAATAAGATCTTGCAGTGGTCTTCTAATACTTACTGGTAGCTTTTTAATGTACTGGTTTGGAACTTTGAGATTATATTTGATATGAAATGGCTGTTCCATCGTGGAATATTGCAGGAGTAAACTCTTGCATTTCAGCATTCCTGGCAGATCTGCAGCTTGATAAAGACCTGAGGCTGTTTAGTTTAATCAGACTTTTGTAGATCCCACCTTCACTGTTCAAAGCACTGGCTGTCAATGTGTTTTCTGGTGTTGTCACTTCTTTCTGAACAAAGACGACAGAGGTACACAGCTCTACTGGTATTGTCTGTTTTATTTAAACATGGAACTTTAACTTGAAAGCTTAGAAAGCTGTGGTCTGTGGTATATCTTTGTAATGTTTGTAAATTCTTATGCAGATACTCTTATGCCAACCAGCACGAACTTTTGTGAGTGTGAACTGCTGTGCAGTTAGAAAGAAGAAAGGTGTGTGAGCTAAACCAGCAGGAAGGCTGCAGCCGTGTAACCTGGGGGGCGCAAGCGGCACGAAACGGGCTGCAGCGGCGGAGCCCTCGGTCCCGGGCTGTCCCGGGCAGGCGGCAGAGCCCTCGGTCCCGGGCAGACGCAGCCTGAAAGCTCCCGGCCCCGCCCTGCGGGCGGACAGCGCCGCTCTGCGGCCGCCGGTGGCTCCGGGACGGGGGGCGAGGGGCAGGGGGGGCCAGTGCCGGGCGCGGAGGCGGGGGGGGGGGGGGGGGGGCGCAGCCCGGTGGCGGACGCGGACGGGATTGGCTCCTGCGCGGGATGGGCGGGGACATGCTGCGTAAGTGCGCGGGCCGCGGAGCACGTGCCGGCGGTGCGGCGGCTGGAGCAGCGCGCGAGGAACGGCGGGGCCGGCGGTGAGCGAGGGGCGGGCGGACAGCGGGGAGACTGGACGGGGCGGCCCGGGACCGGCTGAGGGGCGAGGCTGGAGGGTGACAGACGGGCTGGTTTCGGAAGGAGGAAGGCGAGGGGCAGCCAGCCGCAACAGCGCGGCCCCAGGCCGGGGCGAGGGGGAAACACGCGGGCGGCTGTGAGGGAAGGGAGCCCCGCGCTGAGCGCTGCGCGGGGCTCGGGCGGGGCCGTGGGGCGGAGGGGGAGCCCCCGTAGTGACACAGGACAGAGGGAGGAAAGCGAGCGGGAGGGGGCAGCGGCGGGTCGGGAGCGCCAAGGGGGGGCGCGAGGGGCGGGGGGGGCCGGGAACGGAGGGAGCGGCGGAGGAACCTGAGGGCGGGACGGCGCGGGAGGAGCTTAGGCGGGAAAAGCTGAGGTACCTCGGGGAGGGGATGATATCGGGGGAGGCTTTGACAGGAAAGGCTGAGGTACCTCGGGGAGGGGATGATATCGGGGGAGGCTTTGACAGGAAAGGCTGAGGTACCTCAGGGAGGGGATGATATCGGGGGAGGCTTTGACAGGAAAGGCTGAGGTACCTCGGGGAGGGGATGATATCGGGGGAGGCTTTGACAGGAAAGGCTGAGGTACCTCAGGGAGGGGATGATATCGGGGGAGGCTTTGACAGGAAAGGCTGAGGTACCTCGGGGAGGGGATGATATCGGGGGAGGCTTTGACGGGAAAGGCTGAGGTACCTCGGGGAGGGGATGATATCGGGGGAGGCTTTGACAGGAAAGGCTGAGGTACCTCGGGGAGGGGATGATATCGGGGGAGGCTTTGATGGGAAAGGCTGAGGTACCTCAGGGAGGGGATGATATCGGGGGAGGCTTTGACAAGAAAGGCTGAGGTACCTCGGGGAGGGGATGATATCGGGGGAGGCTTTGACAGGAAAGGCTGAGGTACCTCAGGGAGGGGATGACATCGGGGGAGGCTTTGGCGGGAAAGGGTGAGGGACTTAAAGGAGAGGACGGAAGGGAGAGAGGTTTTGGTGGTAAAGGCTGAGGTACCTCAGGGAGGAGATGGCATCGCAGAGGCTGCAGTGGGAAATGCTGAGGTAGCTCTGGGACGGGATGGCACTAAGGTGTGGTTTCAAAGGGAAATGCTGAGGTACTTTGAGGAAAGGATGCTGGGCTAGGAACTATGAACACATCAGATCGGTTAAGAGAATGTTGATGACAGAAATTTCTACAGTAAAGTATTCCAGCAAAGACAGGGAGATGAGCAAAATTATATCAGGCCTCCTAGGATTCCTGCAGATTAGGGGTCAGGGATGATGAGGTTGTTAACTCGGTCCTAACTTTTTCTTTCTCTCCTTCTCTTGCAGCACCAGACTGAATGGAGAAGCAAGTGGATGGGAAGTTCCTGCGCCACGACACAGATCACATTTATCGCTCTCGCCCTCCGAGACCCGGAGAACCGAACCGTTCTCATCGTGCCTTGAAGTAACCTCTGCTCATGCGCTTCTCCCAGGGAGAAGGCAGAATGGGAGTGACTCACCACGTTAAACAACAGGGTGTACATTCTGCAGCTTTCAAGCCCAGCTCTGCGTTAGCTCACCCCTGCAATTTTGCACCGCCCACGCAAATTTGAGTTGTCGCTGGTTGTTGCAGCGTTTGGCTTTGGTGAGGACAGCGTGTGTTTGTCAGCAGTTGGTGTAGGGTGGAATCTTGAGGAGAAAGTGATATTTCCGTGCCAGAACTGGTTGGTGTTTGCATGGTATTGTGGTAGTTGTTCCCACAGGTGATCAGTGCTGGAGTGTTATTGCAGGATGAGGGGATTTTGAAGGCTTGTCTGTGAGATGCACTAGAGGCAGCAGTTGCAAACGAAAGGCTGAGGTGTGGAGAGTTTGTCGGTGGGTTTTGGACAGTTGTCAGTTGAAAGTTGGTTGTTTGCAGGTGAGGTGTAGAGCAGAGGGTGAAGCTGACTTTGCCTGGGCGGCGCAACTGGATGGGTGTGCAGAGCTGAGGAGAGCGGGCTTCTGCGGGTGACCCTAAAGCTGGAGAACCAGCCAGCGGCAGCTCCAGACAGTCCCGCTGCCGAGCTTGGCCGTGTAGGGCCAGTGCCCTGGGGCACAGGGAGTGTGACCCTCCGCAAGCACCCAACAGCAGGTGAGGACTGTGGGGATTTGTACTGAGCTATGATATCTCTAAGGCATGTGCGAGGGGCCGGGGCCAAGGCAAGGTGGGCTCGTTGTGGGGTGTGGGGAGGTGTCAGCCCCCAGACTCAGCCCCTGTCTGATTGTAGTGCCCTTGGGCTGGTGTAGCTCAGTCCTCTGTGTGTTTCTCTTCAGGTGGAGCAGCGTGCAAAGGAAAAGCAAGGAAGGAGAGGAAGGTGGTGAACCTATGAGGAAGAGTGTAGCGAATCTGGCGTGGACTCACGGTAAGGTGCCATGAGAGACATTTATTACAAACTCAGGTTTGCATTTATACTCGCTATGATGCTTGCTCAAGCATTTGCTCTTTAGCTAAGTTAGACATTACATGAGCGAAGTAACTGCCATATACGCATTTTTTTCTATAGTAAGCTGTCCCTCTGTCCCTGATGTATCAGTCCTGTATCCTGTATCTTAGTAGTCATAATTTTTCCCCAAGTAGATGAATATTTGCAAGCAGCTTTATCTCCAGTCGTTACCTGTTCATATAATTCTCATTCATCTTTGTGCCATGTCTCCAACTGAAATGTACCAGTTGTAGGAAAGTCTAGCACATGATTAGCCATCCATTGTAATAAACTCACCAATCAGACCCCTGATACATCCTGATTTTGCGTTTGTAGCGCATATTGAAGGACATCCAGGGTTTGTCTTTGCTTAAGGGATAGCTTCCCTCCCATGGTTCCCAATCGCTCACCTTTCGTTGGTGGTGGGCGCGCACTGTCCTGGTTCCCGGTCCTGTTTCCTGGTTCGATTGGGCTTCGCTACCAGAGCGGCTACTGCCTTTATAGGCACACTGAAAGTCCCTGTTCCAGGGCGCCATTTGTAGCGAATGCGGTACGGACTCTCTTTTAAGGTGCAATGAGAGATGTTTATTACAAATTCAGGCTTGTGTTTATACTCGCTATGATACTTGCTCAAGCATTTGTTGATTAGCTAAGTTAGTCATTACATAAGTGATGTGTTTTGTGTTCCCACCAAAGTCACTGCCATAAACACCTTTTTTGTCTATCACAAGCTGTCCCTCTGTCCTTGATGCATCAATCCTGTATCAACTCCTCTGTCCTTGATGTATCACATAGCATACAGTCCTTTGTTCTTGTATTTTTCCACTAATGCTTGTTCTCATGCTGTTGACTCTTGCAGTTTCTCATGTGCCCGGTCTTCCGTGTACTGACACAGAAGAGCGATCACGAAAGAGGATTGGAGCGCACCTGTGAGTCAAGCAGAGTCAAGAAAGAAGATGACAGTGGTGGACCTGTGAGTCAGGAGGGGACAAAAGAGGAGAAAGGTGATGGAGCTACGAGTCAAGAGTGAGGAGGAAGATGGGCAGGCTGAGCCAGCGAGAAGGAGAATGTATCCTTAAGCACAGGGAACGATCTGTGATTAGTGCGTCCCCCTCCCACCCCTAGACACCGTGCTCGGGGGTAAAGTGGCAAAATGGGAGCAGGGGCTGTTGGCTGTGTTTTGGGAGGTGGGGGTGGTGAGCAGGGGCTGGGCTCTTGGACTTGGGAGCAGTTAAGGGAGCAGGGTGGTCATCCCTTGGGAGGTGTCTGTCTGCCAGCAGGTAAAGGAGGGGGAAGAGGATCCTGCCGGGGTGAGGGCCTGGCCAGCTCTCCACTCCCAGGGCTCTTGATGCTGGTGTGGTGTGTTGCTGTAAGTGCCAGGGGTGACTGGCAAAGAAAGTCTTTGTGGGGTGCATGCTGGGAAACTGTGCTGCTACGGAGGGGCTGGGTTGGTGGGAAGGCCTGTGCGGGGGGCCGGGGCCAAGGCAAGGTGGCCTTGTGGTGGGGTGTGGGGATGCGTCAGCGACCGGACTCGCCCCCTCGTGTGACTGTACGGGCCTGGGGTGGGTATATTTTTGTTTTCTGTGCATCTCTGTTCGGGTGGAGCAGCTCGCAAAGGCGAAAGCAAGAAGGAAGAGGAAGGTGGTGAACCTACGAGGAAGAGCGATCAAGAAAGAGGATTGGAGTGCATCTGCAAGTCAACAGGGATCAAGAAAGAAGATGGCGGTGGTAGACCTGCGAGTCAGGAGGGATCAAGAAAGAAGAGGAGGAAGGTGATGGAGCTGCGAGTCAGGAGTGAGGAGGAAGAAAATGTCCCCCTTGGGACAGGGACCTCCCTGTAATCAGGACTGCGCCCTCCCACCCCTGGAAACTGCTCAGGGGCCCAGACATCCATGGGAAGGTTGTGTCCGACAACACGAGCCAGATCTTCAGCACTGGCTGCTGTTCAGCTGGGACCAGGGGCTGCTGGTGGGGTTTTGGGAGGCGGGGTGGGTGAGTAGAGGCTGGGCTTTTGTACTCATGAGTGGTTGAGAGAGAGGGCTGGACACCTCTTGGGAGGTGTCTTGTCTGTCTGCCATCAGCTAAAGGAGGGGGAAGAGGATCCTGCCGGGGTGAGGGCCTGGCCAGCTCTCCACTCCCAGGGCTCTTGATGCTGATGTGGTGTGTTGCTGTAAGTGCCAGGGGTGACTGGCAAAGAAAGTCTTTGTGGGGTGCATGCTGGGAAACTGTGCTGCTACGGAGGGGCTGGGTTGGTGGGAAGGCCTGTGCGGGGGGCCGGGGCCAAGGCAAGGTGGGCTTGCTGTGGGATGTGGGGATGCGTCAGCGAGCGGACTCACCCCCTATGTGACTGTACGGGCTTGGGGTGGGTGTATTTCTGTCTTCAGGGCATTTCGGTTTGGGTGGAGCAGCTCACAAAGGCGAAAGCAAGAAAGGAAAGTAAGGTTGTGAACTTACGAGAAAGAGTGATCAAGAAAGAGGATTTGAGTTCATCCGGGAGTCGAGGGATCAAGAAAGAAGAGGAGGACGGTGATGGACTTGCATATTGAAAATGAGAGGGAAGATGGGCAACCTGAAGCATGGAGCACGGGAATGTCTCCTAGAACAAAGGGACCTTTCTGTAATCAGAGATCCCCCCTCCTACCTTACAAACTGAACAAAGAGGACTGCGAAAGGGAGCGCTCTGACAGGACAAGAGGTATCAGTAAATCTGGCAAGAGGACAGGGGGGGAAGCGCTCTGGCGGATCAACAAGTCTCAATATATGTGGCAAGAGGATGATGGGGTAGAGTTCACCAGTGGTTCAAAAGTCACCCAGAAAAAGGGGAAGAGGATGTCAAGGGGGGAGCGCTCTGGTCGATCACAAGACTCTCCTAAAAAACACACCAGGATGGTGGTGGGGGGGAATGTCCTATATGGGACAAGGGGTCCCGAGAAATCCAGCAAGAGGATGGTGGGGGGGAGCACTCCAGCAGACCAAGAATGTACTAAGGAAAGGCAAAAGGACGGCAGGAGGAGAGACCCAGTGGGTCAAGAGGTACCGAGAAATCCAGCAAGAGGACGACAGGGAGGAGCTCTTTAGCAGGCCAAAATCCCACTGAGGAAAGGCAAGAGGACAGCGGGGGAGAGCGCTCCAGTTCTTCAAGTGACTTCCCAGGCAGAAGGCAGGAGCATGGCGGGGCAGGACTGCGGCAGGTCAAGAATTCTCAGTCTGGCAATAGGATGGCGGGGAGGAGCGTTCCAGCGGGAGAAGAGCGCCCTGACTAGAGGCAAGACGAGGGTGAGGGAGAGCACTCGGACGTGTCAAGAAGACTCCCCCAAAAAGTGCAAGAGGAAGGCCGGTGGGGAGAGCAATCCAGCAGATCAGGAAGTCTCAATAAATGTGGTAAGAAGGTGGCAGGTGGGAGCTCCCCAGTGGTTCAAGAGGTCCCAAGATATCCAGCAAGAGAACTGTGAGGGAGAGCGCTCCAACAGGTCAAGCGGTGTCAAGAAATCCAGCAAGACAATGGTGGAAAACGCTCCGGTGAATCACAAGATTCCCCCCAAAAAAGGCAAGAGAATGGTGCAGGGGAGCACTCTGGTGGATCAAGAAGCACCCAGGAAAAGGGGAAGAAGATGGTGGGGGGGAGCACTCTGGTTGGTCACAAGACTCCCCCAGAAAACACAAGAGGGTGGCAGGGGGAACGCCCTAATGGGTCAAGAGGACCCAAGAAATCCAACAAGAGGACGGCGAGGGGGAGCGCTCCAGCAGATCAGGAAGTCTCGATAAATGCGGTAAGAGGATCGCGGGTGGGAGCCCCCTCAGTGGTCCAAGAGATCCCAAGAAATCCAGCAAGAGGACGGCAAGGGGGAGCGCTCTGGCAGATCAGGACGTCTCAATAAATGCGGTAAAAGGATGGTGGGTGGGAGCCCCTCAGTGGTTCACAAGGTTCCAGGAAATCCAGCAAGAGGACGGCGTGGGGGAGCGCTGTGGCAGATGAAGAACCCTCAGTACATCTGGCAAGAGGACGGTGAGGGGGTGCTCTGATGGGTCAAGGTTGCTCTGAAAAAAGCCCAAGAGGGTGGTAAGGAGAAGCTCACCGGTGATTCACGAATCACCCAGAAAAAAGGGAAGAGGACAGTGCGGGGGAGCTCTTCAGTTGTTGAAGAGAATCCCCAGAAAAAGGCAGGAGGATGATGAGGGGGAACACTCTGGCGGGTCAAGAAGTCTCAATAAGTCCGGCAAGAAGACGGTGGGGAGGAGAGCTCGTGTGGGTCAAGAGGTCCCAAGAAACCCAGCAAGAGGACAGCAGGGGCGAGCGCTCCGGCAGATCAGGAAATCTCGATAAATGCAGTTAGAGGATGGTGGGTGTGAGCCCCTCAGTTGTTTAAGACGTCCCAAGAAATCCAGCAAGAGAACTGCGAGGGGGAGCGCTCCGGCAGGTCAAGCGATGTCAAGAAATCCAGCAAGACAATGGTGGAGAACTCTCCGGCGAGTCACAAGACTCTCCCAAAAAAGGCAAAAGAATGGTGCAGGGGAGCACTCTGGTGGATCAAGAAGCACCCAGGAAAAGGGGAAGAGGATGGTGGGGGGAAACGGCCTGGTTGGTCACAAGACTCCCCCAAAAACCACAAGAGGGTGGCAGGGGGAACGCCCTAATGGGTCAAGAAGTCCCAAGAAATCCAGCAGGAGGACGACAGGGAGGAGCTCTTTAGCAGGCCAAAATCCCACTGAGGAAAGGCAAGAGGACAGCGGGGGAGAGCGCTCCAGTTCTTCAAGTGACTTCCCAGGCAGAAGGCAGGAGCATGGCGGGGCAGGACTGCGGCAGGTCAAGAATTCTCAGTCTGGCAATAGGATGGCGGGGAGGAGCGTTCCAGCGGGAGAAGAGCGCCCTGACTAGAGGCAAGACAAGGGTGAGGGAGAGCGCTCGGATGTGTGAAGAAGACTCCCCCAAAAAAGTGCAAGAGGAAGGCCAGGGGGAGAGCAATCCAGCAGATCAGGAAGTCTCAATAAATGCGGTAAGAGGATGGCGGGTGGGAGCCCCCCCAGTGGTCCAAGAGATCCCAAGAAATCCAGCAAGAGGACGGCAAGGGGGAGCGCTCCAGCAGATCAGGAAATGTCGATAAATGCGGTTAGAGGATGGTGGGTGGGAGCCCCACAGTTGTTTAAGGCATCCCAAGAAATCCAGCAAAAGGACGGCGAGGGGGAACGCTCTGGCAGATCAGGACGTCTCAATAAATGCGGTAAGAGGATGGCGGGTGGGAGCCCCCCAGTGGTTCAAAATGTCCCAAGATATCCAGGAAGAGAACTGTGAGGGGGAGCGCTCCGGCAGGTCAAGCGATGTCAACAAATCCAGCAAGACAATGGTGGAGAACGCTCCGGTGAGTCACAAGACTCCACCAAAAAAGGCAAGAGAATGGTTAGAGGATGGTAACAGGCAGCTTTGAGAGCACTCTGGTGGATCAAGAAGCACCCAGGAAAAGGGGAAGAGGATGGTGGGGGGAAACGGCCTGGTTGATCACAAGACTCCCCCAAAAACCACAAGAGGGAGGCAGGGGGAACGCCCTAAGGGGTCAAGAGGTTCCAAGAAATCCAGCAGGAGGACGGCGAGGGGGAGCGCTCCAGCAGGCTGAGATTGTACTAAAGAAAGGCAAAAGGACAGCAGGAGGAGAAACCCAGTGGGTCAAGAGGTCCCAAGAAATCCAGTAAGAGGACAACAGGGAGGAGTGCTCTGGCAGGCCAAAATCTCAGTGAAGAAAGGCAAGAGGACAGCAGGGGGGAGTGCTCCAGTTCTTCAAGTGACTTCCCAGGTAGAAGGCAGAAGGACGGTGGGGTAGCGCTGGGACAGGTCGAGAATTCTCAATCTGGCAATAGGACAGCAGGGAGGAGCATCCAGCGGGACAGGAGCGCCCTGAAAATAGGCAAGACAAGGGTGAGTGAGAGCACTCCGAGATGTCAAGAAGTGTCAAAAAATCTGGTAAAGGATGGCAGGGGGGAGTGCTGTGGATATTCAAGAGACTCCCCAGTAAAAGGCAAGAGGACGGCGCGGGGAAGTGCTCCAGCACGTCAAGATCGCACTGAAGAAAGGCAAGGTCACAGTGGGGGGGAGCATTCCCGTTGTTCCAATGGTTCAAAAGGTCCCAAGAAATCCAACAAGAGAACTGCGAGGGGGAGCGCTCTGGCAAGTCAAGCGGTGTCAATAACCCCAGCAAGGCAACGGCGGAGAGCGCTCTGGTGAGTCACGAGACTCCCCTACAAAGGACGAGAGGATGGTGGAGGGGAGCCCACCAGTGGTTCAAGCAGCACCCAGGAAAAGGGGAGGAGGCTGACGAGGGGCAGGCCTCTGGCGGGCCAAGATCGCTGAGGGAAGGTGCGGGGGAGCTTGCTGGTGGCTCAAGAGACCTCTAGAAAAAGGTAAGAGGGCGGCGGGGGGTGGGAGGGCGCCTCAGCTGGTGAAGAGGAACCCCGAAAACAAGGCAAGAGAATGTTGGTGGGGGGAGCGCTCTGGCGGTTCCAGAGGCTCCCCGAGATCCGCTCAGACGGCAGCGGGTAACGCGGCAGCTCAGCGTCAATCAAAGAAGAACAGGAAGGCGGTTGACCTGCAATTCCAGAGCGAGGAGGAAGACTGGCAACCCGAACGAGGAGCAGCAGAACTTGGCATGGCCTCTGAAATCCTCCTTTAATCTGGGCTCAGGTAAGCTGGAAGCAGGGGACATAGGCTGGGGTTTGGGAGGTGGGCAGGTGAGAAATGATCCGCATTTTTGATCTCCTGAGTGACTGAAGCGCCTGGGAGTTCATTTGGAGTCGTTGCCTTACTTGATTTTACACTGACTTTTGCATTATATTTTAATGACGTAGAATTTTCCGTTTTGACATCGAAACCTAAACTTCTTTGGAAATTCATCCTCTGTCCCTTCAGTCTCAGCTCGTGGCACTTCCACTGTCTCGTGGCCCGCGTTTCAATGTGCATTAGATCGCTTCCTGGGCCTTGGATTTTAAGTAATGGTCCGTCACAAGTTTGTTTTTCTTGTCCTTAACAGGCAGCTTTGAGAGCTCTCTAAGGAAAAGTGATATCTTTTTACCTTGTTACTGCTCTTTCCATGTTACGAGCAGCCACCCTCTTTATGATCAGTCTCATGCTTTTCTTCCTTTCTTGCCCAGGTTCAGAATACCAGGAATTCCAAGCTTCAAGTTTCCTGTGGAACATTGCGGGAGACCTTGATAACGTGGCAATGAGGGAGGTGATGAAGAGAAACAATACCTGTTCCTTTCCCATTTCAAGACGTTATTTTTTACCTTCCTGGTAGCTGTGAGATGATTTGCAATCTTGCGCTAGCATCTGCCTGAAAGAGAACACGGACCCTTTGGGTGCCTCCTCAAGAAATACTTGCTCTATGGTTCTGGCGATGTCCAGGCTTCAAGGGTGGGGCATAGGGGAGTGTAAATCTTAGGGGGCCTCCCGGGATGTCTGCAGGTTTGGGTGACCCGTGGCTGGGACGGGGACGCCGAGGTTGTCAATCTTGCCCTGAATCTCTCGCTCCCTCTCTTGCAGCACCCGAGACCGAATGGAGGAGCAAGTGTACGGGAAGTTCCTGCGCCACGACACAGATCACATTTATCGCTCTCGCCCTGAGAGACCCGGAGAACCAAACCGTTCCCATCGTGCCTTGAAGCAGCCTCTGCTCACGCGCTTCTCCCAGGGAGAAGGCAGAATGGCAGTAGCTCGCCACGTTATACCACAGGGTGCACACTCTGCAGCTTTCAAGCCCAGCTCTGCGTTAGCTCACCCCTGCAATTTTGCACCGCCCACGCAAATTTGAGTTGTCGCTGGTTGTTGCAGCGTTTGGCTTTGGTGAGGACAGCGTGTGTTTGTCAGCAGTTGGTGTAGGGTGGAATCTTGAGGAGAAAGTGATATTTCCGTGCCAGAACTGGTTGGTGTTTGCATGGTATTGTGGTAGTTGTTCCCACAGGTGATCAGTGCTGGAGTGTTATTGCAGGATGAGGGGATTTTGAAGGCTTGTCTGTGAGATGCACTAGAGGCAGCAGTTGCAAACGAAAGGCTGAGGTGTGGAGAGTTTGTCGGTGGGTTTTGGACAGTTGTCAGTTGAAGAGTTGGTTGTTTGCAGGTGAGGTGTAGAGCAGAGGGTGAAGCTGACTTTGCCTGGGCGGCGCAACTGGATGGGTGTGCAGAGCTGAGGAGAGCGGGCTTCTGCGGGTGACCCTAAAGCTGGAGAACCAGCCAGCGGCAGCTCCAGACAGTCCCGCTGCCGAGCTTGGCCGTGTAGGGCCAGTGCCCTGGGGCACAGGGAGTGTGACCCTCCGCAAGCACCAAACAGCAGGTGAGGACTGTGGGGATTTGTACTGAGCTATGATATCTCTAAGGCATGTGCGAGGGGCCGGGGCCAAGGCAAGGTGGGCTCGTTGTGGGGTGTGGGGAGGTGTCAGCCCCCGGACTCAGCCCCTGTCTGATTGTAGTGCCCTTGGGCTGGTGTAGCTCAGTCCTCTGTGTGTTTCTCTTCAGGTGGAGCAGCGTGCAAAGGAAAAGCAAGGAAGGAGAGGAAGGTGGTGAACCTATGAGGAAGAGTGTAGCGAATCTGGCGTGGACTCACGGTAAGGTGCCATGAGAGACATTTATTACAAACTCAGGTTTGCATTTATACTCGCTATGATGCTTGCTCAAGCATTTGCTCTTTAGCTAAGTTAGACATTACATGAGCGATGTAACTGCCATATACGCATTTTTTTCTATAGTAAGCTGTCCCTCTGTCCCTGATGTATCAGTCCTGTATCCTGTATCTTAGTAGTCATAATTTTTCCCCAAGTAGATGAATATTTGCAAGCAGCTTTATCTCCAGTCGTTACCTGTTCATATAATTCTCATTCATCTTTGTGCCATGTCTCCAACTGAAATGTACCAGTTGTAGGAAAGTCTAGCACATGATTAGCAATCCATTGTAATAAACTCACCAATCAGACCCCTGATACATCCTGATTTTGCGTTTGTAGCGCATGTTGAAGGACATCCAGGGTTTGTCTTTGCTTAAGGGATAACTTCCCTCCCATGGTTCCCAATCGCTCACCTTTCGTTGGTGGTGGGCGCGCACTGTCCTGGTTCCCGGTCCTGTTTCCTGGTTCGATTGGGCTTCGCTACCAGAGCGGCTACTGCCTTTATAGGCACGCTGAAAGTCCCTGTTCCAGGACGCCATGTGTAGCGAATGCGGTATGGACTCTCTTTTAAGGTGCAATGAGAGATGTTTATTACAAATTCAGGCTTGCGTTTATACTCGCTATGATGCTTGCTCAAGCATTTGTTGATTAGCTAAGTTAGTCATTACATAAGTGATGTGTTTTGTGTTCCCACCAAAGTCACTGCCATAAACACCTTTTTTGTCTATCACAAGCTGTCCCTCTGTCCTTGATGCATCAATCCTGTATCAACTCCTCTGTCCTTGATGTATCACATAGCATACAGTCCTTTGTTCTTGTATTTTTCCACTAATGCTTGTTCTCATGCTGTTGACTCTTGCAGTTTCTCATGTGCCCGGTCTTCCGTGTACTGACACAGAAGAGCGATCACGAAAGAGGATTGGAGCGCACCTGTGAGTCAAGCAGAGTCAAGAAAGAAGATGACAGTGGTGGACCTGTGAGTCAGGAGGGGACAAAAGAGGAGAAAGGTGATGGAGCTACGAGTCAAGAGTGAGGAGGAAGATGGGCAGCCTGAGCCAGCGAGAAGGAGAATGTATCCTTAAGCACAGGGAACGATCTGTGATTAGTGCGTCCCCCTCCCACCCCTAGAAACCGTGCTCGGGGGTAAAGTGGTAAAATGGGAGCAGGGGCTGTTGGCTGTGTTTTGGGAGGTGGGGGTGGTGAGCAGGGGCTGGGCTCTTGGACTTGGGAGCAGTTAAGGGAGCAGGGTGGTCATCCCTTGGGAGGTGTCTGTCTGCCAGCAGGTAAAGGAGGGGGAAGAGGATCCTGCCGGGGTGAGGGCCTGGCCAGCTCTCCACTCCCAGGGCTCTTGATGCTGGTGTGGTGTGTTGCTGTAAGTGCCAGGGGTGACTGGCAAAGAAAGTCTTTGTGGGGTGCATGCTGGGAAACTGTGCTGCTACGGAGGGGCTGGGTTGGTGGGAAGGCCTGTGCGGGGGGCCGGGGCCAAGGCAAGGTGGCCTTGTGGTGGGGTGTGGGGATGCGTCAGCGACCGGACTCGCCCCCTCGTGTGACTGTACGGGCCTGGGGTGGGTATATTTTTGTTTTCTGTGCATCTCTGTTCGGGTGGAGCAGCTCGCAAAGGCGAAAGCAAGAAAGAAGAGGAAGGTGGTGAACCTACGAGGAAGAGCGATCAAGAAAGAGGATTGGAGTGCATCTGCAAGTCAACAGGGATCAAGAAAGAAGATGACGGTGGTAGACCTGCGAGTCAGGAGGGATCAAGAAAGAAGAGGAGGAAGGTGATGGAGCTGCGAGTCAGGAGTGAGGAGGAAGAAAATGTCCCCCTTGGGACAGGGACCTCCCTGTAATCAGGACTGCGCCCTCCCACCCCTGGAAACTGCTCAGGGGCCCAGACATCCATGGGAAGGTTGTGTCCGACAACACGAGCCAGATCTTCAGCACTGGCTGCTGTTCAGCTGGGACCAGGGGCTGCTGGTGGGGTTTTGGGAGGCGGGGTGGGTGAGTAGAGGCTGGGCTTTTGTACTCATGAGTGGTTGAGAGAGAGGGCTGGACACCTCTTGGGAGGTGTCTTGTCTGTCTGCCATCAGCTAAAGGAGGGGGAAGAGGATCCTGCCGGGGTGAGGGCCTGGCCAGCTCTCCACTCCCAGGGCTCTTGATGCTGATGTGGTGTGTTGCTGTAAGTGCCAGGGGTGACTGGCAAAGAAAGTCTTTGTGGGGTGCATGCTGGGAAACTGTGCTGCTACGGAGGGGCTGGGTTGGTGGGAAGGCCTGTGCGGGGGGCCGGGACCAAGGCAAGGTGGGCTTGCTGTGGGATGTGGGGATGCGTCAGCGACCGGACTCACCCCCTATGTGACTGTACGGGCTTGGGGTGGGTGTATTTCTGTCTTCAGGGCATTTCGGTTTGGGTGGAGCAGCTCACAAAGGCGAAAGCAAGAAAGGAAAGTAAGGTTGTGAACTTACGAGAAAGAGTGATCAAGAAAGAGGATTTGAGTTCATCCGGGAATCGAGGGATCAAGAAAGAAGAGGAGGACGGTGATGGACTTGCATATTGAAAATGAGAGGGAAGATGGGCAACCTGAAGCATGGAGCACGGGAATGTCTCCTAGAACAAAGGGACCTTTCTGTAATCAGAGATCCCCCCTCCTACCTTACAAACTGAACAAAGAGGACTGCGAAAGGGAGCGCTCTGACAGGACAAGAGGTATCAGTAAATCTGGCAAGAGGACAGGGGGGGAAGCGCTCTGGCGGATCAACAAGTCTCAATATATGTGGCAAGAGGATGATGGGGGAGAGTTCACCAGTGGTTCAAAAGTCACCCAGAAAAAGGGGAAGAGGATGTCAAGGGGGGAGCGCTCTGGTCGATCACAAGACTCTCCTAAAAAACACAACAGGATGGTGGTGGGGGGGAATGTCCTATATGGGACAAGGGGTCCCGAGAAATCCAGCAAGAGGATGGTGGGGGGGAGCACTCCAGCAGACCAAGAATGTACTAAGGAAAGGCAAAAGGACGGCAGGAGGAGAGACCCAGTGGGTCAAGAGGTACCGAGAAATCCAGCAAGAGGACGACAGGGAGGAGCTCTTTAGCAGGCCAAAATCCCACTGAGGAAAGGCAAGAGGACAGCGGGGGAGAGCGCTCCAGTTCTTCAAGTGACTTCCCAGGCAGAAGGCAGGAGCATGGCGGGGCAGGACTGCGGCAGGTCAAGAATTCTCAGTCTGGCAATAGGATGGCGGGGAGGAGCGTTCCAGCGGGAGAAGAGCGCCCTGACTAGAGGCAAGACGAGGGTGAGGGAGAGCACTCGGACGTGTCAAGAAGACTCCCCCAAAAAGTGCAAGAGGAAGGCCGGTGGGGAGAGCAATCCAGCAGATCAGGAAGTCTCAATAAATGTGGTAAGAAGGTGGCAGGTGGGAGCTCCCCAGTGGTTCAAGAGGTCCCAAGATATCCAGCAAGAGAACTGTGAGGGAGAGCGCTCCAACAGGTCAAGCGGTGTCAAGAAATCCAGCAAGACAATGGTGGAAAACGCTCCGGTGAATCACAAGATTCCCCCCAAAAAAGGCAAGAGAATGGTGCAGGGGAGCACTCTGGTGGATCAAGAAGCACCCAGGAAAAGGGGAAGAAGATGGTGGGGGGGAGCACTCTGGTTGGTCACAAGACTCCCCCAGAAAACACAAGAGGGTGGCAGGGGGAACGCCCTGATGGGTCAAGAGGACCCAAGAAATCCAACAAGAGGACGGCGAGGGGGAGCGCTCCAGCAGATCAGGAAGTCTCGATAAATGCGGTAAGAGGATCGCGGGTGGGAGCCCCCTCAGTGGTCCAAGAGATCCCAAGAAATCCAGCAAGAGGACGGCAAGGGGGAGCGCTCTGGCAGATCAGGACGTCTCAATAAATGCGGTAAAAGGATGGTGGGTGGGAGCCCCTCAGTGGTTCACAAGGTTCCAGGAAATCCAGCAAGAGGACGGCGTGGGGGAGCGCTGTGGCAGATGAAGAACCCTCAGTACATCTGGCAAGAGGACGGTGAGGGGGTGCTCTGATGGGTCAAGGTTGCTCTGAAAAAAGCCCAAGAGGGTGGTAAGGAGAAGCTCACCGGTGATTCACGAATCACCCAGAAAAAAGGGAAGAGGACAGTGCGGGGGAGCTCTTCAGTTGTTGAAGAGAATCCCCAGAAAAAGGCAGGAGGATGATGAGGGGGAACACTCTGGCGGGTCAAGAAGTCTCAATAAGTCCGGCAAGAAGACGGTGGGGAGGAGAGCTCGTGTGGGTCAAGAGGTCCCAAGAAACCCAGCAAGAGGACAGCAGGGGCGAGCGCTCCGGCAGATCAGGAAATCTCGATAAATGCAGTTAGAGGATGGTGGGTGTGAGCCCCTCAGTTGTTTAAGACGTCCCAAGAAATCCAGCAAGAGAACTGCGAGGGGGAGCGCTCCGGCAGGTCAAGCGATGTCAAGAAATCCAGCAAGACAATGGTGGAGAACTCTCCGGCGAGTCACAAGACTCTCCCAAAAAAGGCAAAAGAATGGTGCAGGGGAGCACTCTGGTGGATCAAGAAGCACCCAGGAAAAGGGGAAGAGGATGGTGGGGGGAAACGGCCTGGTTGGTCACAAGACTCCCCCAAAAACCACAAGAGGGTGGCAGGGGGAACGCCCTAATGGGTCAAGAAGTCCCAAGAAATCCAGCAGGAGGACGACAGGGAGGAGCTCTTTAGCAGGCCAAAATCCCACTGAGGAAAGGCAAGAGGACAGCGGGGGAGAGCGCTCCAGTTCTTCAAGTGACTTCCCAGGCAGAAGGCAGGAGCATGGTGGGGCAGGACTGCGGCAGGTCAAGAATTCTCAGTCTGGCAATAGGATGGCGGGGAGGAGCGTTCCAGCGGGAGAAGAGCGCCCTGACTAGAGGCAAGACAAGGGTGAGGGAGAGCGCTCGGATGTGTGAAGAAGACTCCCCCAAAAAAGTGCAAGAGGAAGGCCAGGGGGAGAGCAATCCAGCAGATCAGGAAGTCTCAATAAATGCGGTAAGAGGATGGCGGGTGGGAGCCCCCCCAGTGGTCCAAGAGATCCCAAGAAATCCAGCAAGAGGACGGCAAGGGGGAGCGCTCCAGCAGATCAGGAAATGTCGATAAATGCGGTTAGAGGATGGTGGGTGGGAGCCCCACAGTTGTTTAAGGCATCCCAAGAA
The DNA here is from genome assembly GCF_037038585.1 of Patagioenas fasciata. Taxonomy (NCBI): domain Eukaryota; kingdom Metazoa; phylum Chordata; class Aves; order Columbiformes; family Columbidae; genus Patagioenas; species Patagioenas fasciata. The sequence goes on along the minus strand of NC_092525.1, from coordinate 5,189,420 downwards.
ATCCAGCAAAAGGACGGCGAGGGGGAACGCTCTGGCAGATCAGGACGTCTCAATAAATGCGGTAAGAGGATGGCGGGTGGGAGCCCCCCAGTGGTTCAAAATGTCCCAAGATATCCAGGAAGAGAACTGTGAGGGGGAGCGCTCCGGCAGGTCAAGCGATGTCAACAAATCCAGCAAGACAATGGTGGAGAACGCTCCGGTGAGTCACAAGACTCCACCAAAAAAGGCAAGAGAATGGTTAGAGGATGGTAACAGGCAGCTTTGAGAGCACTCTGGTGGATCAAGAAGCACCCAGGAAAAGGGGAAGAGGATGGTGGGGGGAAACGGCCTGGTTGATCACAAGACTCCCCCAAAAACCACAAGAGGGTGGCAGGGGGAACGCCCTAAGGGGTCAAGAGGTTCCAAGAAATCCAGCAGGAGGACGGCGAGGGGGAGCGCTCCAGCAGGCTGAGATTGTACTAAAGAAAGGCAAAAGGACAGCAGGAGGAGAAACCCAGTGGGTCAAGAGGTCCCAAGAAATCCAGTAAGAGGACAACAGGGAGGAGTGCTCTGGCAGGCCAAAATCTCAGTGAAGAAAGGCAAGAGGACAGCAGGGGGGAGTGCTCCAGTTCTTCAAGTGACTTCCCAGGTAGAAGGCAGAAGGACGGTGGGGTAGCGCTGGGACAGGTCGAGAATTCTCAATCTGGCAATAGGACAGCAGGGAGGAGCATCCAGCGGGACAGGAGCGCCCTGAAAATAGGCAAGACAAGGGTGAGTGAGAGCACTCCGAGATGTCAAGAAGTGTCAAAAAATCTGGTGAAGGATGGCAGGGGGGAGTGCTGTGGATATTCAAGAGACTCCCCAGTAAAAGGCAAGAGGACGGCGCGGGGAAGTGCTCCAGCACGTCAAGATCGCACTGAAGAAAGGCAAGGTCACAGTGGGGGGGAGCATTCCCGTTGTTCCAATGGTTCAAAAGGTCCCAAGAAATCCAACAAGAGAACTGCGAGGGGGAGCGCTCTGGCAAGTCAAGCGGTGTCAATAACCCCAGCAAGGCAACGGCGGAGAGCGCTCTGGTGAGTCACGAGACTCCCCTACAAAGGACGAGAGGATGGTGGAGGGGAGCCCACCAGTGGTTCAAGCAGCACCCAGGAAAAGGGGAGGAGGCTGACGAGGGGCAGGCCTCTGGCGGGCCAAGATCGCTGAGAGAAGGTGCGGGGGAGCTTGCTGGTGGCTCAAGAGACCTCTAGAAAAAGGTAAGAGGGCGGCGGGGGGTGGGAGGGCGCCTCAGCTGGTGAAGAGGAACCCCGAAAACAAGGCAAGAGAATGTTGGTGGGGGGAGCGCTCTGGCGGTTCCAGAGGCTCCCCGAGATCCGCTCAGACGGCAGCGGGTAACGCGGCAGCTCAGCGTCAATCAAAGAAGAACAGGAAGGCGGTTGACCTGCAATTCCAGAGCGAGGAGGAAGACTGGCAACCCGAACGAGGAGCAGCAGAACTTGGCATGGCCTCTGAAATCCTCCTTTAATCTGGGCTCAGGTAAGCTGGAAGCAGGGGACATAGGCTGGGGTTTGGGAGGTGGGCAGGTGAGAAATGATCCGCATTTTTGATCTCCTGAGTGACTGAAGCGCCTGGGAGTTCATTTGGAGTCGTTGCCTTACTTGATTTTACACTGACTTTTGCATTATATTTTAATGACGTAGAATTTTCCGTTTTGACATCGAAACCTAAACTTCTTTGGAAATTCATCCTCTGTCCCTTCAGTCTCAGCTCGTGGCACTTCCACTGTCTCGTGGCCCGCGTTTCAATGTGCATTAGATCGCTTCCTGGGCCTTGGATTTTAAGTAATGGTCCGTCACAAGTTTGTTTTTCTTGTCCTTAACAGGCAGCTTTGAGAGCTCTCTAAGGAAAAGTGATATCTTTTTACCTTGTTACTGCTCTTTCCATGTTACGAGCAGCCACCCTCTTTATGATCAGTCTCATGCTTTTCTTCCTTTCTTGCCCAGGTTCAGAATACCAGGAATTCCAAGCTTCAAGTTTCCTGTGGAACATTGCGGGAGACCTTGATAACGTGGCAATGAGGGAGGTGATGAAGAGAAACAATACCTGTTCCTTTCCCATTTCAAGACGTTATTTTTTACCTTCCTGGTAGCTGTGAGATGATTTGCAATCTTGCGCTAGCATCTGCCTGAAAGAGAACACGGACCCTTTGGGTGCCTCCTCAAGAAATACTTGCTCTATGGTTCTGGCGATGTCCAGGCTTCAAGGGTGGGGCATAGGGGAGTGTAAATCTTAGGGGGCCTCCCGGGATGTCTGCAGGTTTGGGTGACCCGTGGCTGGGACGGGGACGCCGAGGTTGTCAATCTTGCCCTGAATCTCTCGCTCCCTCTCTTGCAGCACCCGAGACCGAATGGAGGAGCAAGTGTACGGGAAGTTCCTGCGCCACGACACAGATCACATTTATCGCTCTCGCCCTGAGAGGCCCGGAGAACCAAACCGTTCCCATCGTGCCTTGAAGCAGCCTCTGCTCACGCGCTTCTCCCAGGGAGAAGGCAGAATGGCAGTAGCTCGCCACGTTATACCACAGGGTGCACACTCTGCAGCTTTCAAGCCCAGCTCTGCGTTAGCTCACCCCTGCAATTTTGCACCGCCCACGCAAATTTGAGTTGTCGCTGGTTGTTGCAGCGTTTGGCTTTGGTGAGGACAGCGTGTGTTTGTCAGCAGTTGGTGTAGGGTGGAATCTTGAGGAGAAAGTGATATTTCCGTGCCAGAACTGGTTGGTGTTTGCATGGTATTGTGGTAGTTGTTCCCACAGGTGATCAGTGCTGGAGTGTTATTGCAGGATGAGGGGATTTTGAAGGCTTGTCTGTGAGATGCACTAGAGGCAGCAGTTGCAAACGAAAGGCTGAGGTGTGGAGAGTTTGTCGGTGGGTTTTGGACAGTTGTCAGTTGAAGAGTTGGTTGTTTGCAGGTGAGGTGTAGAGCAGAGGGTGAAGCTGACTTTGCCTGGGCGGCGCAACTGGATGGGTGTGCAGAGCTGAGGAGAGCGGGCTTCTGCGGGTGACGCTAAAGCTGGAGAACCAGCCGGCAGCTCCAGACACTCCCGCAGGGCCGGGCAGGGCCAGTGTCCTGGGGCACAGTGAGTGTGACCCTCCGCAAGCACCAAACAGCAGGTGAGGACCGTGGGGATTTGTACTGAGGTATGATATCTCTAACCCATGAAACTGGGGTCCAGCCTGAGCAGGGCATGTGCGGAAGCTGTGCTGCAGCGGAGGGGCAGAGCTGAGGGGAAGGGCTGTGTGAGGGGCCGGGGCCAAGGCAAGGCGGGCACGCTGTGGGGTGTGGGGAGGTGTCAGCCCCCAGATTCAGCCCCCGTCTGACTGTAGTGCCCTGGGGCTGATGTAGCTCAGTCCTCTGTGTGTTTCTCTTCAGGTGGAGCAGCGTGCAAAGGAAAAGCAAGGAAGGAGGTGAACCTGTGAGGAAGAGTGATCGAGAAAGAGGATTGGAGGGCACCTGTGAGTCAAGTGGGATCAAGAAAGAAGACAACGGTGGTGGAACCGCAGGTCAGGAGAGCTCAAGGAAGGAGAAAGGTGATTGTGGCAGTATTCTGACATTGGGCCTATGAGAAACTGTGAGAGTTGACAGCGTGAGAACAATCATTAGTGGAATAACACAAGAAGCAAGTACTGTATGCTACGTGATACATCGAGGACAGAGGGATTGGTACAGGAATGATACATCAATGGGGATGACGGGGGTAGCTTGTGGTATAGACAACGATGCTTTTATGGCAGTAACAATATATCACTTATGTTATGACGAACTTACCAAATCAGCAAATGCTTGAGCAAGCATCATAGCGAGTATAAATGCAAACCTGAGTTTGTAACAAATGTCTCTTGTCTCACCTTAAAAGAGAGTTGGTGCCACATTCACTACAAATGGCACCCGAACAGGGACTTTGAGTGCGGCTGTAAAGGCAGCAGCCGTTCTGGTGGCAAAGCCCAATTGAACAAGGACAGGGAAACAGAGCCAGGAAACAGAAACCACAGCGTGCGCCCATCAGCAAGAAAAGATGAGCAATTTGGAACCATAGGAGGGAAGTTATCCCTTGAACCAAACAAACCCTAGATGTCCTTCAACTTTTATTAAGAAAGCAAAATCACAATGTACCAGTAGTCCGATTAATGACTTTATAAGAAAGGCTTGCTGATCATGTGCTGGACTTTCCTACAACTGGTACATTTTAGTTGGAGGCATGGCAGAAAGTTGAACGAGAATTATATGAACAGGCAGCAACTGGAGATAAAGCTGCTTGTGAATATTTATCTACTTGGGCAAAAATTATGTCTGCTTTAATAGCGACTCAGAAGGAAGTAGTTGCGCGGGTTGCAACTAATTGTGAACCTTCTGCTCCTCCCTTGCCAGGGAAGGAGGGGGATCCTGTAGATAGATTAGGCAAAAATGCACTGACCACAGATGTAGTAGTGGATAAAGGATTGGCTGATAACAAAGCCCCTGCATGTACCCTACAGTGAACACTTTTGGCAAATGATGGTTTGTGGGAGTCGCCTGACAAGCCCCTTGATCCTGGCCCGATGGACCCAGAGTAAGAGCCTGATTTATTCCCCCCGGATCTTACTTTGCAACCGAAAGTGCACACTAATTAAACCATGTGGGATAAATGTAGAGAAGAGGCTTTGAAAACAGGAGACTCGAAAGTGGTTACGGCATGGCCAGTGATCTGTTGTGAACAGCAATCTCCAGGCTTTCAGCAGCTACCGTATGATGTTGTAAAGGAATTACCAACATTAGCTAAAGAAAATGGGGTTACTTTATCATTTGTTATACATTTTTGAAGCATTAAGCTCCTCTTACGAACTTACTCCACATGACTGGCGTTCTTTGTTGAAAATGATCTTAACCATACAGTATATTGACTAGTAGTTATCTGATTTTTGGGAGAACTGTACTATAGAGACCGTTGATAATGCATATCAGATGAGATGGATTGATTGCAGTCCTTTAGCTGGGGAATGTGCCCACGCTTTGCCAGATAATCAAGTTGCGTAACCCAGAGAGATATATATGTGGTGTAATAGCAAAACTAGCAATGAAAGTGGTTCGGAAGTTACTGGAGGTTGGGAGAGATGCCAATACGTCCTTTTCAAAAATCTTGCAAGGATCACAGGAACCTTATGCGCTGTTTTTAGACCGCTTGCAAACTGCTTTGGAGAGACAAATTGATAATGACACAGCGCATGAGTTGTTACTAAAATAATTGGCTTTTGAGAATGCTAATGCTGATTGTCAGCGTGTGTTGCAGGATTTGGGGAATAGGGAAAGGTGTACTATAGCAGATATGAGAGTGTGTCAAAACATAAGTCAACTGAACATTATACCAGCTCTCTAGCTGCTGCTTTAGCAGCACAGTTACAAGTATTGGGAACAGAACTGAAATCGAATTGGTTTTGTTGTGGGACACTGGGTCGTGTAAAGAAAGATTACACAAAGTATGCACGCCAGACTTCGAAGGCTGTACCTCCTAGAGATCGTCCAAAATGGGGAAAGGGCAAGCACTGTGTGAGTGAACATCATTCAAGGATTAATGTAAAGGGGGAGCCAATTAACCCTTCCCAGGAGGTGGGGGACAGGACTTCCCCCACCCCCATCAAATAAATTCAAGTCTAAACTCATGACCCGAGATCTCTTCCCTGGAACAGCTGGAAGTGCAGGGCTGGACTTGGCTGCCAGCCCGTCAGTGATGATAATTAATTACTGCTGTGGTATTGCTTATTCCCAGAGGAGTGTGGGGGCCTTTAGTGCCTAGTGTGCATGCTTTGTTAATAGGTTGATCATCTACTACCAAACTGGATTTGTTTGTTTTACCTGGAGTAATTGACTCTGATTATCAAGGTGAAATCAAAATTATGGCATGGACACCTGTGCCACCTTGCTACATCCTGAGGATGCCCCCAGATTTGCATTTTGTTCCTTCACTTAATCAAGAGGAGCCTATGAAGAGATAGCATTGGGTGGTATCACCACAAGGGATGAGAAATAGTCCAACCATTTGCAAGACAGTAGTTGCAGCAGCTGTACAACCTGTGAGGAAGCTGTACCCCTCAGCTTGTATCTGTCGTTATATGGATGATATCTTGCTTGTCATGTTATAAGAGCAGGAACTACAACAAGTAATGCAAGTCCTATGTAACGCTATACAAAAGGCTAGATTACAAATTGCACAAGAAAAAATTCAGAAAACTGCTCCATGGAAATATTTGGGGTGGCAAATAACAGAACAAGAAATCATTCCTTAGCCAGTACCTCTTAAATTCCATAATATCATGACCTTAAATGACTTACAAAATTGCTAGGAGCCATAAATTGGCTCCGACCTATTTTGGGCATTGCCACAGAGGAACTGTGTCTACTTTTTACACTTTTGAAAGGAGACCTGAATTTATTGTCTACTCAGGTATTGGATGACAAAGCTCAGCAGGCCATATAGAAAGTATTCGATGCTGTTGAACAAAAATAGGGATGGGGACGCAATTTGCAGCTGCCAGTTTGGCTGGCACTCATAGCCAATACCGTCCAACCGTTTGCAGTACCGTTTCAATGGGACAAGTCATTAAGTGATTCTTTAAGAGTTGGAATGGGTTTTTCTAGCTCACACACCAATGAAAACAGTTTGGATAATAAAAGAAATGTATGCAAACCCAATAATTAAAGGCAGAGAATGTTTATGTGCTATGTATGGGACAGACTTTGAATGTATATTTATTCCTACAACAAAGGAGAATTTGCAATGGTAATTAACTGAAGATGTGAATTTCCAGATTGCATTGGCAACATATGCAGGGAACATATCAGTTTATTACCCCCAACATAAACTGTGGGCTGAAATTGGTAATTTACCGTTGTAGGGCAAATGCTGCTGTCAGCAACGACCAGTAAGTGACAAGACTGTATTTACTGATGCCTTTGGTCGCTCACGTAAAGTTGTAATTATGTGGCTAAACTCAGATACCCAGTGTTCCAAACACAAGGTAGAAAAAGGAGACCAAGGGTCAAACAAGTTCTTGAGCTGACAGCTGTTAGGATCGCTTTTGAGTGTTCTGTAATGAGCCTTTGAATGTTGTAACTGACTCATATTATGCAGCTGGCATACTTAACCGCCTGGAAGCTTCTTTTCTGAAGGAAGAGGATAATCCTCTTTTGATGGCTGAATTGAGAATGCTATGGTTCCTAATAAATCATAGACGTCATGGTTTTTATGCAGCGCACATCCGCTCTCGCGCTGCCCTTCCAGGACCTCTTGCGGAAGGCAATAGGAGGGCCGATGCACGAGCTGTGCCGCTTACTGTGCCTAAAGCCTTGGAGCAAGCTAAATTATCACGTAAACTCTTTCACCAGAATGCAAAGTCGTTAAAACGACAATTTCAAATTACAACGGATCAGGCCAGGAGCGTTCTTATGTCCTGCCCTGATTGCCAACAGTCGGCACCCGTGCCATCCAAAGAGGGTGTTAATCCAGGAGGGATTACTGACAAGTACGGCCAGCTGATGTAACGCGTTGTTCTGAAGTGGGTAAATACGTATGTGTTTCTGTAGACGCTCATTCCAGATTTCTCGTTGCGGCTGCACGCACTGGTGAAAGAGCACGGGACGTCTGTAAACAGTGGTTGGCGTGTTTTGCTGTTTCAGGAGTTCCAGGATATGTAAAACCAGAGGAAAGCGGAACGCACGCTGGATTAGAGGAGCGATCCCCCGAGTGCCCAGCGCGCCGTAATAAAAGTGCCTGCTTTTTAACACTTTCAAAACAGTGTTAGAGAGTCTGTTTGCCGACTTTTCGGTATCGTTTTCTGGCGACGAGGATGGGATAATCTGCCTGACCTCCCGTGGACCCCAGGATCTCTGGGACCTTGTGCCGGCACCGGGGAATTCCCGGAAGGGATCACGGATCCTCGGGCCAGCTCGAGACGTGGGTAAAACCCCATCAATGAGATAAGGCACTTTCATAGTCTGGTTTGTTTGCAGGCTGCCTGCGCGAGACGTGGGCGACACCAGCGCATTGGGTCTGCGCATTTTGGTAAATTGGGTAAATTAAAAAGAAATAAAAAACTAAAGAGGAAAATGAGAAAACAATAAATAAAAGAGAAAAACAAGGGAACAGTAATTTGATAAAGGTACCTTTAGTGATTTTGCTGTTTGTGCCTTAGCAATTGTATAATTGTTTGTGTCTTTAGTGATTTGTTGTTACTTGTGTCTTGGGTGATTTTATAGTCCAATACTTACGGTTAACCAATTGTTTGTTATTGTGATTGTGAAATAGGTAGTGGACAAGGGACAGGAGGGATTCGAAAGAAGTCCCCCCCGGCTGTATTTTGTGACATTGGAAAAGGATCGTTTGACTCCCTGGGGAAAGCTACCAGGGGGAATCTGATTGAATATTGTAATTAATGGTGGCCACTGTAAAGAATATTAATATGCTGCACAGGTCTGGGTGGGTATACCTTGAGATGTGTAGTATAGCAATGCACTACATGTAATATATAGTAAGATATATGTTTTAAATCATATATTGTCTATTATATAATGCATATTACACAATACAAAATGTTACATACGCATTGTATTTGAAAAAGGACAATCAGGGAAAGAAATTGAAACCAGTAAAAGGTTTGTTGACGAACAGATATTGGTGTAGAATACACAGAGAACATTAGATCAGGATTGTCCCTTGGTGAATGCAGGGTGGCATCCTGATGTCCTTATATCGGGGGACAGGCTGAATTGGTATGGACAGTGCATTTTATACGGGATTGGACACGCTGTGCCTAAAGCTGTAAATACGCCAAAGCCTTCTGAGATAAAACAGGATCGTCTGTGCCTCATTTGCTACACCCCTTTACCTGTTTCCCAAATTGATTTAGACTTTATTTAAAAATAGACATGGCTGCTGTCTTTTCTACAGTTCAGGTAGGACGGGCTCCAATATCTCTATGAATTACAATACATGACAAAAATTAAAGGGGGAAAGCTTTATTTTTACAATGGTAAATAAAGATTAAATCAAGTCTGCTAGCCCATTATCTCTAAGCGTTCTGGGGTTTATTTTGCGAGGTTCCCGCGAAACGCGGCACGACCGCTCGCCCGGGGCTGCCGCGGCGGTCTCAGTGCTGCCGCCCTGTGGCGAAACTCGGGTACTGCAGCGCACGGCCGGGGGAAGAGGCGCCGTTTGACCCGAAGCGGTCAGAAGTGCCAGAAACCAACGTCAGAACCGGCAGGAGCTGCGTCTTCGCAGTTCTGTCAGCATTGATCTTAGGACTCTGATTTTGATGCTAGTCGTTTTTACTTACATTACGCTACAGTGTTCTGTTTGGTACCGCTAGTGGGTAACAAATAATTGTGCTGTACCACAACACGAGATGATAATATTTCGTAGATTTATACTGCCAAAGAGTTTGCAAGTATATTGAAAAGGGGGGAATTCAAGAGAAGCTACCAAGTTAATGTATACTGCGATGAAGTTATAGAAGATGTACCCTTCATTAACCGGTTCACGTGAGGTAAATGCTTTCTGACCGCCTGCACGATGAGGGGATGTTTTTCACCTTTTAGATCCTTCTGCACGACAAGAGGGAGACAGAAGATTTAATAACACATTGTTTAGAAGCTGAGAGCTTAGTTTATATTTAACTAATAGATGTGTTGTGAGTGAGAAACTAAACATTTATAACTAACTTCATCAATTATTTCTTAGGCTAGATATATTGTATGTTTAAAATTTAAAACAATTGTAATTAATGTGTAGCAGCTGTGTGACTATAAGCAATGCAAGAGTATCCAGTCGTGGGCGCACTTACAGAGGACGACCCCCAGAGCTCCCCAGTGCAGATGAAAGGAACATTGCCTGCTTAACGGTGTAATTGACTCTGCTGTCAAGCTTATTTCTCCGTTTCAGTACGAGCCCATCCCGTGGCCTCACAGGGCTGTGTCCTGTGGCGGTGCTGTGGGGAAGGGGCGAGATGCTTTCCTGCACCGCTGGATGTGTTTGCTTTTATGCTGAGCGTGTCCTAAACGGTGTCAGTTTGTCTTAATGCTGTCTGGCGTTGCTGCAGTTGCTCTGGTTTTTTGAGGATGCCTTGTGTTTTGAGGTGGCCCGTTTCCCTCGAATCCTCCGTTAGCTCAGCTGCTCTCCTGTCCCTTCTTCTGACTAATTCCTCTGCTTTCTCCTGCTCTATTTTTTTCAGAGGCTGAACTCTAATTTGGAATTTCTGTGTTTCTGAGGGGGAGCTGTGAACGCCCGATGCTCAGCAGACCTCCCAGCCCAGGCGGGGAATGGAACCTGGGGAGCAGCGCCCGGGTGGGAGACGCGGCGCCGTCCTCCGTCCCCAGCGTGCGGCAGAGGAGCAGGAGGCAACAGCCGGCCGGGGGCAGATGCCGGGTGCGTCCCCAGCTCGCCAGAGCTCCCTCCGAGCCTCCTCCCGCGGCCCCGCTCGCCCCGTGCAGCCGCCCCCAGCTCCGGCAGCTCCTGCGAGCCCGTCCCGTGTTCCTGGGCCGCTCCCTAGCCCCGTCGTGAAGGCAGCAAGCCGGCCCTCGGCACCTCTCCGGTGGCCCCTGCGGAAGGAGCAGGCTGGGGCAGGGATGAGCTACGGTGCTAACGGCCGCTGCTTCTTCTCTCCCTCTCCCAGAGGCCGCGCTGAGGATGTGGCCGTTCGCTCCCAGCCCGGGGGATGCCGTTGGCTGCGCCCGCCTCGGGCTGGCGAGGCTCGTCTGGCAGCGTGGCGGGAGAAGGGACAGGGGAGCACGTCCCGTGCGTGGACGGGGGCTGCTGCTGCTGGAGGCAGAGAGGTTGGGGAGAGGTTAAGAGGAAGAAATGCGGGGCCGTCGGCCCTACGTCCGCTTCCTGCGGCGGGCGAGAGAGCGAGCCCCTCTCTCCGGGTGGCGAAGGCTCCCTCTGCGCGGCGTGCGGCGGGCCGGGGGCCAACGTGCGCGGCAGGGTCCGTGCGCGTATCCTGGAGCGGGACGGCTGCCTGGCGAGCGAGCCAGCGAGGCTCCATGTCCCCGAAGCCTCGTCTCGTAGGAGCCCTGACACCCCACCGTGTTCTCCTAGGCTGAGGACGGCCGAGCGCCCCGAGTTACCGGAGAGGAAGGGAGGAGAGAAGGAGACGGGAGCGTCTGAGCTGTTAGAAGCCTCCTGGCAGCCACCGAAAGCGAGAGCCGCTGTGAGTCCCTGGCCCTCGGGGCCTCGTCCCCCACTTGCACGTCCTAGTGCCTCCCTGCCCCTCCTTGGTGGTGGTTTTGGTTTATTATTATTATTTTAAAATTTTGCTTCCCTATACCTCTCCTTTTCTCTCTATTTTTGTGTCCTGCTCCATCTTCTATAGCTGTTTTTCCCTTTTCCATATCTTTGTCTTGATCTGCATAGTCTCTTTTTTTCCCCACAGTTTCTCTGGCCTGTTCCCTGCTGTTCTTTTCTTCTCAGTACCTGTACGTGCAGCTCTTATCTCCCACCTTCCTATCTCTCTTCTTCCTGCCTTGCCCTTCTCTCTCTATTCGTTTGTCTCGCTCACTGTTGCTGGCGTTTTTTGTTCAGCATCTCGGCGTTCCATTCCTCCTTCCTGTTCATCTCTTATTCTTTCTGACCTTTAATGCTGCTCCCTGTCCCATTGTTTCTCGCTGTATCCCTGTGTCCTGCTCCCTACCCACAGTTATATTCTTCCCTGTCCTGTTGGCCATCCCAGGTTTCTTCCTCCATCTCCATCCTCGCCCCATCTCTTGGTCCTGCTCCCTACCCAGCCCGGTTCCTGTTTCTCTGCCCTTCTCCTTGTCTTACTCCTGGTTTCTCTGTCCTCTTCCCTCTTTGTTTTTGTTTCTCTGTCGCTCTGCCCTGCTCCCTGTCACTGCGTTTCCTCCTTCCTGTCTCTGTCCCGCAGCCCGGCGCCCACT